>NC_071327.1:45556080-45864205 GCF_943734725.1 Anopheles marshallii
AAATACGTCGCACTAGAGGCTATAACCCGACTCCTAGAGCCCTTTTGTTAGAACCGGCGGAATGCACACATTGTCCGTTGGATGGAAAACGAAACGGGCACCGTACACCATTCACATCCATTTTGGTCGTGGCAGCTGGGTTAGCAGGATTTACGGGCGAATGGAAGGTGAATGTAACACCAAAACAAAATGAAGTTAATAGGATTTGGAAATTAGACACACCGAAAACATCGGCTCGGCGCTCTCAGCGCCCAGCACAAAAGTCCAGAAGTTCGATTGGAATGGAAGGGAAAATTCAACACACCAGCTAGCCAGTGTTCGTATCGCATTGCGAGGGGTAACATAGGCGAAAGAAATGACTCACCAGGCATGGAAAATTCCTTTCCCACACGTTCTCCACCAATCCACGTTTCTTGTCCCAATGCCCGACGCACTGGTATTGGCCACGGTGTACGTGCCTACTGGTTGTGGTATGTTGATGGAGCACCAGCTTTTCTTTTCTATTTGTACAGTTTCGGTTTTGCCAGCTTTGGCATTCTAGAATTTCGCCAGCATGAGTGTAGAAAAGTGTGAGAGAAACGCCTTGAATTACTGTATGGTAAGGAGTGGCGTTGGTTGAATACGTGGAATAATTTGTGCAGCGTCCGGACACAAATGGAATGGGTTGGGGTGCGGGTTTTAGCCGGTACCGAAACTCGCCTCATTAGGATCGGGCAGCTTGATTCCCGAGCTCATATCGCTAGGCGAGGGATAAGAGAATCAATGTCTGTGTCGATTTTGTGCGTAACTTAAACGTTGTTGCTTGTTCGGGGTTTGCCCCTACATTGCGAGTTAAGGTGTTGTTGTTTTATCCTTACAGAAAACTGTTTCTGACAGATTCTGTTCTCTCGTGGAAGTTGAAACATGCAGGAAAAGTGTCCTTCCTTCGCCCAGTTGTGTGAAGCAGTCGTGGAAGCTGGCTTTTTTCAAATTTTTCCACAGCTTTGCTAGGCAGTGTCGTGCATTTTTTGTGCCCATCATTCTCACTTTTGTCAAACACACAAAACTCCCTTGGCTGGTGCGAGCAAACTTTCAAGGACAACCCAATGCCGGTAAGATTATCCTTGGATAGAAGCAAGTTAGAAATGCAGAAGCAATGACTTGGTGCTCTTTTTGCTTATCAAATTACTTATTTTTTCCTCTCCATGCCTTCACGTTATCTGTACCTGATAGCCGAGAAGGTGTGATGGATTTTTTCGTTCTCTTCAATAAAGCAAAAGAATGAAACTGTAACAAAAACTGTAACACTCCCAGGAGGATGTGGAACACGTTCGGGTACGGCCCAAACCGAGTAGCTTCTAGTAGCTATCCGCGTCACACCGCATGGGGTGGGTCGTGGGAAATCGTGAACCCTCCCTTATGTATAGCTAATTTCCCTTTCTGGTTGTTGCCTTCTGCTGGTAGTTGTGTGCGCGTGTGGTCGTTTTTGACACCCAAAGACACTCGCCACAGTCTGTGGGAGAGTTTTGTGGACAGTGTTTGCAATAGCGGTCCCCATTTCCGGATGACAGTGGTTCGGTTTGCGTGGGCATGATTAATCATCTAGTGCCGGTCGTTTCGCCTTCACTGGTAGAGGTGTTGTACGTATCTACCCATTAGTTTCCGCCTTTCAACGGGTCGGACCAAGAAAAAAGATGCCATCTCATGCCGGGTTCGATTCGTCCACGTTAAGGTTGACTTGTTTGCTGTTTCCTTCACTGCTGCTGCTACCACCACTGTCATTTAAAGTTCCGTGTGATGCAGTACGACAAAACATTAAGCAGCTTCCGCCGAAGTTGAAGAGGAACAACCCGGCAAGCAGCAGCGTTGGTGTTTGAGTGTTGAGCGTGTAGAAAATATTGAGTGTTTGATGGTTTCCCGTGAGAAGCTGAAAGTGACGATAAGGTTGGGTTGATCCCTTTCAGCATAATGTCTCCGGTGAGTGTTATTTGCATAATTGGATGCAGTGCTGAGGCGACTGTTTCGCTTGCGCCCGCCCGGTTGCAGAATGTATTGTGTGGTTTTTGGATCGGGCTCAGCGTTGGGAGGCCTGCTGAATTATGCATAATTCGGAAATGATTTCCCTACGCACCGTTCTCAGCGGCACCACACCCGGATGACACTCTTGTTCGAGGTGAAATTTAACGCACTAATGCCGTTAAGAGCATATTACAGGGCAGAGCGTGCGATGTGAATGATGGCATGATAGGTAGAATGATTAACTCAATTTTTGTTTCAATATTTATGACATCGTTTTGTGTTGGTAAATTATACCAATATTGAAATAGATCGCATACCAGAATGATGTTATGTTTTTTGACGAAAGCCAATGGGAAACAAATTATTTCTTGTAGAGGATAGAGTATCAGCATTTAAATGTTTGTTATTGGCAAATGCAAACGGTTATCAGCAAAGATATTAAAATGATTTGTTCTGTCAATCGTCCCTCAATATTGATAATTGTTCCCCAAGGTCCTATAAGAACTCTTTTTCCAGTCTGTTTTGGAGCACTGTTCCGTTGTTTGGTTTTCTTACATTGATGTCCAGGCGAACAAACTGCAAACTGTACAGAGAAAATACACTCATTTCTTTCTTAAAACCCCATCTTGGCGATGCTCCTTATCGGGCTCGGTTGTTTATTGTTAGAATTACAATCCTTCAAACATCGTCAGTTTATCACTCAAATTGTAATTCTGGAAACAATATTTAGAAATGTTATTGACTCTCCAAACTTCTTCAACAGACTTAAAATTAATACGCAATATTACGACACTATGGACAGTGAGATTAGAGCTTCTGGATACTGAGAGAGAGTAGTAGAGCTGGATACTTCTAATAATCATTTGCTGAACTACGTTTTTAACTTCGTTGTTGAGTACAATATATACACCGTCATCTAGTTTAAAAATCTTCTTCTAGTTTTCATAAACTTTTTGCCTATTTTAGAGATGGTATTAGACACAGTTTTAAAAGATCAATCAATCAATATCAATTTTGTGAGGGCCATTTAAAGGAATATTACAGCAAATTTTTAAAAACCGTTTAAACAAATATTATTTGATGGAACCCAGCCATGAATTTGTAATAGCAATAACGCCCAACGAAACGGCAAATTTCTTTACGATTTTTCACTCGGAATTATAAATTGTATGGAAAATCGAATCCTTACAATTTAACATTTTTCCATGCCTGGGTTTTGGCTTTATCAAACCGGACCTAACCGGATGCAAATCCGGCAGTAATTGTTTGGTACGAAAGATGAAACTCAAATCGGCCCGCTTTTACACACCACAAACTTCTAAAGCTGCATATTCTGCTTCCTATGTTCATTCATGGTTTCGATTGGTTTGAGGTTTTTGTGGCGCAACATTATTGAAGGGGCGGTCGGTTTCATTTCCTATCCGTCTTTCCTTTCTTTTGTTTTACTTTTGAACGACGATACTACCACTCGATGATGTTTCATACGGCACCAAACGAACCAAAACACTAGAAACGGTGGGGTGGGAAGTGAAATCGAAAAGCTAAAATAAAACCGAATAATGTGCACCAATCCGAATCGATCCAATCTTGGTTTTACGTCAATATTTCTTACGCCTAGAAGCGATCCGTAGCAGAAGGAGATAAAATGGGCAAAAAAGGAAGTTAGGAGGTTAAAGCCAGCTTATGAAGCGGGTGTACGAAGCAGCGTACCTAGTGCCGCTTTCAAGCGGAAATGTTTCGTTGGGTTTACCGTATTTACTGCTTAGCAAGCACACACAGGCCGAATCTTCGACGCTACACGGTACTTCCTGTACAAAGTCTCACCCCTGGTGTGAGCCATGAGGGTGGTGAAAAAAAGCGTACAGGAAACGGTTTTCCGTACCCCATGACTTTGAAGTTGTGCACAGCATGACCGAACATGCCCTCCGGCTTACCGTCACCACGCCGCGCCGCACAATAACCGATGGATGGTAAGAAAATGGTGGAAAACATCCCCTAAAGAAGGAAAAGGCAAATTATAGGCTTTGGGTGGGTGAAACATTTTGCGTCCCCAATTTCCTTACCAGCTTTTTTGCTCTCTCATTCTCACTCCGTTACAACTTTCACGCGGCCGATCGGTCCTAAGTCGGTGCTTTGACTTTGTTCAATACTTTTGTGATTGTTTGCATTACAACCCAATAATAAATTATGCAATTTTGAAACAGAAAACCGAAAATTTTCCGCCCACTTAGCGTCGCCGTTCCAAACATCTTCTTCTTCATCGGCACAACTACCTCAAGGGGTCTAGGTCTGCCATTTTTAGCTTTTTAGATTTTATTATGACCCAGAACTGAATAGTCCTGCTTACGGAGGATTGGTGCGGATGGGACTTTTGACCGGTCCTGTCGTGTGAAGACCGGCGCCTCTACCAATACACCACCGGGCCGGCCCTATATATACTGCTGACAAAATTCCGGGGTTTACCGGGGCTTTTGTCAAAATATTGTGGTTGGTGAAAACATTTACATCCTTTCCAAACACTGCTGAAGCTGATGATTGGCGTTTGCTGCCGCCGATCGCCAACACGCTGAAATCTTTTCATTATCCCCAAAGCGGTGTGATTATTTTCACATCCTAATAAAGAAATGTTAATTTGTGCGGGGTTGATAATCGGAAAAGATTCGAAAAGGTTTCGTAACGTTACGACGTTGAATGTTAATGGCTCAAACATACAGTCTAGGTAGAAATACGCAGGTGTTGTTTGTATGACATTTGATCGAAACGAATTTTCCACTAGGAGTATATTTTAGTTCTCTATAGTACACTATTAAATAAAAATCCTCAAAGCAACCTCGAAACACTGAGCAATAGATTGAGCAAATTGGATAAACTTTATTCCACGAGTTCATTGATATTGTATTTCATTCCACCTCCGAAAAAGTATCTGTTTGCTTCACTAAACAAGCTTACGTTCGCATATTAAGCTATTCTCTGAAAGTGGGACTTTAAGAAATCTCTACTGATGAACTTTTCCATAGCTCGGTCAATAATCTCGCCAAACTTTCGTAGACGGACGCATTTGCTGCATTGATCACTAGAGGAGTAGCGTTTCGCTAATACCCCATCAAGAAAATGAAATAAATGCGAACAGCGGCTTACCGAGTAATCCTTTTATATCGAGCGAGTGAAGCTTTTCCCTCTTGTGCTTTTGGTCTCTTTTGCTTTTCGCTGTGTGATGCTGGTTTCTTTTTATTATGCTTTTAAAATGAGCACCATAGTGGAGGTGATATCGAAGAATTGAACCTCCCTGCAGTAGAACAAAACATCAAACCAAAACCTTTCCCGTTGTGAAAGAACGGATTGCAGCTACTTTCCTTCATTAAACAAATGAAAATTAATGAAGCTTTCCAGGGAGGACAGACGGGCTTTTTCTTTACTTTGGTTCGGGCTATTCTCAAAGTAAACCGGTTCCATTCGCCACCATGCCGTGCTGTCGACTCCAACTTACCATTACGGTCCATTTATGCGCTGTGCATTCATAATACGATGACCTGTTTTATTTTTTATTTGTTACACTTTCGTGCCTTCTTCCGTTTCATGGTCGTTTTGTCACTTGAACCTCGCTCGTCCAAGACATATTCGCGCTCGCTGGGAGAGAATCCCGCCGGGTCCAGCGTGACCCTTTAGCGACCCAGCGACCGAGAACAAACAAAAACATTGGTCTTTGATGTGTTTCCCGCTAGAAGGAGAACCACTCAAAGGATAGTCTCAATGTACTGTTGAAATAGTGGCTTTGTGGCGGAAAATGGAAGGAAAATGCAGACTCCCGGGAAGGAATCATACAGTCAGACGAGACAGCCAACATCATGCTGGTACGGATGAGTCTTGTTTTTCGCCTGCTTTGTCTATTCTCTGAACTTTCCTTTTCCCATCGGCGCTGCCCGGGATTGTTATGCGTTTCCGTTGTTCGTTTGGCGATGGGCTTTATTCCTTTTCGCTGTCAGTAAGTCGCGGCCGCTGCGTTAGTGATGCTAACAGCAAAAACTGCAACGAATATGAGAACTGTAGAACATTTGTCGTTTCTAATCCGTTTTACCTGTTGTGCACCGAACAAAGGCTGGCACTACAACAAGGAATCAATGGATGTTGGAAGTATACGATTGGATGGCATTTGATCGAGTTTTAGTTAGAATTTAAGATTTGTACAGATTAGTGTCGTTCTGCATTGAAGGCAACGTTTTGCAAAAACACTATATTTGGGTGTTTTAACCACTGATAAATGTATACAAACTGTTATAAAAAAAACACAATCAAAGAGTTTTCAAATGTTGTCCAACAAGTAGATTTGCTAACTACCTTGTTCTCATTCTTGAATGTTCACGAGGCAAGTGATGTTGATATTAAACATTTATTTTTCTTTTCATTCATTTATTGCGCACCCCAACCTCCTTCCCAAGTTGGAAACATTCGCTTGTTTATTTTTCTTCCGGTGAAATTATTGTTTCACTTTTGCTCATTTCCACCAGTGAACGCTCTGCACTATGAATCTCGGCGAAGCCGCAGGCCTCCCTCGTCTGTCAGCTGTGTTAGGCTTGGGTGGCCTTATTCCCATGCCTCAATCCTAATTGTCTCTGATGTTCAGGCTACTTTTCCCCCATAGGTATGCCGTGGGATGCCTATCCGTCTTGCCATTAAATTAGCAAAGTGTTTTTATTGAATTTAAATAACACAAACGGGGTGCGCCTCTCCTTCAGGGACGAGGCATAAAGCTATGTGCTCCGTCGGTCGTTGAAACACCGTTCCGGTGGGACAAGACAAAGAATGGCTGTTTATGTGATTAGTATTTCGTTTTGTGTTGTGTAAAATTTTCATCCCTGGGTAGCATTACGTTGCTGGAATAATGAGAGAACATCACCAAAGCGATTAGAAATAGTCATTAAAATTAATTTCCAGTTCAGACAGATTAGGATAATCTTTTTTGGTGACGTCAACGTGTATATTAATGTGATCAAACGTCTTCAATAGCATAACAATCATACATTTTAAACTATGAAATGCTGAACGGAGTTTAATACGTGTAAAATTAGAGGTTAAATAAAACTATTTGTGATTTGCAAATTCATCGCTTAATTTAAAATGATTTTTTTATTACGCTATGCCATAGCTCTGGTAAAGCAAAAGTATCCAAAGCTACCGACAAAAGCCAGCCACACCTGAAAGCTTTCAGTATCATTGTGAGCATTATTCCAATTCTTTTCGATAGCAATAGGAAGGCAGGGCCGTACAGAAATGTGAACGCAAAACATGTTCAACGTATGAATAAATAAAGAGACCAATGGTAGTAAAACGTTATAATTTATTGCATATCGTAGGGAAACACAGCGCTGAGGGAAAAATAAAAATCTCAAACACCCACAAGCCCAATGCTTCGAGTGTAATGAAAATTAATTACTATTTCTCGCCTTTCTCGCCAGAATAACCTTTTTGTTCCATTACGTGATTGTAGTGTACGCTCACAAAAATAGCAAAATGAAACCACACTCATACACACTCGGTGCAATTTTTTGCTCTGATCGAACGAAAGAAAACAAGCCAAAGCGGAAGTTTGTGGTCACCACCGAGAATGGTATGGGAAGAAATGGAATTAGTGTTTCATGAGTTAACGAAAAAAAATCAGTCTTTATGCGACATTCACAACCATTCAATAGTTCATTGAGTCGCTCAAGCACAGCAAGGGACAACAGATGAATGCAATCAGCATTTGATTACTTGCTGAAGTATTAACTATACTCCTTTTTGTCATGTTTGGTTCTTTTTTTAGAATTAGTTTGGTGGTCACAAGAGAGAGAGAGAGAGAGAGAGAGAGAGAGAGAGAGAGAGAGAGAGAGAAAGTAAATGGAATATAACATTTACTGAAGCAAAAATTCGTGTTTCCCATTTATTCTCTTCTGCATGTCGCTAAATCTTCGAAGAACACCGTACGAACAGTGTAATAGCGAATACGAAAAAGCATCGTAAAAGAACATTCGAATTATAAGCTTGAATTCTTTCTTTTCGCAACCCGAAACCATGTGGAAATGGAGAAAAATGAGGAAATTTTCAAACCAACTCAGCTAGTCAGCTTTCCCGATGGGAGTACTCGCTGTAGTTCCTGTGCCCGTTATGCCTACAGTAAGCATCGCCAGGTTTTGGAGGACAAAACATTGCCTTTCTCGACGTGTATGTGTATAGATAGGTGAAATTGAACAGTGAGCAGCGGGGTTAGGGATCAATTCTGCTGTGGGTTGTTGTTTTTCCATACACTTCTGCACTCAGCCGCATTCACTAAACCGACCTGCATTCCGGAACTTCCGTAGTGCTTCCTTTTCTGCACGGTTTATACCGAATGGTGGACCGGAAGGAAATAATCTCATCTATTTTCCCCGGCCCAAGTGAGGGTGTGGTTTGTTTTTTTTTCTTTTTTGAATTGTTGTTGTTATTGCATCGCCAGAGATTTCCTTCCTATAGTCTCACAGGTCTTGGTGGTTCGCTCTGTTCGGAATTTCATAGCGTTCATGTCTCGTTTCATTCGGCGCAATTTTTCTCCATTCATCCCTCCATAAGCTCGAAACTCTTCCGTTTTGAATGCCTTCTGTTTTCTGTCCGTAGATGGTGAGCAAATTGAGATTTACTGGCGAAGTAAAGTAAGGCTTCCAGCAGTGTATCCATCCGCCGGGTCTTCAATGATGAAGAAAAAAAAAACCCATCACCTCGTCAGTGTTCGTGCAACGTTTTGTGTCCTCGTACCAACGTTCCTCACCCATTCGTGGTTCCCAGACCCGAGCTAAGGGTTTCCGATAGTGGTAAAAGGGGAGAAAAGAATAATGGAATGGTTCCGACACAGGGCCGACAAAGATTACACAACAGAACTAAACACGGCCGGCATTGAAGATGGGATCAGACACCGGGGGAAGAAGAATCGATTTAAGCTAAATAAAAAAAAGGGTATGAGCTTGTGTCTAGAGTACCTCCATACACAGGCACATACACACACACACACACACACACACACTCTACCATTACCACTTTCTCGCACGGGTAATGTTGGGTTGCAGAAGGCATCTTCAGAATGCAATGATTTGCTAACGGTGTATCCCTTTTTTCGATCAGTTTTCCATCTCGCAAACGCAACTCGAGTGGTGCAGAATGGGAAGCAAAGGATTCGATTTGGTGATGAAATTTCTTTCGGCAAAGAGGAAGGGTTTCGTATATACTGCGTTTGGGCCACTGTACACAGGTATGGGAGGAAAGACTCGTTGGGAAGGAGGATAAAAGCGGGGGATTATATAAATCGTGAAACTAAGTGTTGCGAGCAAGTGGAAAGCAAACGAAACAGAAACAAGAAAAATGGCAAACGAGATCAAGTTTAAATCACAGAATTGAAAATCGATAGTACAGCTGCTGTTCCAAGGTGAAACTACGAAAGGGTATCGGGCATTATATATTTATCTTTGTTTGCTTCAAATGACAAATTGCTTCACTTGACTGGTTTACAGTTCTGTTTGCTTTCTTGAATTGCTTACAAGATCGTTTGAAGCAGTTGTCTTTACCTGTTTCACCGTTTGTGGTTGTGACAAATGACCGTGTAGATGATGATTTATTTGTACTTACCTTTTATCTACTAAAATGTCATTAAGTAAGCTCGCGTCCTGCTTCGTAGGGTATGTAAATTGTCATTCAATTTACACGAAGACTGTGAGCGACACGAGCAACACCACATAAAATATACACCTGACATGAGAACTTTCCACCGATCCATGGACAGATATTGGTAGTTGTCTGCGACCTAGTTTTATACATTTAGACGCTTCAGAATCGTTGATTCGTTGGGTTCAGGTTGGTAACCGAACGGTAAAAAAGTTAGGTGTATTTGTCCAAACTTATCCCCAATGATACTGATGCTACATGGTAATCGATGTCATAAAACAAAACCTGCAGCTGTTACCTCCATCTAGAACCTCCTTAAAGTAGCTGGTGTAAAACACTATTAAGGTGAGACCTAGAAAACGAGCAGGTTTATGTATAGTTTATTTTTATTTCTACAGTGCATTGTTTTCATCCGTTGTGGACGTTCACCGTCTACTAGTTTGTGGTTTTATTCAACTCACATTGACAACTCATATTGTGAATGTTTCGCTAAAACTGCAGCTGGGCAGTTAAGGCAACTATACATTGGCAGCTGGTACTGCTGTGTTTTGTGGACTTGTTTTCTGTGTTTGTGTTACTGTGTTTTTAGAGTTCCTTCGAAAAGCACCGACAGAAGCTGGTTAATAAATTTTAAATTGCCCTCGTTTCAAAGAGATAAGTTCTGTTTTTGTTGCAACACTGAAGTCACTTTTCCTGGTGCGACAGTACACTGCAATTGAGGATGTATAGATGTATAAGCGCGTCAAAGTGGATAGCACACAGGATATATATTTCGTGGCCCATTTCGTGTGTGTGTTTCTTTGGACAGTCCCACCACATTTGGGTTGAGTCCCGCACTGTACTACTGTACGTCCCGGCAGTGTAAGCTGCTAGTAAAACAAAATCAAATGAAACGTACAAACCCGCCAAGACGACAACGCGATTCAGTCGCGCTCCCAAGCGTGCCGTAAGAAGAAATTAGATTTTAAAGAAAACACATAAAACGAAAATAGAGCAATATCCTGGAAGAAAAGCAATGTGTCACGCTGGCGCACAGTAGTAAAGCGAGCTGCCCCCTTGGAGGATCGCTTGCATAGTCAGAACGGGTGCTTAAGAGAAAAAGTTGATATTTCGCTTGCAAACGGGAGACCCTGTGTGAAGTGCTGGTGAAAGTGGGTCCTTCTACTGCCAGTTGTACATTGGACGTTTCGACTCGGTCGCCCTTAGACGACGACTGTCGGAGCGTACGGAGACTGGAAACACTCAACATACCTGGCCCCATTTCTTCAGGAGAAGGTATGCTTTAACCTTTCTTTTTTTTCTTGCCTTTAGCCAGTTATTCCTTCTGCCAAGGAAAAGCACTCTCGCTAGACAGCTAGCGGGTGGACGGGTGGCATCGATTGCACTGCCGCCGGTCGTTGTTGGGAATTATTTTTATAATCCTGGACGATAATGTTGATTTTTTATTACTCCGTTGCATGCGATGCAATTTCACCTTGTCCCGGTGAAGCACTAGAGCCGTCTTTTCGACGCTACGTGGAACGGCCGACCCGGGCTCTGCTAGGGGCTTACTCACGTTTAGACGACCTTCTGCAGGTGATTGCTCCACGGTGACTCTTACCGTGGTGTGCATTGCGTCTCCTGTCGCATTTTGGGCGGATGTGCTTCAGGCGTTCGCCATGGTTATGGTTGGTTTCGTTTCTAACGTGCTGCAGTTTTCTCAAGCAGGATGGTGTATATCCGTACCATATCCTTGGAATGTCGTGCTTCTCGGTCTCGCATATTCCCGCTACGGTTGAACTGGCAGGAGAAGGCTATGGGATTTGGTGCTTTGGTATGGCATTCAACCTCCATCCGTCAAACATAGTGCTTAAGAAACATTTGAGTTAAATAAATCTAGTTTATAATAACTGAACTATTTTCAGAATGATGCACACAATGTCCAAAATTAAACTAAGGTGGTAAGATTGATATTATTATTGATATCAAATACGTGTGTTACTTTTAAAGATTCATAAATATTTGTCCACAATGTGCATAAAAACTGTGTTTCGTAATATTATTTAAAAAACAAAAAGTTGCATAAACCACTCGTCTATATTTTTAAAAACTAATTATTTATTGACTAACTTTATTGCAGAAATTGATGTTATGGATATTGTTACAGTTGTTTCTTGGGAATAAGATCTCAAATCAATGTGGTTGAAATAAAAGACTCTATCCGAGAAATAATTACGATTATCTCGAAAAAATGGTATTGGTTTTGGAAACTGTTATCTTCTATTCGTGCCACTATTTTAGCCACTTTGGTTTCAGGGCACATAGTGCACACCACCGAGAACGTGAAAGACTTATACATTCCTGACCATACAATCCATACACACATACCACACGGGGATACACTTACATCCGCCATGCACATCTCGCACTTCATGCCGTCTCATGTACATTCCCTGCTATGCGCTCGTGCTTAAGGTGCACAGAATACGTAAACATAATAATGATATTCTGAAAACTCAATTTTCTCCCGATTCAACCCGGTCCCGCCGATTCTTGTCCCGCTCGTCGTCTAGTGTGTGCTGAAGTTGCCATGTTCTTGGAACCTTTCACTCGATCCTTGGCGTGGGGCTTGTTAGGTTGGGCAAGACGTGTGTGTGTGTCTCGTACGTGGAGATCGTCCATTGGATCACCATCTCCCCTACCCGGGGAGTTCCGTTGTGCTCAGTAAGACCATCGAGCAGAAACCGAGCTTACTGGAACACACTCGCACACGGGACACGGGAACGCGTGCGTTCACTCGTTTGGGCACGTACACTGCTGGCTAAACGGTGCATGAACAACCATCGCTTGAGCGCTAGAACAAAGAATGGTTGGTTTTGTGTGTTTTATGCCACTTGCCCAGCAAAAACTAAGATATCAGAAGCCATCCAGTGCTACGGTGCTGCCGGTTGTTATGGTGCGATACGGCAGTAGGCGACGCTTATGTGCGGCCCTTGCTGCATCGACACCATCGGTTGGTTTTTCAAAGAAATATTTTAAATTGTTTAATTGTACCATATCCTTCCGCTACACACACGTTCAGCCTACTTTGTGCTTTGGCCTGCGGTTTCGACAGCAGCATTGTGCTACGTACGTGTGCCAAGTTAATGATACACAGTGGTTTTCCATCCCGATTCGCAGTACGCGGGTGGAAATTGAAAATACGGAAAACAATTAACCCGTGCGCATTATCTCGCTGCTGGGTGAAATGTGTTTTGTATACAGACATATAAGTTATGGTGAACGGTGTCGGCAACGCTCATGAACTAAGCAAAGGTGTACAATTGAGCATTTAGAGATTGTTTTTAAGTTCGGTACGACTGATGAAGAATAACATTGATCCTGAGTACAGATTAAGAAAGAGTAAAATGTGTAATACACGGTATAAATTTGAATCCAAAGATTAAAGCATGTTTTATTGACTGTTCCAAAGAAAATATGTCAATTAAAGGTTCTGAAACATACTATGATAAACTCTGTTTAAATTGAAAAATTCACAATAAAGCAATCCTTCGCTATAAAATACGATCATTCATCGCTATATGAACGTCTCGAGAAGAAAACTTCTACGAATGCATGCATCAATCGGAAAGGACACTCTATCAGCGCAATCATGCCCCCGAGCGTAGAACTCTTTGGAAACTTCACGTCGCTCGGTTTGCATCTTTATCAACGCAGACAATTTTGCATTCCTTCTTTTTCCTTTGTGAAAATCGAATGCATTGATTGGTTCTCCCCAACAGGGAACTCAATTTGTTTGTGTTGTGGCAGCACGTGGTTGATTTTGTTTATCTTGTTTCGCAATCAACGCTTCTGCAGTTGATTTGGAAGGACGCAAGGATATAGATCGCTCTAATGGTTCCATTATGCGAAATAGTACATGAGCCACTTCTTCGCCGGATGTGAATGCCGGTCACGGGTGTGAGTACCTGCATGAAGTTGTTTTTATTTTAAAATATTTACGTCGATGCCTTTGTTTCATGACACAATTTAGTTTTCTTCACTTGTACTAGGAACTGCATTGGTTGAAAGAAAATCGTCCCACAAAAGTGTTATTGTTCGAAAAATCTAATAATTTTTCATCAATATCTTCTTCCTTTACATTGTTAAATTTGTTTTATTTACGCATTTTTTTCTTTGTCTCTTGTGCAGGTATGTCAATGGAAAATAATTAAAATATTCCGCGTCTCATTGCTATAGGAAAGTCGGTCACTATTCGAAGTTGTAGAGTAGCTCGGCTTATTTCCACTATCAAAACTATTTGGGAACTAGAACGACCAGATCCAAAGGGTCTTGTGGCAGGGATTAAGTAACCAGTACAGTAGTAAAAAAAATTAAAAGCACTTCATTCGACTACTCAAGGTGCTGAAGAAAGAAATATATAATAGGTTGGTTTAGAATACATTTTCACACGTGCTTAATTCTGTTGTACATATCTTACTTTTGAAAACATATCTTTGTGGCTGTGCACTCCAAGCATTGTTATTAAATTGGGTTCATTATCTGGATATGATAAACTATTTCATTACGAAACAAACTCTTCTCTTGTAACAGCAAGTCGCCCAACCACCACTGCAATATGAATTCTAGAAAACGCTTGGATAGAACGGTATTCAAGCCTTTGGCAGCTTAGGATAACATCAAACGTATTCATAGTCACATTTACGTTATCATTCCATAATGTTGCTTCAACCAATGCAAACTTCTTCCGTATTGTCCATCAAGCTCTAGCGCCTTTTCCTGAAAGCAGCTGCAACAAAACTATCAGAAAGATTATATAATTACAGGTCATGATTTATTCCATTACGGAACAACCATCACTACGGTCCGGTATCCTTTGCACCATCTCGGTGGCAAGGTATTTTGTTTTCCATTTAAAGATGAAAGGAAACCAAGTTCCTGTTTGACGGAGGAGTGGGACGACATGGGATAAAACGATGAAGGTAATGATGAACACAAAGCGGCTTCCAATGTACTTCTCCGATTTTTGCGTCATTACCCGACCCGGTGTGGAAAATGCCTTGATTTTACTGCAAACACAAGATTCCCGAGGGAATAGAGTAGGATTCGCACGTGTTGCATACGTATTTAAAAGGGAAGCGGTTCATATCCACAGCATTAATTGAGTGTTCTTCATGGTGCAATAAATAGTTTCTCTGGATGTAATTGAAACTCCTGCTCCTGGGAAATGGCTCACTTACGCTGTATGCATAGTGCAAAAAGCCTGCAATTGGATAACTCAATCATATTAGGTACATCGGACACAGTGCCCAGTCGCTACCATACACACTGTACACTACATTTATTGCAACATCACGATATACGCTGGGATTGAGTTATCCTTCTGGCGTTTGAGACCGGATAATTTCCATCATTTGGTAGTGCGAGGGAAACTCAATTGATAGTTAAAAGCGCACGACACCGGTACCACATTGGAGTACAAAATCAGGAAGGGAAAAGACAAATTCCCCAGCCTTTGCAATATATACACACAGAGCACCAGGTTCGTCCATGTCAGGTGACCACGAATGATACATTTTTCATGCACGGTGTCGTGCTTTGGTGTCTTTTCATGTCGCTTATTCCTATTCGACCACTCGTCGAAAAGCATCCAAGTGTGGTAGAAGATCTGGAATACCTTTCACATCACTGCAAAGACGAAGCAATATGTGTGTCAGCTCCCAAAAACCCACTCGCACCCAATGGCATGGAAAAGGGATGAAAATATCCTAATCCAGGAAAAAGGAAAGCCGACCACCATCGGACATGTCTGTCGGAATCGCTCGAATCCTGCTTCGTACCAAGGATGAATGCCGATGGTGCCGGAAACGATGCACGACAGATCTGCTCTATGATGTCTGATTTTCCGATTTTTCGGTTGATGAAGGTTGTATTTTTTGTTCTCACTCCCACTACCTACCCCACTACACAGCGATTGTGCTGAACAGCGTGGTATGAGACCGAAGCCTTTGGAAACCAAAGATGGCACTCCAATCGGTTACCGGACATGACAGGATCCGGCTATCTCCTATGTATGTGTGTGTGTGTGATTATGTGCCCAACCATGCCAGCATCACCTTAGAATTGGTGACCATCAGACACGGCATACCGTTGGACGGGGAGTCGACATCGAGGTGAATTCGTTGCTCATTGCCCGGTTTACGACTACTGCTGTGGCTTCACGTTGTCATGCGAAATGTATCGTTTTCGATGGGACATCGAGTTTTATGATATGTTGCTTCTGGTGTCTAGAGAAGCGGAAAGAAACGGAAAGGAAAGTGGACAGCTGCGCGGGAAGATGCACGTATATCGACCGAAACGTATTTCGGTTATCTTGGGACAGAAATAATAAGTCATCCGAACAACCGGTTTGATTTCAGCAACCGTGCCCGGTCGGATGCCACTGGCCGGTACTGCCATTCGGGCTAAGGGAGCCCTTTTTTCTGCCGATACACACGTACGCGCTATAAAAGTTAAGACGTAGTTACTGCTTAGGCAAAAGGGCTGCTGCTGGAGAAGCCAAACGCCAACCGTACAACAGCTGGCAGATAAAGTTCAGCTGACCAGATGGTGACCGTTCCGCACGGGACCAAGATGCTACGGGGCACAATTTCTGCCCCAAAAGGCACGCGCTTGATTAACGAAACACTGTGCCCTGTTCCCTGGTGCATTGGAAATCATACCAGCGCTCGACGTGAGTTACTTCGTTTAACTTTGCGCTTGCGATTGCAATGAAAGTATCAACATTTATCTGCCCAGTCCGCTTTGTGGGATGTGTTTATTTGTCATCATAAAAATCAATGAGTAAAAATAAGAACCAAAAAGTATGGCAGGAATGTTCCAACAGCCACGTACTATTCTACTAATAGCTTAATTTTGATGATCGAAAATCTTACATTTACGGTTTTGCTCTGTGGTCTCTGTTGTGTTATCAATGCGCAATTAAATGGGTTATCTTTACATGAAATTAAATTATTGAATTCTTCTCACGTATCACAGTTTTTAAAGCAATCGGCAATGTAAGCGTGGCGTTCTATTTAACTTTTCCACAAAGCGTACGAGAATCGTCCTTATTCAAATGTGTTGCACACTTCCGATTCATCCGATATGGTTCGTGGCACTTTGCAAGCTTATGAAACTCATGATCACGTCCAGCGCGTCCCACATTAACTGTATACAGCGCAAGAACAATAACACGTTAAACGGCACAGTTGTGATTGCATCACAGCTGTCTTTGATCGCACCGTATCATTGGGTACATCCGGAAGGTTCCGGCAAAACGGGCTGGAAAGGTTTCTCCCATCTCTCTGAAAACGGGCGGGAAAGTTTCGATGAGCAGACGGAGCAGCTACATTAAAAAGGTAGTGGTATCGTTTCGCTTACTTCGTCCAAGGCATGTGCCTTCTGCCAGCGTGAAAAGCCGCGTACGACGCTGTAACGATGCCAACATCTGGCACACTCGAGACACTTTTCCCGAAAACTAAATTCCATCCAGTAGTGCCATGGACCCTGGACTCGATTGAGTATTCTCTGCTGCTCGAGCTGCGAGCCGCTCCGTTTTCGAGGAATTTGTCTAACTGCAGGCTTATGAGAACGAGCAGGGACAAAATAAATAATCCAGCAAGTTAGCAAAGGAAATGGTTGGAAATCGAGTTCCGTTGTACATGTTCACGGATGCATGGCATGGGAAGGTAGGCGAACGCTCTGGCTGCTCGCAGTGAACGCTCACAGGCATTGTGTTTTTGTGTATATATGTTTAGTATGCTTCACGCTCCGCACTCTGCAACGTGCATGCACACAAAAGCTCTGCGTCTAAATATTGAATTGGGAAAAATGTTTCTGCAGTTGGACGACCAAAGTTTGCCTTTTCCCGTCCAACGCTGCGACATCTGTCGCAAAGGCACAGTCGTCTACTCTTTTTTCCATCTCGTTTCATCCGTTGCTAGCTCCAATCTCTCACAGGCTTTGAGTTTGATAAAGTGGCCTCAAGATGGAAGTACGTCAAACTGAGCGACAAATAGCAGCAAAAAAAAAACAAACGTGGAGGAAAACACTCACACATCCGCAAATGGAGATAAACACAGTTCAGCCTATTCTGTCGGTGTCGGGCTTTTCACAGCATGCAAAAGGATTTAACTTGCCGCGATCGGATGTGTTAGGTGGGTAGAATCGGCGGATTGTACAACGAACGACTTTGATGCAAGCGTGCAGCGAGTGGTTTGCGTAAAAAAATGTGTTGGATTTTTCATTCGACCCTGGCACTAGTGGGTTCTGCACACTGCAAAAACTCTCCGCGGTACGACTGCATCATACATTATGGTGCATAATGGTGTTATGAAACGGAACCGCGGCCGGTTCGCTTAGTTTAAGGGTTCACAGCAATAGTGTGTGCCTAGCGTGCTGCTTTACTGAAAGCATCTCATTCCCAGTCATTGTTCGTACAAGGTGGTAGAGTAGTCTGATGTATGAGGTCGATTCTGTTTGTGACAGATTCGCTTTCGGGTGGAACATGACGCCTATGACAAAGGCTTATCGTAGGCTTGCTGTGTCTGGTGTGCGTAATGCTGCTCAAAATGTCTGTTCCGATCGCATTCTTCCTGTCAGTTAGCAGCAACTTTGTATTGGGAGCTAGTTCGTCCCACAGCAGCGAAAGATAAACTAAGCCAGTTATGCTCCTCTGAAACCCGTGACGATTCCAAAGTCCGGTCAATTATGGCACTTGTTAAATTACGAAGTGGCAGCAGCAAGATGCCAAACTTTTGCAGGAAGTAGGAGGAAAGTTTATCGGCACATCATTCGTTACGCTTCATCGATAGTAGCAATGTGGGTTGAGCTACCCCGAAGAAACGAAAGAAAGAAAACAGCAGCGAGCCGAACAATAAGCATCACCGTGCTCCTGGCACAGTGAGTGTTTCGTGCAGAGCAAAGTCCTTTGCATATCCTTCTTATTCATGAGCTTCGTACCCTTTGATCTATGGTAATTCCCTCGTGTGCATGTACATGTTGCGCAATTCTCACTATCCAGCCAGGTTTCCGTTCGGCGTTCGTTTTGCCTATCCAAATTCTTGTCCCATCCCCTTTGTGTCTCCTTCTAGGACCCTTTCGCCATTTCGTTTATTTTTTAAAGCTGAACCACAGTAAACACTTCCACCGAATGGGATATCAAACTTGCCGGCTACTCTTGCACAACTTGACGGCTGCCGAGGTTCAAATGTCAATTGAGCCTTGAGAGAACGTGTAGGAGTAAAGTGTGGTGAAAGACAAAAAAAAAACAAAATGGCAAACGAACAAGGACCCTTCACCGCGCTTCAGGCCAGTTTCGTACCGACACATATCGGTACACATCACCATCGGGCATGGGTGTGCGGATTAGGAGGTTTTGTGCCGCGGATGCTTTACAATGGATATGAGGGCAAATTAGAAAACATTTCCGTGGTATTCTATGAATAACAAACGTTCGTCTTCGACCTGCTTGAAGGGATGGTACGCGCCTAAAGCAAATCGTTGTTAGTGTATAGTGTTTATGCAAGTTTTTTTTTCTTTGATGTTCCTTTTAGCCCTTAGTACGAAAGGGTGAATACGGACGGTAAGCTTTTGAAGGCTGGGTAACATGGAGTGGAGCTTCCTACTCTATGGTGTATTGTGATGGTTTCAAACAGATTGTAAAATAAGGATTTTTGCTCTTTGACCTTTTTATCGTTTATTCATTTGTTGTGCAACGAACTTGCGTGTTAAATAATGGGTGTCCTGTAGGATATATCTGCATAACGAGGACATCACATTAGGCTTTGACTGTCTGAATTCTTTCTTTATGTGCAAAACATAATACAAATACACATAGAACCATTTTTAAAGAAACAGATTAAAAATGTAAGCCTAAATAGAAATTATATGTTGTAAATTCGCTCTTCATTTAATGTTTTGTTCGAAAATGTTACGTCGGTCGGGTACACGCCAGGGACTCGGTGACTTTGGAGGGAGAGAGGGTTTGGAGAAGAAATTCTTTTCAAATCATTGTAAATTGTGTATGATTTAATCTTAAAAAATATGGACAATAGCCTTGAAATTAACAATCAGAGTAAGTAGAGTAGAGTAGAGTAATCAGTACAATAGTGCTGAGCTTTAGTAAAACTTTAAATAATTTTGCATGAACTGTTTATCGGTCTGTTAATACCTTTTCGTATTTACGGCGGAAGCATAAACGAAATCAATGCATCTTAATTTAAACCTACCACGCCTCCTTTGTTCGTGTAACTGACCTAAAAAAACTTCTCTCTGATAAAAGGGTCGTTTGGTGTCATTTTCATGAAATAACCAGCCCTCCGGCGCCATGTGAGTTTAACTCGCTGTACGATAAAGAGCTCATTAGCTTGTTTAGCGCGTAAAGCTCGACATTGTAGCTGCTCTTCCATTGTCCTTCCCGTATGTACGGTATGGGAGTTCGAATCCTTCTCAGCATATTAAAATCAGAGAGGGTTTTATTAGTTTTTAACAAAATCTATTTCTCCAAGATCAAGTTTCCAATCATTTGGTGATTGTTATAAGCTACCCGCCTTAAGTGCTAGTGTTTGAAGGTACACGAATGATAAGCGAAATGTTATCATTCATAGCTGTAAATGTTCTGTTCAGCTTGACAAGTCTGTGAATGTGAATACTAGTCAATTCAAATCTTAGAATCGGAAAGTTGACGACCCAGTTTGATAAGAATAGTGAATAATGGCGAATGAACAACTTGAAAAGTCATAATTTCATAGAAGCAACGTTAATCTGCAGTACGATCTGCTTTTGTTTCGTTGGGATGCTATTAGGTTAAAGCATTGGTAGCAAACGAGCAGTTTGGTAAAGCTCGTTTCATGTGCGATGCAAGGTGCATTCTGAAGAACAATACAGTACTGGACAAAAACACTTATTTCGCACACCCCGAAGCGAAGCGAAGCGAATCAAAACCAACCTCCCCGTAGCATGGACTATATTTTATATAATGAAATGAAATCTAGCAAAATAATACAAAAGGAAACTTCTTTGGAGGTACATAAATGATTATTAGTAATATGTGGCGATTTTATGAGGATTTGGTATCACCAAAGTGATTTGTGCTTAGTTGTACTACGAAGCGCGTTTAGAAAAGCTAGCTGTGGGAGCAAAGAAAAAGCATTAACATTAAGTACTAACAAGCATCCAAGAAATGCGCACTGTAGTAACATAATTTCTCACACAAAATAATACAACACAACCAAATAATGTATTTCATCAAATATTCAATTCTACAAACATCCTCCATGTTAAATTAAAGCATCTCAAGTATTAAAAGGAAAAATTCGTTTAATGGTTTGAATGTTTGTCTGCGTACTCTTTGCTCGTTCCCCGTGGGCAACATGTTCAATTAGGAGGTTTATCTCATCGTCAAAACGATCAAATGATAATCTGGTTTATGATTTTCTACGTATCGTTGCGCTTACGACGATAACCGCCGGTGTATATGTATTCAGCGTCACCCTCATCATCATCATCATCAGCGTCAGCATCAGTATGGTGTACCTCGAGCGCTTGAAGAATACGACCCGGTGTGCGATAAAGCATCACCAAAAAAGGATCTCATGTTTGCAGTTTCCTTTTCTGCGTGTGCTGTCTAACTTTCACACCGCTTTTCCTTGCACGCATGGTGGGCCTGTACCGCCTGGTCGTCCCACTCACCGGAAGCTGATCTCTTATCGTTCTAAGAGCGTGCGCGCGCGCGCAATTGTTTGTTGCCTTTGGAACGCCCCCAATCGTTCCGTAGGCTTAATATTTAATGCAATTTTCGGTGCTTAACATTTATTTATTCATAATGATCATCCGGCCAAAAAGCGGCTGAGTGTGGCAAGTGGAATGTTCTTTTCGCTGGAATTGTGCCAGCCCCCGGGATCCGTATATTGCTAACCCACCTCCCTTAAACCCATGACAATACGGCCTGAAATTGGACCGAAAGTTACCAACGCAACCATCCTATTCTGTCTATACTCTATTCAGAGAGTTCGATTTAGTTTTTTGCGTCGGTTTTATTTCTTTCTCTCGCGCGAAAAATTGTAAATACGTGAACCATGCATGGAATTTTCCCGCCCAACGAGTTTTTAGACCGCCGCAAAGTCAAGGTTGACTGAAGATAAAATCATGATAAATAGAAGGGTAATTCGGTGGTGACATCAGATAGCCCACGGATGATGATCCGAGCAAACGAGCAAACGAGAAAACGAAAGCTCATTTTCTTGAACATTCTGCTCATCGGAATGGAAACGAAAAGTATAAAGCACACGAATAACCCGCTGCTTTGTGTCCGAGCTCACCGAGGGACAATTAGGGAAGTCCCTCAAGCCCTGGTCCCTTTGTACGGTGTGCGAAATGTAGGTTGAACTTGAAGATTGTTTTTGTCCCGGTTTCGGTTTTTACGCTAACTCGTCTGCCTTTTTACCGATTCGAACACATCCCTCGCGTTATGAAAAGCTTATTTTGTTCGCAGTTGTTGGCATTGGAAAAGAAAAACAAATCTCACACTCCTTACAACCGTATAAAAAGAAAACTAGAATCCGGCACTAATAGGATTCCCCACTTTTGATTCCACCGCGCCATCACCGGTGCTTTTCAGCACGACGTACTCCGCACTAAACACGGCACGTAAGGGTTTCGCATCACCTTGTTCGTTCGGTGTCCTTACGCGCTTCCCATCCTAGTGGTATCGGGTGTGTGAAGAGAGTAGTTGCCAACCGTTGTAAGTCATGCGACGGTTCTTGTGTTCCGAGCGACACACATATATCTCGTGTCAAAAACGGGCAAAAAGTCGTCGCCGAACACACTGTGAATGATGATTTATGTGCACGTCTGTATGATTTCATCTGCACCGTGAAGGGGACGGGTTGGTTTTTGGAGTACCCGCACGACCGCTTTCCGTGCGGACGAGGCGCAAAATGGCATGCTGACTTTACGCCGGGCTCGTGATACAACATCCCCGGCCATCGTACATCTGGTTCAATTTTATCTCATGATGCTGTACCTTTTCCTATTAAGGGGGTTTTATTTTTGCCCACCATTCCCTGTAGAATCTCTTTTAAAACTGTCATCCTTACTTCGTCTAGTGGCATGGTTTAGATTCCTTGCCCTAGCTCTTGTTCTATCCTGAATCACCGAGGAACCTCTTCATCACCATCTGACCTGTGAATAGGGGTTTATAAAGCGAAAGAGATGGAGCGCACTGCCAGTTGTGCGAATCAAAAGACTTCGAACAGAGCGCTACCTTTCAGAGGCGTAAGAAAAAAGACAAACATTGTCCCTTTTTGTCAGGGTTAGAATGTTGCGGAAAAGTCAGAGTTGAAGAAAATAGTAATCACCCAGAGCGGGTGAAGCAACCGTACCGTAGCTCAGCTTTCTCGTATCCGTTTCGTCAAACATGCAACACTGATAACGAAGAGCTACGGCAGGAAAATGAAAGGGATGTCATGAATTATGGATGAATTATGCTGTGAGCTGCTGAGCTGCGAGGATCGGCTGGCCGATTTAGCCTCCTCGCGATTTGGAACGCGAACCGTTTCCTTTTCGTTTGAACCAAGCGCGAGCCGCTGTTCGACGGAAGGACGAAGAAAATGTTTGTTTAATATCTTAAAAATTGAAGAGCCAAACGCCAAACGGGATGGATCGAGATGAGAAAAAACCCACCTACAAACACATGTCGCTGACAGAGGATCAAAATGGTGCTTCTTAGCGTAGGTTTGCTTCTTATATGTCGCATTCTTAATGACGCTTCTGGTAGATTTGTTCTAAGATTCGTCTGAGAAAGCAAAATGAATGACCGTTCTGGAAAGGAAAATCTCGTAAATAAACAAGAGCGACTTAATAAACAGTAGAATGAGCAACGAAGCCAAGAATGCGGGACATTTGTGAGCCAAGGGTGGATTATTCATATGATACTGCTGTATGGTTTGTTATTTTTGGTGGTTTTCCTCTGGTTTGCTAGCTGTCAAATATTATTCGCTGTTTCTTTTGAAGGTGTTCATGTTAATTGATGCAGCAATGTACACATTTCACTAATCCAAACGAACATATTATTTAACGCTAATACGAAAGCACAGTGATTGATTGCTGCAATGTTGCGTCAAATAATCGTCAAATAATCGACAAACACTTCACTGCAGCACTCTGAATCATGAAATCAATTTGTGTTCTATTGAAGCAAAAACACAAAAAAGCTCTATGCTTTTTGTGCTTCCATTTCAGGTTTTCTTATATTCTACCATGTACTCACACACACACACATCATCGCGGACAAACATGCTCGTGCACATAATCTACCAAAATTAAGGTCGTCGATTTGTCAATGCTTTCAATATTCGACGTTTTCCGAAGAAGCATTAATCTTTTCGTTGTTGTTTGGCTATCCCGGCGCCGTTCACCGTGGCAGCATGACAAATGTTGCTTTTCTTGGGGGTGGAATACTAAGGTGTTTACTGGTGAATTTGTAAGGTTTGTCCAATGTCGCACCGCCTTGGTGAGCCGAGTGACTTTTCGGATTTTGATACAAAATCGGGACAAAAAAAGAGCTATTCGGAAAAGAATTTATTATTATCATTTTGTGCGTTGTAGTATGATGTGCATGAATTTCAATTAAGAATAACCATCCTAATTTTGATAAAGCAGAGCAAAGCTTTTAGAATGTTTTTCCAGTTTCATTACCATCAGTAAAAGTTCCTTTACTAAAAGACAACATAAAAGGAGAAACATACACAGATATAATGAAAAAAGATGAGTGACTTAATGCTACACTTTAACGTCGTATATCCTCGTTCATACAGCGTACCTCTAGGTTCCATTGAGTTGTTTTGTCGACTATCTGTCGTCGGCAATGTCGTGCTTGCATCATAATCGTACGACCAGACTATGCTCGACATTATGCTCGCTTCGGCACAATGCATCGGAAACTGTAACGACTAGGTTTCTTTGACGGTTGGCCAACGGGGGTGGACGGTCGAGTTTTCCGACTTTTCCGAAATATGCCTTCGCTGTCATTCGTTCACACGAACGAAGACAGCTAATTGCATATCAACAAGTTTTTGATTAAATTTTATAACTCAACCACTGACACTGAGGAAGTAATATGAAACTAATGGCGTTTCCCGGCTGTTTTTCATTGTCTTTGCACCTTCGGTGCGGTGCCTGCCGATGCCGATGGCACTACCCCGAAAGAATACCGGGTGACAAGTGCCTTTCCTCCAATGTTTCCGGCCTTTGGCGTAAGGAAGCAGAAATGGTTGGTTGTGATCCTTACCATGCCGTGAATAATTTGCTGGTCGGAAAGTGTGTTTGCGTGTGTGTGTGTGTGTGTATTTGCGCCCACTGTTTCTCTGGTTTCAGTGCAAACTGTAACTTTGATGCGCTCCCTTGATGGTGCAGAACAGCGGAAAAGTTGAAAAATTGTAACCATGATGATCGGGTAAATTGTGGCAATAAAACGAGAAAATGACATATTTTTTGAAAGTTTCATTTTGTTTTCCGTTTTGTCGGGACGCTTCGTATGCATATGGATGGTGTTATTAACAAGCAAATCAATGTTTTTCTATAGTAGAAGATTCTCAAGAACAAAACCGAGATTTTATTGATTGTGATTCAGCGAAGTGGGTGATTATGAAACCGATATTTTAATGTACATTTTATACATCATTTTATTAATATCAGCTGTTTTTCCTGATAATGTAGTATAACAGTATCAATAAAAAGAATAAAATTCATTAGCAATGAAAACTAAAAAAAATCTTCCGACACAGGTTGGAGAACAAAACCGCCTGTTAGTATGCAATATCATTACACAATGTCGGATTTCTATCAACGAATTTTTGAGCTACTATTGCCGGTGGTCAAATAGGATTGTTTGAAAATAGATCGAAATCATGTCGCTCTATCTCTAATTACGATATGGCTACAATAACGATCGAATTTAGACAATGAAGTGAATCGAAGTATAAAAAACAGTGATCAATTTAATGAATTGACGGCTTAGGGCATCATCTTCATCAAGCATAATTTCGTTTTTCGATTATTTCACACCATGATAGCGGCTGAAACCAAAGGAAGGAAAAATGAACATGTATCTGTTTTGTTACTCATTGTATGCCGATTGTTTTCCTTTGTTTCGATCGTTCCATTCAGTGAATGCCATTTCGGATGTTGATTTCGTCCTTCCCAGCATGTGACTGTGTTGAACTGTCCCGCACATGTCCCAGCTCTCGCCACACCTTCCCCGATCCCCGTTTTTGTCATCGCTCATACGTAATCATCCGTTCATTTATGTTTTCAGGACGTTGTGGCCACGGGAGTCCTTGTGAGCAATTGTGCTACGAGCTGCACGATGGCATGTACGAGTGCGACTGCTCGGAGGGATTCGAGCTGAACAAAAATGGCTATAGTTGCCAAGGTAAGTCGCCCCACTTTCGGTTTTTCGATAGCTTGCACACCACCGTTTTACACCAACCCCGAGAGCACCCTTTTGTGCACCATCCCATCACGCTTCGGTTTGCATTTTGGGCAATCGGGTTGGTTGACCGCTGAGAAATTACTTCCCGCCGGCGTGTTCAAACGCCTGACAAATTAGCAACAGTCCGTCCCGGAAGCATTGGTTTAACACTGAAGGGTAGTGTAGGACGGGTTGGGAAGGATTGTTTTGAAAACAAAACCAGAAAAAGCTTCTCGCTGGTAGACGCAGGTATCTACTGGCAAGTATCGTGGGAAGGGAGATGGGAAGAGTGGGTGTAAGGGTAAAGAATAGCTACAACTGTCCTCGGCGTGACTGCCACCAGGAAACTCCAGACGCACGGAACTCCAAATCGCATGTAATCCAGCCAGTCAGCAGATAAAGTGTAGCACCGCCGGATTAAAACAAGACGGATGGTAAACATTTTGAATCAGAACCGAAAGCTTTTGCTTTTGCTGCGGAAGCTGGCGTTGGAAGTTTGTTGCCTTTTTCTACGTTCGGGAGACACAAACAGTGCGCCCAGCCAGAATTAGGGTAACGATTTGCAGCAATCGGATAGATATGGGTGCTTTTCGGCGTGCAAAGGACCAAACGTCGGTTGTGGCCAGGTAGAATGGAAAAAGCAAGCAAAAGGGCACCACCATCTGGGTCATCGTTTGCCAAGGTGTATGGGTTTATACGGTTCGAGTTGGTCCGATTTGTCATTGCGGGTAGAGCGAAGCGTTTCGCACAGGACAGCAAAAGGCGAAACGAAAGAGAGAGGGAACGAGGTCGATAGAGAGAGAGAAAAAGAGAGACAGAGACAGAGTAGATGTGCAGTCAAGAACGCATGTAAATCATGCTAAGCTAAAGCAATGTGTCCCAAGCCGTGCCTTCGTTGGGGAAAACGGTTGCCGGAAGCTTTAATCGGGCAAGATTTTATTCGCGCTTTCCGCCCCAAATCCGTTCAAAGCTGAAGAGCACTTGCTGATAGCAGTTCCGATGCTGTCCCGTACGGGAAATGGTAGCAGTCCAGAGCCCCACAGTCTGTGGAAAAAGTTTCGGCGAATCATGGGAAATGAGAGCAATGGGCTTACGCAGATAGCACACATGCACATGCCACAGCTGAAAGCTGTTGAATGCAATAAATCTTCCGCTCGTTGCTGGTTCTTTTCTGAAGTGAAAACTTTTGCGTTTCGCTATGTCGGGCTACGGGTGAAAAAAATGATTCTGTGATTCTGGTACCGTGGAAATGGAAAGCATGAAAAGTGAATACTTTTGGCAGAATGAGATGACATGACTTGTACGCTAGTGTTATGTGAGAAAAGGAGACAATGTATGGCAGTAGTTACTGAATTTAAACATGAAACTTGAATTTAAATTTCAAACTATATTTCAAATGCTGGGCGAGACGTATGGCACTCTAGTGAGCTTCTGAGACTCACTAAAGAAGCTTTAACTAGAACGGTTTAATTTTATTTGTTTACAAACCGTAACTATTCCTTCGTTCAGATAAAGCACTTTTGATCCGCTATTTAAATTATAAAACACTCCATTGCCACCTTCTAAGGGGTCGATGCATCACTAGAATGTATCACTTTTTGATCAGTATTTATTGAAGGTGGCCGAAAGTAGGCTCAATATGATGGAAAATCCATAACGCAGTTCGCGTTACATTGTACCTCATAATCTCCTGCTAGAGTATTTTTAATTATACACTAGGTCAACATTGTGGGGTTTATTTATTTACAACAGTCAACAGTTCATTGCCGCCATTCGTATTTCCCTTAAAGCGAAACGGTTTTTTTTTCAATTTATATTTTTAAACTTAAGTTAAGTGCACTTAATTATTGGCTTCTCTCGCATTCTGCACCTGATCCTCCAGGTCGGATTCTGCATTTTTTTCCTAGCGCTGGATGATAATTTATTCATATCCTACCTACCTATGCTAGAGATTTATTACAGTGTTGCCATTATTTCACACTTGACAACGTTTATCGATCACATTTTACGGTTCACCGAACTGTTTCACCGTGGTGCCGAGCGGTGTAGATGTGTTGTGCGCTCATGTAACATCTGTATCCATCCAGTCACCTCGTACCGTACCGCGTTTTCTTCACACATAAACGCATAAATTAGCCCGCACGTGTACGGGGAGGGGTCCGGTAATCGAATCATACGCACGTATGGCCTGTTAAGCGGTTAAAACTCATCACACTCATCGGTGCCGCACAGCATCTGCCAATCGGGTACGATCCCTACGCGGAAGCAGGAAGCAACGATGGCTTAAGACGAGCGATCCGCCATTTGGAATGTTACAATCTCACAGCGTAGTAGCTCTGTTACATATTTGAAGGCAGTTTGTGATGTGATGTGCGTTTTAATACGTTCAGCAATGGGGAGTGATGTTGTCAGGGCGGGTGAGGTTATTTGCGGCGCGGTAAAATAGTGGAGCACCTCGAACCAACGCAGTGGGTAACAATCGACGAGAGCAACAGCTACTAAACCTAATCAACCGTATAAGGTCAACGAGGGGGCAGTTTTTTGTTAGCTTCATCACCCTCTACACTATACATCCTATCCACGTATAGCACATCCACAGCGCATTGTTTGAAAAAATACAACGTTACTGGAAAAACTGCCGGCCAACAGCCGGAATCGAGATACACTGCCTAACCCGCAAACAATTGACTCCAGTCGCATCGCACGCCAACCCCACTGGAGAGCAAAACGATCAGTTCCGCAGCTTTATTTTCTGGTCCAGTGGTGAAGAAAGCATCGGGCGGTGGGCACGTTTGATTGCTGACGGAAGCACGTGTCTTGGGAATTTGTGGGCAATCTTCATTTTTGGGCTGCAATAACCAACATCACCTCGACTATCTCAACTATTGAACCTTTCAAAGATCATGTCCGTAAATCGATGCAGGTGCGGTGGCTATCTGGAGCTTTTCTGGGTGTGCGTTCTTCTCAGTATATAATACGACGTTCACTTTCCATTTTTTGTTGTTGTTTGGTCTTACTTTGTTGATCCCATCACGAAACGTGACGTAACGCTGAATAACGCTTGGTCCCTGTCGCACGTAACAAAACGCGCAACACTTCGACGATCGTGCCCTGGGCGCGTATCGTTTGCGATTTTGCTTCCTTCCATTACCGCTACTTCAGGTGCACCACATTGGTCAGCTTTAGCAGCTTTTTCGAGCTGTACGGACAGCTTGGCCAAAGGTGTGAGCATCCGATCGGCGTCACAAGCGCGTCACCTGCGTCCCTTAGCAGCTGTCCCATGTGGGCCGCAAAGTGCCATTTCGTTGGACTCACAGCCATCGTCAGTGATAAGGTGGTAGACCTGCCAGAGGGAAGAAACATCGTATACAGAAACATTAGTGTGGAGATTCGTATAACATACGCCTGAATACGCCAATATTACTCGATATCTATTGATCAAAGGAGCCCTGATCATTGATCGTTACGATAGGGCAGCGGTCTTACTGGACGCTGCTGGATCACCCGCCGGCACGAGATTGCTATCGGTTGCTGGGCAGTGAGCAAAAGCCGCCCCCCACCCACGCGCTGCGAGACATTGCGTCGCGAAAGCACGTGGCAACTGGCACAGTTTCTGGTACGCGAAGGCACCCGCGAACAGATGATTTCTTGCCACCGTGAAATCCATAACGGCACGAACCGGATTGTTATGCAATGCAGCACGCTGAGGCGCTGATTGTTTGGAGCAAGGAAAAGATGCTCTCGGTGGTTGGGTATAGTGCGTTTGTGTCAGGGCAAGATTTTAAATGCATTATTGTGGCAGTGTATTTGAAGGCAGTGCTCCAAATAATAAAGCACACCATAGACGATTTTCTTAAAATAATTCACAATAATCAAATTGCTTTATTGCTTTTGGTTCAAATATTGCTTGTATTGCTTTTGGTTCAAATATTCAACAAATCTGTCTCGTGTTGTGATAGTATTTTTTGTTAACCGCAGTTCCTCAATAAATATATAAATCTATCATTGCTTCTAGGACAATTTATAAGATCACTACTTGTTCTGCTCGTCGCCTGTAATGTCCAACAACAAGCTACGATCTATAAATAATATTACTTTTAGCCTTGCATGTCAACACCGACATAGAAATTTAATACAGTTCATGGGCATTCCTTGAGGACTTGCAAATCGTATGCTTAAGTCGGAAGTTTATGTGATTCTTCTCGTCTAAATTTGTCAACGATGTAGTGAAAAAGGTTGGAAAAGCTGCAAATTTAGCGTACACTTCCATTGCGAGGTACTCGCCCAGTATCGCTTCCAAATGAAGTCGAATGGCAAGCGCAATGTTGTACTGACCCCTGCCCGACCCTGCATGGAAATTTCAGTATGTCAACTATCGGTTATAGAAAAATTAAACACCACACCAACATACGAACGCCGTGACAGGAGAATGAAATCAACTCGCCTAACGCCTTATCGAAATTCAGCAAACACCACGCACGACACTCGTGACATTTCATTGGACACATTTTGCGTAGCTCTCGCTGAAGGTGAACGAGCTTCACCATGATGGAAAGCAATCGGTAGTAGAACAAGGCGAGGAAGCTGTGCGGGCATCAAGCAGTGCAGTTGGACGCAGTGAAATCATGCCAAAACATGCCTGCAACAGAGCAAAAAGGGCGATGGCTGTCCGCCAAACCGTTAAGGCTTGCTGATTTTTCAAACTACACTGGGTGTCTATTTGTGTCGTTGTCTTTTATCCAACGCTGCAAGTGGACGATTTATTCATTCCATTTAATGTTCGCATTGCTCATTGCGAAATAGAGCAGTGCTCTTTACAAAAGCAGTGTAAAAAATTAGCAATCCGTCAAAGTGCATTCGTTCAAAACGCGGAGCAAACTACGCAACACACCGTTGAACCATTGGAGCGGAAACGAAACCGCGAGTGCAAAGAAGGCGCGTACCTCGGACGAAAGTTTGACCGTGCGTTACTCAACCGTTGCAAATGTGTACGCACATTGCATTGCCTCACGATGGGAGTTAGTATTCGATGGTCACCGCAAGAGTTGTGGCGTAGGGACCACCAACCAGCTGCCAAAACAATAACAAAAAAACGCCATTCTGATTGTCATTCCGTGCGCGTTTTGAAGAGAGTGACCTATGGTGGAAGCCGACCGGGTGGCTTTATTTTCGCGGCACAACGCTTTGCGTACAAACCGCTCAATTACAGACGGTGGATTCGCGGTGGTCAAATCCAAAACCCCTAAGCCCCCGGTGAGTGGACGAGAGCGAGTAGTGAGCGCTGGTCTAATGTAAAGCGCTGTAATCGTCGATCCGCTCACAGTGCTCGAATGAATTGTCGCTCGAAATGCGTAACAACACAACGACTGCTGCAGAGTGTGGAGGGGGTTAGCAAAACAACAACAAGCAACCTGCCCTCCCTCCGAGTTGACTGCACCACCGTCCTACGAACTGATCGTAGAGTGGCTGACCTCGATCGATTGAAGTTTAAACCCACACGGATACCACTATATGAAATCTGGGTGTATGTGAACGTTTTTGTGTCTCGAGTGGATATTTTAGTGGATAATGTGTGCGATTGCTCTTTTACGAGATTAATTAGCAAAGATTTAGACCTGAACGACATGCTAGGGCACTAAGACACGAACCCCGTTTTCGATAGTATGTTTAACTGTATTTCGTAATTATTTTAAAGAGAAAAGCGAATTTAACGCGGCAATGACCTATTTTATCTTCTCTTGCGAGAAACAGACACAATGGAATTATTCACTTTCACCTCGCTCAAGGTTACTGAGCCAAAAATCAACAACGATGGTCAGCAGAAATCAACACTGCAGGGCACCATCGAGACATGCACTTGCATACAAATCCAATCGCTTCGCTTAATTATTGATCGTCATCCATCTTCCATGCTGGAGACCTACTTTTACAGTTGCCAAACCCTTCATCATTCTCCAGTTCATTGCTTTTCTCGCTTTCTTCCGTCGGATACCTGGTAGGGTCGATGATGTAATATTGAGTGTCCGGTGACATGCCGGTGGAAACGATACGCTACAATAAGATGCTGGTAACACTGTATTCAGCATCCCCAAGCGAGGGATGGCAATGAAGCCATCCACAAGTCACGGCAGTGGTTACGGTTACAGCGTAACAAACGTTCGCAAACCTGAGCCGTTAGCGAAAGCACCAGTATTGTGTATGTTTTGAGTCAACCGAAGATCGCTGCGTCATGCTCGGTTCCACGCTCATAATGCCACTACGTTCATATTATTCACACACGTGCCGAAGACCTGCGGGCGAACGCGGTTGCACAAACTTCTAGAAAAGGGCGTTCTTTGTACCAGTTTCGTGTATGGCTGGGCATTGGTGTTGTTGGAAGAGACTTCTAGATGTGTGATCGTCAATTTGTGCTTTTGTTTCTCACTGCGTCATTGTGAAGCTTCCGCGTTCGAATGTTCCAGCACGCGTCCGACAGGCGATCATTCCAGTTTTTCGAACAGATACGATCAGCGCACACAAACGCTCGGTGGGGATCGTTATCCCAGCGGTTAATTGGAATGGTTTGGAATCGTGGAACTAGATCAGTTTCAACATGTCAACAGTGGAAACTAATTTTCACACCGTCAACACAAAGCACATGGCAATGCAGAGAAATCTGCTACCAACCGGCTTCTTCATTGCATCCACTGGTGAAGCGAAATGTTATTGAACCGTTCCGATGCAGTTGCTGGGGTGTGTAAACGATCGCTCAGGGTACTGTACGCATGCGCAACTTCCCTTTCACTTCCAGTTCCGAAGGGGCTTCGGTGGGCTGCGGTTACGCGCCGGTTGGGAAGAAGTCAAAACTGGTTTCCATTTCAATGACCCACAGCGAACCGATGCGAGTTCACGAACGCACGCACGAAACGAGCGGAGTTTGACGCAAAGCTTCGTCAGCATCCTGCCTACCTTATCAGTGAGAGCAGATCCCGTTCACGGACGTTTAGTGAGTAGTTTGGCTTGGCGGCCATCTCGCACAGCAGCTTCGGAAGACACGCTTCCCGTAGTGAGTTTTTCAGCTTCTCCTTGCGTGCCGCCAGCTCTGCCGACGAGAGACCGGCCGTTTCTGGGTCCTGTTCGAAGTCACCATCAACATTGCCACCGATGTCTGCGAAACATACCAAAAACAAACACACAAATCTCATTCATTAACCATATTCTAAAGCACGTCCCGGTGTGTAATGCTTTGTGATAACACGTGTTGAAGCTCTTGTCTCCTACCGTTGGAAGCACTGGTACGGGTCTGAGCACTCGAGGTTGGTTCTTTGCCGGTAGAGATCATCTTGGCCGAATCTGTCTCGACCTCCGTGAAGCCTGATAGGAGTGATTTATCTTTGGGTTCTTTGCGTGCCCCTCCGTATCCAAGCAGATCACCGAATATAATCACTACGAAGGCCATCACAAATATGATCCGGAAACGCCACGCCACCTCCATGGTTGCGATGAAATGCCACTAAAATATTAACGTATCACACCAGCTTGGGGTTGAAACTTTACGCCTTGCCACTGTTAAATAATACGACATTCACCACTCGCGTACGATAATCGTGTCACGACGTCCACTTTTCTTTCACGGTGTCAATGCAGTAGTTGTGTTTGCAGCTGTCCGATTCCAATCCGCCTTGAACCCAACCAACCAACATCGATCGGGTTTGGTAACGCTGCAATCTCGATCCTCTTGACACAGTTGATTTTCATCAAATGAAGATAGCCAACTTCATCGCACAGCAACTTCGTTAAACGGAATACGTTAACTGATCTTTTTACGTCGCACACGGTGCCTACAACAGGTTTTACGCACTACGAAGCCTCGATCATGCACAATCGATGTGTGTTCACGGGTACGCGCGCTACACTGACACGACAGTTCGATGCGACCGATCGCGGGTACACTCAGAAAGCAAAAGTGCACACCTGGACATGAACCTGATCGCAGTTTACCTGTTGCTGTTGGTTTCGCAAGAGAGCGCGAGAGGAGGGATTATTGGGTGTGTACACACTGTGCTATTCACCATAATCAAACTGAGTAGACCAATCTTTAAACCATAGTTTTAACGTAGATCTACAGTTATTTAAAAATTCAATTTATATATTCATAATAATTGTGAGAGTTAATCAAAAAGCTGCTTAGTTATCTTTATTTATATTGTTCTATTAAGGTTTATATTTCTTTTTTTTTTTTAATCAAAGAAAACAACATTGCACAAATCGCCGTTGCTTCGATGTGGTATTTTTTAAATCTTTTATAAGACTTTTTTATTATGTTGGGAAAATATTTTGAACAAATTAATTATCGCTCGGATCGCCTCCCACTCAAAACATGTTTTCATGCGTTATGGTCACGGATTGGGGTGGTGGATGCTACCTCTCGCGTATGTTTTCTCAAAAGCGCTCACTCTCATTTTTCTATCATGCGTATCAACACCTCGACACAAAACATAATGAACAAAAAGTGTAGTGGTGAGAACCATACTACGTTAATTTTGTATTTTCTTCACGATGATGGCCCTTGTTGCTGCGTGCGTTCAGTAAAGCAGTGAGCAAAACAGCTGATTGTTTTTCACTTTCAAATGCATAATTTTAAAGTTTTAAATGAGCAAAAACAACTCTCTCTTTAATTCGGGATAACGTGCGCCTGTTACAAAGAGAATATGGAATTATATTTTTTGAGTTTGTTTTGTACTTAAATGAAATGATTTTTGTTTAATTTATCTGCTGCAGAATTAGATTCCTGGAATTTGCGTAAAAAGACATTTATTAGATAGTTTATCGAAGTAAATTTTCGATTGGAATAATTGTATTTTGTATTTATATATCTGAAATTTTATAATGAAGATAAACACAGTTGTCATAATATTCAAATCAAAATACAATTAATAGATTAAATAATATTAGATTCGCAAATAAGATAATGCGATTTTGAAATTCATGGGGCCAGCAGAAAATTGAACGTTAATTTGACGCATCCAAAACAACATAAGTCAAACTGATACACATCATAACAAAACTGTATGTATGTTTATAGCGCATTGTGGTTTTGGTTGCTTGATAATAGCGTCGAAAAAGTGAGACGAAAAGGCATCGCGAGAACTGTTCTAAAGGCCAAGGAAGGCTTTTTTTAGGCCTTTCAAGACGAGACAATGAGACGATGAGGAAGGAAATCACTCCCAAGCCCAAGAAGAGCTTGCTGTGGCGATAAGAGTGACATATTTTCACGGTTTCATTCGTAAAAAACTGAAGATGTAGGAGCTAATTTTGTCAATACTTATTCATGGTCCTAATAAATACATCTTCTATATATACCGCGTTTCCGGCAAACTGCACATGATGTCGTTGACTATTCACCAAAAGAATTATTTTATGATTCAACAACCACTAATACCTCTTTATGCGTGAAGCTGGAAAATACTCCGTCCCACACAATCGTACATACATTATAAAATGTTTTCCGACTTAAATTTTATTCGTATAACCGATTGCTTCATTTATCTTCACACGTAATTGGATAGTCCGAAAGCTGCGGTCGATTCGGTTTCGTAGCTGAATAGATACAACGCTACCGTATCAGCAAAGCGTCCATGGCTTTTGTTTAAAAAGACCGGTTTCCAAGGTATAAAATCGTGGGGTCACCACCCTAAAGAGCAGAATACGATAAACAGAAAATGGTACCCTCCGAAGGTAGTGTGTTTTTTATGGTTATAAAAATAAGCCATCGGGAAAATCCTTGCGTTTTTTCCAAAAAATATTTAAGGAAATCTCAACAGGGTCAAACCCATAAAATTCTCAGGTATGTTTATGGAAACTATTTTAAGGTAGGTAGTGTGTTTTATTATGAAACTTGAAAAGGTTCTAAATCGTCTTAAGCAGATGGAGTTTTTAAATAGCAGATACAGACTAACGAGTTTTAAGAATGAAATGTACAACTCGATTACAGCGACAACATTATCGTTCCATGACGTTCGGTATGTTCGTTCTTAACAAGCATCTCTTCGCTAAATGTGCAACTGATGCAGGAAGATTCCTGAAATAGAGTACAAATGGATTATTTTGTTCATTTGTGACCATTAAAATGATTTAATTTTTGCTCTCTGTCTTACTCATAAATTCCAACGAAAGGTCCAACAATTTTCGGCAAGTGCACGTGCGTCTTGTTGTAGAGAATCCCTCCAACAACTGCTCGAGCCACCGTTTCGCTGCGCATGATGGGAACTCGATTTTTAATGCTGCAAATAAGATAGAAAAATAATTAAAAACGAAATGCAGTTCACCAAACATCAGGTGTAGCTATCGTTACCCCATTTTCTTGAGCGCATCCATTAGTTCGAGTCGTGTTTTAATGAAGCACGGGTAGACGGTTGTAGTTTTAACGATATCGTCAACGCCCTCGTTATGCAGCTCGCTTGCAAACGAACCCATAAGACCCCGAACGCCGTACTTTGAGGCGGCGTATGTAATCATACGTTCAATTGGCAGGTATGCTGTGGAGTAATGAGTGGAGTAAAATTTAATTTCCAACTGAGAATAAATGGCTTCGTCGACACCTACAGGCTATCGATGCGATCGCCACGATGTGGCCTCGTTTCCGCTGGATCATATCGTCAGTGAACAGGCGCAGGGTCTGAATGAAACGGTAACAACAATAAGGACATTTAATTCGATGTACTCCCGTAATCAAAACACAACATCCATCTCATCTACCAACCCAGAGATGGGACAGCAGGTTGATTTCAATCACTTTCTTCAGATCTTCCGGGGTGCCCTCGCGCAAGGACATAAGCGGTAGAACACCTGCATTGTTCACTAGAATATCGACCGGACCCAGCTTCGTGGAAACCTCCCTTTTCAGGTTGCTTACGGCTTCGAACGATGAAACATCGGCCTGTCAACGAGTGAAGGAAAAACGTGCACCATTAGTACCGCATCAACCCGTTTGGTCAGTGAGGCGGATGCATTGATGGTGCAGCAAAAGCACACCGTGTACACTCGTGGAAAGAGACGGGTAAAACTAGTTGCAGTTGATTACGCCGGTTATGCACCATCACTGCTGGCAACAGGGTGGCTCAACACGTTACTGCTACGTTACCTCCGCACAGTGCACCGACGTTAGATAATAGTGTGCTCTACGAAATGGGGAAAAAACACAAGCAAAACAAACTCCAAAACAAACACAAAAACGCACCCTTCGGTGCTGGGTTGAACAAAGCGAAGCACGTTTACCTTAAAGAATTGCGCTTTCACGCCCAGCTTCCTGACGTCCGCCACCGTTTGGACTCCATTGACATCATCCAGGTCAACTACGGCAATATGACAGCCGGTCTGGGCCAGCTGTAGACAGATGTCTCGCCCGAGTCCGTTCGCACCACCCGTAACGAGTGCCGTCCAGCCGGAAATGTTCTTCTTTGACACCTTGCGCGTTAGACCGACGGCGTACTGCACGATTATCGGAACCAGCAGGACGAAAAACGTCACAACATCTAGCAAAACCGACGCGACAAAAGTGAGCGTTTCGAGCGGTCCCATTCTTGCCCTGGACGACGCCGAAGCTTTCCCACTGACTGCCTTCTGGTACGGCGTTTCGCCGATGTTATGTAAACTTTGCATTGTACTTTGCTGCCTTGTTACTGCACCAAACTGCACAACACTCCGGCACTGCAAGTCGTTGGACCTTTGGTTTGCTCTAGCGCAATCGTATGTGTTTATCGTTAAACTAACGTGACAGTGCAGTTTGATTTTGCTGCGTTTTGAACCACTCCGTACAAACACCAAACCGTAACTGATCGCGGATCGCTGCGCGTAGAGTGCAGTTGCAGCTGCAAATGAGTTGGGAAACTTAACTAGCCCTGCCTTGCCAGAAGGGTTGCAGGCTACCAACCCGGTAGCAGTGAAGGGTTGGAAGGTCCGAGAAAGATATGTTTTGAATGCGGTAGGAGTTAGACAATTCTCAAAACTGCGATATTTATCCAAACGACTTGAAACATTGGCAGTTTGTTATTTATGCCCACTATTGCATAATTTCTAGAGTGTTGCACTATTCTTTTTCAGAGGCATAGCGTATACCTGGACTTGGAACAAGTATAATGTTGGATGTATTTTATTTTGAACAATACAATTTTATATTTGACGAACACATTCTGGTTATTCTTGACTAATTGAATCTTTTAGGATTGTGACATTAAGTCTTAAAATGACGAGTTAACTTTGCTGAGCGGCATTTAACTGAAAGAAGTTTAGGCTTAAATAAAAAAGATACTATAGAAAAGGTTCAACATCCCGTAATTACTACGTTATTACAGAGTTAGTGTTTTTAGATTGGCTTTGAAGTTCCAACAGGTCTTAGGGCACCGGTCCAAAATCCCAGGCGAACCAAGTACGCCGACTGCGACTATCCGACTGCGGGTGAATAGTTAAAGTTAAAAAAAATGGCAAAAGTAAAAAAAAGCCAGAAATGGCAGGCCTGGACGTCTTAAGGATGTTGTACCGATGAAGAAGAATAGGACGGGGATTGTTACATCTTTTTAAAACAATTCTACTGGAGGAAGTGATCACTGCCTCCGATATTCTTTACAGCAAAATTTATTTTTAAATCATCAATTTATTAATCTGTATATACTGCTCTTATATTAAGTATACACTCGTCGTGAGAATGAAACATAAGTTAGATTAAAAATTAAGACTATCATTTTAAGCAATGAAACTTCAGCTTGTTAGACATGCTTTTTCTATTCTTTATGGATGACTGCCCTGGCTGTCCCTATATTGATTTTTTGTTCGGCCAAATGCTTTGTTAGAACATGTCAGCTGTAACTGGCTTATGCAACACTTTAGTTTACCACAAAACTGAATTGTTAGTCTTAGCTACGAGGTAACTGGCCAGGTGGGATTTGACACCATTCCTAACATGGGAAAGGCCGTCGTCACTATGTCACCGATATCACTGGACTCCGTCCCTATATCTCTGAGATTGTTTGTTGTTCTACTTCTGTTAACAAAAGAGTAAAATGAAATAGGAACTACTCATTACATATTGACACGATTTGTTAGTCCTATTATTAAGATCGATTTTGAAAGTATTATCAAAAGGGCTTAAATTCTACGACGCACTCCTCTTTGTTCTTTTCATCAGGGTTGGCATTTCTCCCATAATCGTTTTAATCAACAGAGCGGACAACGCATTGGGCAGTAGTCTAGACAGATCAAATAAATAAAAACAGTCAATAAAAAGATTGAGATAAAGATTACTTCACCGATTGTGCTACTTACTCGGCGAGGTACATAAATAATCGGATAAAAAATGGTGCGGCATAGATGCTGTTATAGCCTCGCAGCATTCCCTCGACGGCAGTGTCCGCCACGCTTTCAGGCGTTAGGATGGATAGCTTTTCGTCCAAGCTTGAAGTGCATAACAGTACAAAAATGAATATAAGACAAGATTGAAGTAGCTTTTTAAGTAAAAAAGGCGAAAAGTTTGCTCTTTTTCCAGAGCAAGATCAGCAGCCCGGGACGTACGCGGTTACCTTAAATCGTTTAACAGATCAATCAGTTCCTTCCTGGTGGCGATGAACGTTGGAAATAGAGTGGTTGGAAAAATCGTTTCCCCAAATCCATCCATCGCTAGTTCGCGTCCTAGTGCCTGCATCATCCCGCGTACTGCAAACTTTGTAGCAACGTAGGAGACGGCACGTGGCATCGGAATATAACCTAAAAGGGAAATTTTTAAAATTTGCAAACAGAAAATGAAAGTCTTTTGTAAATATAAAATTCATGCTCTTTGCATCGACCAAGAACGTGCTGTTCGAGGGGCGACCACTTGCAGTTACATACCCAATATCGAACTGACGGCAAGAATGTATCCTCTTCGACGCTGCTTCATGCCTTCGACAAACGAACGTATGGTCTGCAAAATTGAATAAACGAAGAAGAGAAACAAAAAATACAAACACGAAATGCTGATTTGTGAACCTGAATCTTGCCACTGAGCATCTTTCACGGATCTCAATGTCATCATTACCCAGCGGGTGCGAGAGCTCTCCAAAGTAGGTCAAGTTGAAAATGGTCAGCACTTGCATAATCAAAAATCAATCACATTTCACATAATGTGAGAATGATTTGTGTTGTTATGGTTTTTTTTTTGCTTTATTATTGGACAACAATGTGCTTTCTTGGACAAATTGTTTGAACCGAGTGCGATATTTGTACGGCTGTTGGTTCACTGCTGCGTTGATGGACGTGGTTGCGTCATGGCTTGGATAATTGCTGTTTATTTCGGATGCACTTTTAACGGTGAAAAATAAAGCTTGCGCTCTTGAAGACGCTGCTCGTTTCAAGGTTGCCGGGAGCTTTCGCCTCAAGTCGTTAGCTTCGGTATTTTGCCTCTCATAACGCAGGACACCAACAGGTGCCTTAGGCTTGCCGGTAAACATCTGGAAAGAAACACATTTGCAGTGCGATCGTTGGTTTGGGCTCGCTGTAACGATGTAACACTTACTCGAACTGTTTGCTAAACAGTGCCATGATGTTTGGGACAAACACTTCCCTTTTATTGGTGAGGATTCCTCGGATAACTTGCTCCGCTACCTGTTCCGGTGTAAAAACGTAGAATCGTTTCAGGAAGCTAGGAAAAAAAGGGAAAGTAGTATGTTTGGTGGAATTAGCAACGCTTATCCATGCGGTGAGGGCCGACAGATGTACTTGAGCTTGTCGAGCATATCCATAAACTGTTGGCGTGTGGCAATCAAGGCCGGATAGACGCAGGTCGTATGTATCGAGTTCTGCAAACCATCCATCCTCAGCTCACTGTTGAGAGATTCCATCAGGGCCCGGACGGCGTACTTGGATACTGTATATGGAATGAAGCGTCCCACCGGGAAGTAAGCTGTAAAGGCAGTCGACATCGAATCAATCGGGCTGCAGAAACCATTTGACTTTTCGTACGCAATTGTTTCAACCGTTCACTGTGGGGGAATCGGGTGCAGTTGCGCATGTGCATAGTGCTCGCGTTTTGCAGAGTGTACCAACCTTCGCTTACTTACCCGCGATCGAAGCTATTCCAACGATATGACCACCGTGTCTAGTGATCATGCCAGGCATGAATGCGCGTATTGTCTACGTGTGTGAAACGAAACAACCTCGAATGATTAAAAGGTTCTGTTACCGTGTTTTTTTACCGATAAATCCACCGAAAGAGGGTTAAGGCAATGTGGTTGCATGCAGGAATAGGGTAGAAGTAACCAAATACGTAAAACAGTGAAGGTGCTCACCGGATAACTTCCTTTCGCTCGGCAATAATTTACATGGTGCACTATTTACATGGTTTTATACAATTTGTCACCCTCACATTCACATCGTCCTGAAACTTTGGATTGGTTTGCTTGTAAAAATATACGCGTTGTGATAATTGACAGTTTTGGACATTTGGAAATTTTGATGAAGTAATGAAAACGATATTGAACGAATGGATGATAAAGAATGATTTTTTTATGGCATTCGTAACAGTCTTACGGATGGTTGAGTTGATTTGTATCTATTGAATTTTTTGTTACTAGTTTGTAGTTGTTCATGTGTGGCGTTGCACCATGGTTTAACTAACTAATGCGTTGGTGTTTGAATGCACTACTCTTTAGAGTAGGTACAATTCAATAGCTTCCAATAGCATTATTTATCTAATATACTCAGCAACTGTACATGTTTTTAAGAAAAAAAAATTAGCGTCAGTTGTCCGTTTTGAAAGAAGAGCTTGTAACAATTTGAAACGTGATTTTTTTAAAGCAAGTCGCACACATTTGGCTCTATAGTCAACCCCGTTATAACGAGTATCTGCTTTAGCGAGTTTTCCACATGATTGCGAATCCCTGAAATTTTGATTTCTGACAAAAATTAAAATAAAAAAATATTAAACAAAATCTGTAAGAATTATTCTGAAAATTATTTCTGTAATAATGTGTTGGTTCCGAATTCAATGCAATGAAGAAACGTTGGCCCGATAGAAAACCATTCGTTAATGTATTTCTGACGTTGCCCAATAGGTCATAGCTAAAAATTTCAATCAGTTGTATCGCAAAGCTTCCAGTGGAACACTTAAAAGCATCAATCTCCGTGGAATTTATGGAGTTAGTGATGCCAAGCAACAAAATAGTCATCAGAAGATATCACGTCCTCAATAAACCGGTAAACCGAAAATGTTCAATTTAAACGATCTATAATTCATAAAGTTGTTACTTTTTCATAGCTTGTTACACCTCCATCGAATGAGCATTATTTTGATAAGATAAGCGGATGATTTCACTCTTCATCCAAATTATATGGAAAAGAACGCCATAACTAGCTGTTCATCGAAAAATACACTATGGTGGAACTGAGACTCGTTATAAAAGGATCGACTGTATATTCAGGTTTCTAAAATATGTGTTTGCTACTTTTGGATTTGGTTTTTATGACCATCTTATATAGAACACACATTTCACTGTGACAAACACTTTAATTTATGCAAAATTTCACCAAACCTTTAAGCACTCCTATTTACATTTACTTTGTTCTGCAGCAGCTTGTGGGTGCGTACACGAACGAAAACTATTACAAACTTACCCAGAAGTGTGAGAGCAGATTAACATTAATGATGCGTTCCAGATCGGTGGCTTTACCCTCGCTGAGTGAAAGCACTGCCAGCAGACCGGCATTATTGACCAGCACATCGACCGGACCCAGTTTCGTTTCTACCTCCAGCCGTAACCGTTCTACCGCTTCGTAGTTCGCAATATCGGCTAAGAAAGCGTCCGCTTTAACGCCAAGCTTGCGCACATCTTCAACGGTCCGTTGCGCTCCGACCTGGTCAATATCGACTACGGCCACATGACACCCTTCCTGGGCCAATCGAAGACACAGCGCCCGTCCCAAACCATTTGCACCGCCGGTAACGAGGGCCGTGTGGCCGTGGATGGATTTCCTCTTGGTCGGCAGCACCAGCCCAACAACACCGCTCAGAATCAGTGGAATTAACTGCAACAGGAACTTTACCGTGTCGGGTATGACATGGTTTACGATGAAACGCAGCAACCTCAACGGCTGGGTACGGGTACTGTGGTGGGCCAACTTTGCTGGCACGTATCCATTCTCTGCGTTCGTGAAATAAGGCACTTCGGTAGTCATCGTACTGCACTGTGGCTTGCGTCGCACACGGAATAGATCTTTGCACGGAGCGCTCTGTAGCGCGACTGACGGTACCAAACGCGATCTAAGCCTTTGCGAGTCTGCTTCACCAAGCAAACCTTAGCTCCGATCGCAAGACAGTTGAAACGATGCAGTGTTGGTGGCGCTTCTCGTGCACGAGACAAAGATCCTGCCAGCATTGAAATACGTGCGTCTTTACTTTGGTGTACCGGTTTACATGCGTTGGGTGAATGTTTCGTCCCATTCACACTCCCAATGGGCAGACTACCGTACAGTTGCGGGTTGCTTTTCGCACAGTGTGTATGTGCCTAATTGAATGCACACAGTGTATAAATTGGTTCTGTGCAGCTACAACAAATGTGACCTTCGAAGTTCCGCGAGCGTCCATCCAAGACGAAACAACCTACGACACCAATAGCAAAGAACATGGAACTACTATTCTCTACGAAAGGGCAACAAGTTCTTGGACGGTTAAAAGCTTGTGCCTTGGTGATAAATTCGTTCGACTGACCTTTAAATGGGTTTGGTTTTAAATCCTGATGAGATTCACACACAGCGTCACGCTTACATCCATTCTGCCAGGTCTTTTAAACATCCATTTGCATATTTGCGGAGATGCGACATTTGGATAAATATACGCACAAATACGTTCTTGCCGGTGCTTTAAGTGTAGTTTTTGTTGAATTTTCAAGGGTGACCAGTGATAACATAAATAATGAGGGGGAAGTAAATTTAAAAGTATTCATTGTCCCACAGGACAATTTATTTTATTCTCTCATTACAGGTCGGATGTTTTGAATGAATGTTCTTATGTACCACAGCAGAAAAGAAATCTTTATCAGATACAAACTCTTTTAACTTAACAAGCTGAAGATATTTTTTTCTACTGTAAAAATCAATTTCACAATTCAAACTCTGAAGACACGAACTCCTTACATGTGAAGGGGTTAATTGTATAAACAATTAAACAACGAACAACGAAACGAAAGGAACAACGAAACAACGAAATTGTTTCTATTCGACATTGCGTCTAACGCGCGTGCCCACCAGCGCAAAGAAACTGTTTAGTGAAATAATTATTCATTCACTCACTTTTTCACAGCTCCCGCCCATTCACTAATTACTCCCACCCATTAATTGATAAGCACATGACGAATGAAACACGATCATCAGGCAGCAATTGTTCGTTGGGACGTAGTTGTGAAGAGCTAGGAAACGGTGAAGGAAATAATTAAGCACTCCAGCGTCTCAGCCTGACTCGGACACTATGAGTAGCTTGGTACGCACCGCGGAACGTTCGTATTAACGGATGTAAATTTTTCACCACCAAGATTCGGATTGAATTTGCCTTCGAGTCTTCTCTTTCGGTTCGACGCCCATTGCGTTGAGGGAAAAGTATTCGGTGAATAATTTTATGCGCTTGATTCTTTCACCCATTAAATGTCTCACACCAAGCGTGCAGACATGAGTGTGCATAAAATATGTGCATCAAACTTCACGCCAGAGGTCACGCGTGAATGGCACACTTTCATGTGCGAGTCGAATGAAACTATAACTTGTTCCCCTGTAAAGTGTCGTTTCCGTCAAAGCATAGCACAAAAGCGCCACCTGTGCATCTATCCAATGTGATGATAATGTGACAAATATTAAGCTAGCGCAAGTTAATGAAGCAGTTCCACATACATTTTCCCAAAGCATCCATTTATTGCGGCTACAGCATCACAATGATCGGCTCATCAGGCTACGCAAACAATAGCGAGCGAATGCGAAACCTCGAGTCATTTTGTTTGGCTAGTATGTCACTGCCACCATCAATCGGTACCGAATTGCTCTTCGATGAAGCGTGGTTGCAGCAGTAATTGAGTAATTGGATACATCCAACAATGTCGATTTTCGCGCAGCACCCTCCGGATCGTCCACGCTGTCGTACCGTCGGGAAGAGGCGAAACCGTTGTGTGATTGATTGCAGTAATGAGCGTCGTGTAGCATACGGTAGACATTCCAATTTCAAATCGAACAAGTTTTCGCAAAGTCAGCCCGCCCTAGCAAACGAGGCCTACCGTTACATCTAACGTCGGCAGTGGGATGTACATGAATAATTTTACATTGTCACAATGTACATTCGGCCTAATGACAACATGTGAGGATGACACGGCATGTTTCCAGTTCTCAATTGTAAACAAATTGTTTAAATGGATGCAATTCATCATATTCGTTAAATTATTACAATCTCTGTATTTATTGGAGATAACGAATTGGAAGCGTTATTTAGGCTCAACGATTTAATATGAAAATTAACTGGTACTGCGTTGAGATTTTTGGGGAACTTAAAACTAGCTAATGGCTATATACTTCTAAAAGCGAAATTCACTAGTTGAGAGACACATAGTTGAGAGTTCTGCCTTTCATGCAAATTTTCTATAATAGGCAATAGTCTGCAAGTTATGCAAATCATATTGTTGGACACTTAACCAGTAAACTGTTTGAAATTGAAGGTACATTCGTGTGATAAATGATGAATTTGTTCTGAATCGATGTGCTTTTGAACGCTTCAATTTTTCTCAACATTTGTACGAGTATTGGGAACGATCGCTTATCAAATTTTCTTATGCTCTTTCAGAAATCAATTCTACCTCCAGCGATGATAACGCATCGAACGGTGAGGAGGACGTCCTTTATCAACGCGGTGCATCATTCAGTGCCAAGCTCGACATATCCGATCTGCACATATCGCTGAAATCGTTCGACGATGACGATGATGAAGATGATTCCGGTGGCATCGAAGCTAAGTCTCGAAACCATCCCGCTAACGTCAATAACGTCCGACAGGGAACAGCTAAAACGCGCCCACCATCGAACGCTAACCCAAACAGCATCACGCCGGGCGATGAATTAGCGCGAAGAAAGGCAAACCGTAATTGGAAACTCGAACCGTCCTCGAAGCAATCGACGAATACCAATGAAGCCCGGACCCGTTCATCAAGCCGTAAGGAAAAATCCATCCAAAATGATGGCCTCCCATCGCTGGTGACTGCGTTCGGGGATGGTTTGCGACACGATCAGCAGCAGAAGACTTCCGCTTCCCGCGGTGGTGGTGACCGGCGAAAGTTTAACGCACCATTCGCCAGCAGCAAGGGACCGCCGGAGCCCGGTGTTGCTGACGGCACTGACAGCGCCAATATGCCATTGGCGAGTGATATGGAAATCAGTGGTATATCATTACACTCACCCCTCACTGGTGGAGATCAAGATCGGTGGCAGCGAGCGGGTATACCGGAAATGGTAACGTCATCTGCGTCAGCTGCACTGCTGGCGGTTGATGATGATGCATCGGAAATAAGGGCACTGCCGTTGTTGGCTGATTCGCAGGAGGACGACGGCATGCAGAAGGTGCTGGTGGATGTGCAACGGGATGGAAAATTACCTCCGGAGGCGATGGGGCGCAGTGTCGTGAGTCCCCATGAGCCCATCATGCAGGGCGTTAGCGCGGACAGTTTGGCAATACAGGCTGAGCCTCGCGATAATGCTACGCAACAAACAACAGGAGGCTCGGCGATAAGGTAGATTGACATTAGGCTCATGCTTAATTTGTACCACTCTTTGATTTAACAAAAAGGCATTCTATTCATGAATTACATGACGGCTAGCTTAATTATTATTTCACGAACGATACACTTTTCTAAACACTTACAGTTAAAAAAAATGAATTATGTTTTTTTGCCTTTCGTAAATAAATTGGAAAAAAAAAATTTCTTAGATGAATTTAAGCACTTTTTTTTCGTCAAACATCGAATTATGTATAAAAGTTGTCATAAATCATAATAATGTTACTAAACAAGATGAAACGTAAATCAACCTCCAAAGCAGTAGATAGGGAAGTTCTCAAATCATTATGCAAATCAAAGTTTTACCTCATTTAACATGAAATTTCCGTTTATTGGGTAACCTTAAAATAATCACTTCTATTTTCTTTTGAACGTAATTCAACGCCTTTGCTGACGTAAGCAAAATGCTTGGTTCAACTTAATTAATTCAGTGCCACTCTTATGATGATATGAAATCTGATTAAATTGCTTAAAATTCAATAGATACGAATGGAAAAACAATGATGCTTTAAATGAGGTTCAAGGCAATCTTTTGCAACGACATTCTTCTATTTTGAATTGGGTTCTTTTATTTTTATGAGCACTGAACCGAATAATGATTATATTAAATTATTTGCTAATACTAACACTTTTCTTCTTATTGCCATTCTATGCCACCATTCAGCCAACCTTGCAGTCTTGATTGTGGCTCGGAAGGCAGTTGTTACGTCTCAGCGGAAGGATTGTCGGTATCGATGCGATGTCTGTGCACGTTTGGAAAAATTGGACCACGTTGTGAAGAAGGTAAGACAGGAAACATGATGCATTGATTGCTTAAATTTATATGTAAGAGCCAATTAGCAAGTAAATTAGCACTGGAAAGCAATTTGGAACACTTGGAAATGGTAGAATGTTTAACTCGTTAGAAGCTTAAGGATGTTAATATGTTAGATATAATGCTCACTATTTCTACTAATCGTCTCAGATTGTCTAAATATTGACAAAATTCCGATAATTTCTAACTTTGTTGTCTTATCTTGCTCTGTATTGTCACTATTGTCATCATTGGATGATGATAAGTATCTAGATCTCACTAGTTGATTTGGATATTACAATACCGATGCGTTGAAGGGTACGTCGATTATATTTGTACATAGAGCCTTTAATAAAATTAAACGGGGATTTATCGGTCATCTGCTATCTTTCTTACGCGTTAAAAAAATATTTTCAGAGTTATGAATCATGCTGAATAAATAATTATGTGGTGCCAATGTATCCTTATGTATTAATTACTAATCGACGGACTTTCATAAAATTTCTACATATCATTATATATTAAAGATATATACATTAAAACAAAACAAAATAATTAGGGGAAATAGTATATCAGAACAAAAGTATAGAAACGAAATAAGTAATTACATCGTTGCATTTGAACAATTAGAAAATAATCCTCAATAACTTTAAATAAACACAAACCAAGTTGCCACACATCAGAATACTCATTTGCCTTTCGATGAATTCAGCTACTCTAAAAACACCAAAAATACACTATTGCGTAATATTTCCTTAATCATTACTTGATCACATTATATACCAAAAAAATAATTAAATAACAATGCACACTTACCACACTATGCCAACCACGTGTTAACAGAAACCCGGCGAAAGCATTTTTGCCTTTTTACTCCATCTAAGTTCAAGTTCTATTTGATTGTTGCCAGTTGAAATGGGATGCGTGTATTTTTCTTCCGCACAGTCGTTTTGTAAGCGAGACAGTACCAAACTTGCTGTGGAAATTCTTCGTAGTCTGGCAGCAAACCTAGCGAAAAGAATGCGAGACACAGTACCATGATATTGAATTCGGAATTCCGTGTCAGCTTGGAATGCCAATTTTGTTCTGTTTTAATGAACTCGATCCTGTGTTCAAACGGAACTTGACGGGAAGTGGGAAGGAAAAATCAAATAGGTGTATGTGTGCCGTTCCCACGAACGATGGGATGATGTTGCATCATGAAACTTCGCATGAAACCAACATTCACCGGGTGACATTTGAACGTTTGTGGAGAAGTGCTTTGTTACCAGGCTTATACGCTATTGAGACTGGGCGATCTGTCTTCTCCAACGATTTTCTAGTACTTCATGTAAAGCTAATAGTACATATAAAGGATTCGTTTTAGAACGATTGCTTTACTTTCACCATGGCTTAATAAAATGAACTAGATGCTTTTTAACAATGTAATTCTTAACATTGCCGAGCCTTGTTTATTAGCCATTTTTAACCATGGCTAAACGATACTATAACTCAGTTTTTGAAAACATCCGTTACTCATTAAAAAAAATAATTTAATCAAAACATCACAGCACTTTCACACCATATTAAATCGGCTCTGTAAAGCAATCGGCACTGTAAAAATAATTTTCTCCCTATCCCACACCCATATACACAATCGTTTCGAAAATCTCAGATGTTCACTGAAAAACTTTGAGGCTTCAAGCTGCTACTCCAATACGTGGTAAATATGAGCTATCAACTCACGATTGGTAGCATCCGTACGGATGAGTTCAAGCGAAAAAAAGTGCACTGTGACAGAAGATCAGAACTCAAGCGTCATTCGATGTACGAGAGACAAAGTTTTCTTCGATTGAAATTAAAAGTTGTCTGTCGGGTACAATAGCAATATCCACAGCCTGACTGATTTCAGTTTCATCTCACAGCGCGCTGATTTTGCCGCTTCCACATCACTCGAAGAGTTTATCCACAACCTAGCGCGATGGTAAGATTTTCACACGAGTCGTGTCTGTGCCACTCGTATATTGGTAATCATTGGTGCATAAGTCATGTAATACTTGCTCGCACCCTTAGAAAGTGGAGTTGGGATGGTATTACAGAGCCATTTCAATTCTGTTACGGTAGCGTTTGTTTTAATAGCATCTGCCTAGTAATTATACAAACCAGCTGTTTACTAACCACACAAAATTTCAAACTTTACTGCGTAATGGCGGTGGAAAATTGTTGAAAAGTTTTTCAGGGTTTGTTCTCTTTTTTATGCATTTCCATTTGGTTACTTTGGTTATTTTGCTTATTTGGTGCCATTTGGTTATTTTGGTGATATGAGCCCGGTTGAGGCGCTTAGGGCAATAATAAACGGAGAAGTGAGGATATCACGCAGATTTCATTGATATCGAATTGAATTGGTAAAACCTAGCAAGCAGGAATACAGATGCATGTAACGAACTTTTTCATAAGTCATAACTGTATCATGTGACTTGCAAAAAAGCAGAGAAAAATGTAGATTCTTGTTTCGTTTAACTAATTAACTTTAACTAAAACAAAGATTAAAAACCAAAATATTTCTCACAATTTTCATTACAATCAGAATTTCGTACAGAGCCTACTAAACCAACCTATTCTAACCCGTAAAGCGAATCGCTCTTACTCAAAGCACCGAATCCACTCAGCTTTATTCCCCAATCAGTCTTTGATGTTGCTTATATGGCTCCATCCCACACAGGAAGCACGATAGGCATCTCCTGGCATGTGATTTCCATCATTCGTAGCAAAATTTCTCCACACCCTAAAGCAAGACATTAACGATGCTACAATTTTTCAACGTTACTCCGAACAAACCGGAGCGTGGAAGGAGAGTGAAAGAGAAAAACAAAGAAAAATGTAACAAAATATTCAATGTGGTGGTGTAGGTGAAAAATTCCATACCATAAGTAAGAAGAAAGGGAAAGATATTTGTACCATCGCAACCAACATCGCCAGGCACGCTACTTGCATGGGATGCATGATATAGCCGTCACGTAGCGGAAAGCTGCCCGTTTGTCGATCACAAAAGAAAGAATTCAAAATTAAATGAATTTTCTAAAACCAAAATGTTGAACCAGAGATGGTACGCTTGTGGATGGTGTAAACAAAAGGTAGATGAAAAAGAAATGGCTTGCTCAACTGGAAGGAAAACTTTTGTTTCCTTAGACGCCTATTTACCGAAATCGTCCGTGGGTTTTTTTTCGCAGACGCAAATGGATTCAGAGAAGCAATGGAACCATGGTTGGGAAGTTATTTTTACACTTCATCTACCTACCCATTATCCACGAATCAAGATCGAAAAATCAACTTCCCGCCAATCGGGAAGGTCTATTGCAGGGTACATTTTGTTTTCACACTTTTTATGCTCATTATTCTTCCGATTGTTTGGATCATCGTTTTCCGTGGGCCCTCGGATTTGGCTGCTGTACTTTGCGTAACAACTTTGCCAGCCGCACATACCTTCGGTACAAACCGTGCACAGGTAGCAAACGTTTCGGTTTTTGCAGATAATTTACAATTATGTGTTTCTTTTTCTTTCGCAAGCTTTTGTAACGCCTATACCTTGATATTTTCACCACTCGTTTGATCCTTCCCGAGACGTGCATCAAACCGTTTATGATAACAGAAACAAAGAAGGAAAACATCAGTAAAACGAATTTCTTTCTCCATCACTCTCACTGAACGGTTCGGTACCTCGTTTGATGGGAATTTATTTCCAAAAGAATATGTAAATAGATATTTTCACCTATTAAGGATGTTTGCTTTGTGGAAGAAATTTGTTACTTTCCACAGAACCTTATCGGATGGGCCAACATTCAATGGAAAAAAGGTTGCTAATGGTTCGGTTTTGTGCCTTTTGTGCCTTTTATGAAACATGAAAGAACAAAACGATTGAGCATCGTAATGAGCTTGATGTTTCTGTGAATTTTATAAAGCGAGGTTAGTTATTTGTAGGTGTTCGTGTTCGTTAAAACGTGAACTGTGAAAAGGTGAATTTGATAATTGGTGAATTTTTCTTCGAATTGGTTTTTGCAGTTTAGCTAAGACATGTTTCATAAAGTCATTTCACTTTACAATTAAATAATTCACTTTAAAGTTGATCGTTTACCGTTCATATCTGCCATAGATATTCTATGCTTAAAAGACACAAAATTATGTTTATGGTTCGTTCAGGACACTTCATCAACAGCCATTTTTATGACCGTATGTTATCTAACAAACGATTTGTCGATATATTTATGTTGCCCTATGCAGGAGCAGTGCCAAGGTTATGCAACGTGTCAACGTCGAGATGTCTTGCTGCAGTGAACGACCGTCCACGGCCATAGGTATCACTCGACAGAGTGAAAGACTTTCAACAATACTGACAGCTCATCCGTCCTACATTTTACACAACCTGCAACGCTCGGTTCAAACCATTAGCGTCCTTCGCAATATTGGCCCTGCTGTCCTGGGCAGCTTTTCCTAAACGACACTGAACGACGACTTCTTTCTATCCAAAGGCAAACGAGCTGTGCCATGTGCACGATACTGCAGTAAGAACGGAATAGACGAGGTTGTTAGTTTGCCTGGCTTGCCGATGGTACCGATGCTTATCTTTGCAGTCGTGCCGTACTGAATTTTAACTGAGACAAATCGTATCGCAAAGAACTTAGAATCGTCGACGGATTGGAAATGGAACACGTAGGGTGGTATGGGTGAACGATTGTTTGAATTGACAGTTTCGAAAGGGTAGTATGTGGGAGGTCAAACTGGAACCATCTATCTGCGGAGATGATATTAGACGAGACATAGAAGACGAGGCTAACTAGCACCGACGTGCTTCGAACGGCGTGCTCGTTGACTGTCCTATAATACAGCTCAATACTGTAATTTATCTTTTGCTCAAATTTGAAATGTGATTGTAATGAAAGCTTTAAATAGTTTAGTAGAAAGTGCTAACAAGAAGTTGACCATTTCGTGTTTGAGATGATCTCAAGTATTTGAAATTGAATCACATTGCAGCATAAAAAGCTAACTCGACAAAACATCGATAGTGGCTTTCATTTTTGAACTATTCAAGGGAATGAAATCCAACAAATGTCATTCATTCCATCATCATTTACACGAATCTAACAAGCCATTACCCGCTGTCATATCTATTTCAAGATTGTTAATTGACACATGCAGCTCGTTCAGTGGAAGTGGAGTGACCGTTTGTAATCTGCTCTTCAGACTGGATAGCGCACAGTGACAGTCACATCCTTCCGAGGGACAATTAAATCTAGCAAAAAGAAAAACATGAAACACCAACCTAAAATGGAGATGGCTTTCATGGCAAGGCAAAGAGGTGAAGAGATAAGTGCCATGGCTAGCGACGTGCTACAGACAACCACACAATGCATCATATCGCGCGCAAAGAGCTTCCTCGTGCTTCTGATTGCGGGATCCCGCACCAGATCGTCAAATAGCTGAAAAAACCAAGTGAGAAATCCATTATCTCGCAAGTGCATTGCAACCATGTGAATGTCGCTTGTCTGTGCTGGTGATTCGAGTTACGGGATGCAATTTGCCATCGCTGACAGCAGCACCGACGTTGTGTGGATACGTTCCCGATATGTCAGTTTCGTTCTTGCGTGGTTGTATTTCGTGGTTCGGGGTTGCTTACTGCAGCAAGCCAATCGATGCGAATGGTTGCTTGGTTCACATTGTGGCCGGTATCAGTTTGCAGCTACGCTACTTCGATACATTACCACTTATTCAGCGATAAAATGTCATCACAAACACCCTCGTGATCCTGCGAAAACGATATTGCGAGCACTTGAATGCTGTAGATCGAAGTAAAGCCAGAATCAATTGTGAGGTAGTGACGATAGCATATTGAATGGAAATGAAAACAATCAATAATATATCGTACAGAATAATCAAGGTGCAGCAAACATAATATCATCAATTAAGAAAAACCCAAAAAAAATCATGATTTACATCAACATTACTCCTACAAATATTTTAGTAACTGACTTCCAAAACCACAAGTTGTTATAAAACATTCTCACTATCACTTACATTAATGAACACCGATCTAAAATTGAAAGAAAAGTATCGAGCACACCACTAAACCGTATTTAGGAAACTCTTTAAGTAACTGTTTAATATTAAGTGTTGGGAATTTTAAAGAATGGTGTAGACGTTGAGTCTACGCGGCCCACGGCCTTCAACGTGGTATGAGTTTCCTTTTTACCAGCTCCACGGAACCAACTAGAGATAGGAAATTTAATTATGATGAAAGATTTAAATCTGAGTGAAAGAGTTAGAATGAAGATTGAACTCTTTTACTAACTTCCCAAAACTTTAATAATTTAAAATAAGTGACGGAGGGAGTTTCGCGGCCTTCATGTCATGATTTAAATCGCGAGTTAACTAGCACATTAGTTAATTCACGATATAAATCGTGATTCAAATTGATTTTTCGCGATTTAAATAGTGAGTTAAAGGTCGCCGTGAAGAATTAAATCGCGAGTTCACTCCATGATTTATTTCTTTGGAAATAAGTCAAATCGCAAAGATTTGTAAACGATCTTCTTCGAGATTATAATTAACTCTCTCTCTAGAAAGATTTAAATCATTCATTAATTTTGAATCATTATGCACAACACAAATACTATCCGTCTATAGCAAACCAGTGTAGTACCTCCTTTAATGACAAATATAGCCAATAAGGTATTAATTCGATTTTTTGCGGAAGTTTTTGAAATTGGTTATAGTATTTTCATAAAAGTGTTGTATGGTATTCTAAAACTTCAGGGATTATTTAATTTAATAAAGGTCAATCAATTGTTATCTTGCTTGTGAATTAGCAATGTTAACTACACTGTTAAAATGTAGGAAAAAGAATACTTTTAAACGGCATATCGAATATATAAAATTTATTCGTACAAAACGTACGTTTGTTGTAAGTTACTTGTTAGACATAAAAACATGGCCATCTTTTTGAAAAGTTAGCATCAAATTACTTTTGTTGAAAGCATGCAATTTAAAATAGCAAAAATCGTTGTGCAAAATAAATCAATTTCCCCTAGAAGGAAACAGATTAGTAACAGTAATCAATAAATAGTTACAATAACAGTAATAAACAATCTAATTGATTAAACTTCGTTAACTCCATTCGACGCATCCCAAACAACATCAATCTCCTGTTGTTTTGCAAGGGTGTTAATGTGTGATGAGCGCTTCAACACTTCGGACTGACTATTTCAGCGACTGGAACTAACGGTGGGATAAACCGTATACTGTTTTTCGCTTTAACTTAAAATTACGCTCTAACGCTTTCTTCCTGAATCTCAAAACGAAGGCCAGCATTCCGTACAGAAGCAAGGGATACAGAATCTCAAGCATAAGCATTTCGATCATGGTTTAGGCGCAAACCTTGGCTCCACGTCTGCCTGGGTGGAAATTGAAACCTTTTACCAGCGGTGGCATAAATTTGAAAACTTTTCAATCCGTAGGGGTACATTTTCTAAGCATCATCGTACCTATGGCAACATCAAACGAGATACAAACGCTTCGCTTTGGTAAGGTCCGTGCCATACGATGACTACCAAGCGTACAGCACGAAAGCTTGCTAGATGAGAATGGTGAACGCTGAGACAATGTCGAGTAAAACTATCTGCCCTCGGTACTGCTCCAACTTTTCTGCTGACAATAAGGGTGTGTACGAATGGATGATGGCACAAACTTTTTCCTCCCCGGACCGGAACCGGAGAAGAAACATTTTCGCTGACAAGGGTAAGCTTACTCGAGCTCGGGGGTTCGACTTCTGGGGTCCGAACACGAGAAGAAACCGGAAAATCCAATAAAGCGGCTTAAGTTTTAGTGACTGAAACGATCGTTTCTGCGGGCTCTCAGCCGTTCGGGCTGAAACTGGGCGACGTTGAGCAAAGGCGAACGGATGGATTTTGCCGGCAGTACTCCGGTTGAACCGGCACATATCAATTGATTGTTTCCATGATGAAACAATCACCGACCATCATACGGTTTTTCGCTCGAATGGTAATTAGATTGACGGTGCAGGAAAACTGCGCAGTACGTTTCTAGGAGAAAAAAATGAACCGATCACTTTTCCTGTTACACTTGTACGGCTTAGTAAGAAAAATAGATTCACCTGCAATAAAACATTCGCAGAAAATTCATTCGCAGGGATTTCTTTCTTGTGATAGCGTACAGTAGCATGAGTAATTGGATTATTCGTTATTTGGAACATTGAACATGCTGGCATTACTGTTGATCCATTGGTTAGACACAAAAACTTCACCAGAATAAATACACATCATTCATTACATTGAAACCTTTTGGAAAAAACGTCATTCATCACTATTTATATTATATTTTATTTGTTTAGATATTTCTTTGTTTCAGTTAAATGTAATCGGTAGATTTCAGTTAAAAAATACAAATTGCGGCTCCCATTAGTTATTTTATCATCAAAATTTACACCAAATAAGAGATAAGCGAGATTCTTGAGTAGTACTTTGCTAGGCATTTATCTAAAGCTTTATCTTCATCTTTATTTAAGTATTATTTCATTATGTAGTTTTAAATATCAGAATGCTGAAAAAATAATAGAACAAAAATCATTGCCTAAAACTCGTGGATCATTACTGATGGGAAAGGGAATATAACTCCAAGCATAAACGATCAACCTAAACGTAGTGAACTGCGCTTACCTTATATCATCTTAAATTCGAAGAGGTAATGGGAGCATACGAAAATCCAACAACTGATAAGAATTCTCGCAACGATGGACAATCACGTTGCAGTTCACAACGGAAGAGACCGTCTGAGAATGCAAGCACATCCCTTCTTCTTCTTCTTTATAGGCACAACAACTACAAGAGGTCTACGCCTGCCACTTCTGGCTTCCTATGACTTTATTTACTCGCAGCTGGATAGTCAGTACTGCGTCCGGATGAGATGTTGGTCCGGTCCGTTTGTGTGAAGACCGTCGCCGATACCATCATGGCACCAGACCCCCAAGCACATCCCTGCTTACTGAAAACTTTCCTAATGGTGGATCATTCTCAACGGAAGCGACCGTCTGAGAAAACAGATACATCCATAGTTGGTTGCGAACTTATCTAACAACCAGATCAACTGCAACGGGAAAGTATAACAGAGAAAGTAGAAACACACCCTCGCGAATGGAGTCATTAGAAAATATGCAATGCAAGGGTGCAAGAGTTCAGATCTATAATACGCTAACACAAAACAAGCATATTGACTTATTTCTATATTGTATTTTGAGTAACATGTTAGAAACTACGCTTCATGTGTATTATAAAAAGTTGCAAATAAATTTTAGATTTTTTAAACTAATTCTATGTGGCTCTACAACCATAAATGAACTTTTCTGGCTTTCCGTGATTGTTTTAAGCCGGAGGAACGATCTTGGTGGAATATACTATCGGTTGTGTGGGGTATTGTGAACTTAGTAAGACATTGTAAATCATTTTATTTGGATCAATGCTAAACACAAGTAACATAAAGTTATTGCTCCAGCACTGGTACGACGACGAGAGTCATCCTGACAGTATTTGTAGTAACGGTTAGCGAAGAACTCAGAAAGACGCTTCCTGGTAGGTTAATAAACCTAACTTAGATAGAAACTTTGTATCTGCCATTTGGCAGTAGGTGTTTTACTACTAGAATTAATATTACTTTAAGTGAAACAATTCATTCATTTATTTAATATGGAAAACATTTCAATTAACTGGAGTAATTTAATGCCAACTTCAATATAATATTAACATCTACATTTCTTTCTCATTTCACTATATATTTCACAGATGCCAAAGTAAACACCCCACGGTTCAACAAACATTCCTGGGTGGCATTTCCAGCGCTTAGAGGAGCATACAAGCATGTACAGGTAGGATGCAAATGTTCAACATTCACCAGCATGAATGTGATGAGTCTATTGCATGCTTGAAAATAAATCAATTGATTAAAACAGTCGAACATTCGGCGTCCATTATGAGTCATCGTTATCTATTATTCATACTGTAGTTATCTCATTTATGAAATTGCACAACAGACAACAGTTTCGAATCATCTGCTATTCAACAAATCCTTTTTAATGCTCCTATTTTCTATCGTTGTATTAGTGTGGTACTTAGAGTATTCGAACCTGTTTTTGCGACAGTTGTAGGTCCATTTTGAAATGATGGTTATTCCAATCATTGCTAGCACAATCACCTCGTCTGCGGTTTCTGACCTTTTCCCGATAGTTTCCATTGCAGGTGCATCAGTGTAAACGTTTGGTATTCGTTTTTGCTTCCAGCTTCTATTATCTAGCAAACATGTACTGAATGGAAAAAATGGAAAACAAAGCAGAATTGTTGTCTTTGCGTCCGGATCGTACATATCACCGGGATCAATTTGTTAAGCCGTTGTTGTAGCGATGGTGAATGAGGTTTGCTTGCGCGTGCTTTTTTTTTGTTGTTTGTTGGTCGATTTTCCATGCGCTTCTTCGTTCCAACTAGCATACGCCACCAAACAGTCGCACTATCAGTGTCAATTCCAAAACCGACACCACACGCGCATACACTTCGATTCCAATCAACGTCCAACGGCGTTATATAGGAGTGCATTTCCTCACCTACGTCCTTTTCGCGACCGTCACAAACGAAGGCACCCAAAGGGTTTCGGCTAACATTCGCACGCGAGCAATCCAACCGTGCGCAATAGCGCGAAGCAACAAAACACGCGCGCACACAAAAAACCCACAAAAAGATAAACTGGCACCCACCACTCGGTCGGTTGGCGTTAAAACAAAGCAATAAAAAAAATCCTTCTAACGTTTTCGTTGCCATCGTGTGTCCTTCCACGCTGCACTTTTCTCGCCCTACATTTTCACTCCAGCTGGCCCGACTGTCGAACACGAATGGTCAGATGAATGGTTTTTGAGCTTTCGGGCGCTTGGCTGTGTTTGTTGCGCGCGGGGTTTTCCACACTTCAACCGCCAGTGTTAGGCTTGGGAAATTTTTCTTCCCACTACAACGCCATTCCCATGGGGCTTTCGCGGGACGGGGGTCGGAATGTCCCACCCGTCCTCACCGCATGCATCGGTGTTATTGTTATGATATTCAAACCAGAACAGAAAGCAGCCCGGTGGCAGCGCGTCACGGCAAAGGTCCTCATTTTTGTTCCGATAATACAGATCCTGCTGTGCGGTAACACCTCGTTTGGTTTGGGTGCGAATGGCGCTTCTGGATGTGTACCGGGGCTGGGTGTGGGTTTTTTGTTAGTTTGTTTGTTGTTTTTTAATTTTTATTTCATCCAAAAACAGACCCCTGCAACGACCGTGCAGTGTTTGAAAACAGTTTGACCGGTGTTTGTTGAGCTGTAGTCGTGAGTGTGTACATTTTTTATGAATTTTATTCGTTTGATGTCGCGTTGTGTGTATAGGTTCTTCTTTTCCACCCTACGGTGGCTTTATGGCTATTGTGTGCTTTAGGCCCGTTTTTATAAAATCGTCTAGTTTCTGCTGGGGTTTACAAAAAGGAAAGCAGAAAAAACAGTCACCACTGTTCGCAAATAATTTTTACTGTTGCAGCCTCGCTATTGGCGCGGTGTTTTCGAGCGAAATTAAATCGCTTGTACATGGAGAATGTATTCACTTAAACGTAAACACTCGGAATTTTTATCCATGCACAAAACGTGTAGTGCAAAAGCTATTCCCAGAAAATCGCTACAACAATACGTGATGTGTGAAAAACTGGCATCGATTGAATTGCACATGCATGTAGTGACGGGAAAATGAAACACATCGGAAACAACACGGTCACTGCTAACATTCTGTTTGTGTATCTTTTCTAATCGGTTTAAACATTTCCTCTTGCAGCAAAACTCTACAAAAGGCTTTATTATTATCCCTCGATATCACACAGCACTAATAATGATGTACGTTCGTTTGTGGCTTCCTCTCTTTTTTTGCGTCCCATTTCCCGTAGCTACACATCGAGTTTCGGCCGGAATCGTTTGATGGAGTTTTACTGCTAACAGGCGAGCGAGACGATTTGACGGGCGACTTTATGGCGCTGCTGCTGCACCAAGGGTTCGTCGAGTTTTGGTATGTATTAAAATGCGTTAAATTCAACCACTTTTCTTATGTGCATCGTTTAACGTTTTGTTTGGATTGCAATGGGAACTTTCGCAAAAAAATATATTAAATTTATCATCAACCCAAAGCTGGGCTCGTTTGCTAGCCAAACTGTTGGTGAATAAATTTTCGCCTATAAAGTAAACCATCAGCACAGTACAGCTTCTGAAAGTGAAACATTTTCACCAGCTCGAACTGCAAAACTGGTCGCAAATGAAGCGCACCCGTACCCGTCGCTGCCCACCCGTTTAGTGAGGGTGCCATTTTGGCTAATGGCCGCAACCATTAGCTGTAACCCGTTGTAAGGGAAGGGTTGTTGTTTGTGCAGAAGTAAAAATAAAAAAATCTACATAGTCAAAGAATCTGCTTCCGGTACGCAACGAACGCCCTTTCCGTTCCCGTTTTCGCTTTATTTTAATGCAACACATTTTCCCATCCCAACTAGTACCCTGTGGCTCTCGAACGCAATTCATTCCGGCTTTCTCCAGGACCTGACAGCAAGTGCGCCTCGCTCAAAACGTTCAGCCAACTTTACACTTTTACACTTAAAAATAGATCCATTCCATCGGGCTGTTTGCTTTGGGTGCGCTTAATTTACAAATACACCACACGAAACAGTGCTTGCCGCTTTAAAGTCGGAGCGATCGGACGGGTTGCTGGCAATGGGATGGTTTGAACATTTTCGGTGCTTTTTGCTCATGTTTTCTTGATGTGTTCTGCTCTATGTTTTCTTTTTCGCTCCCTCATCTACGTTGCAATGTTCGAAAATGTTTGTCAACAACTTAATTGAGTTACAGCCGAGGGTTTTGCCATAAATGGTGTTGCTCCATTCGACCGGAACGGTAGAATAGAATAACGCAACGAAGGATATTGACTTGGTTCAAGTGCACGTGACAACGATAAGGGAAAAGCATGGCAGCCAGTCGGCGGATGATGGAGCTTCTCTTTTTTTTTTGTTAATAACGTTATTTCCAGCATCTCGATCCGTCCTTTTACGTCTGTTTGCTTGTTTTTGTCGAAGACTCGTGGCCCTCGCCGTGTTTCGGTGTGTATTTTGTTTTTGTGCTTTATGGTCACGTTGATTGGCGCGGTAGATTGGTATAGATCCTTTCATGGTGGAAAATTGTAGCCAGCGAAGCGAAATAAAATGTATTTTGATTGGAAACTGGACGCAAACGTCAAAGGTAAACACGAAATCGTTGAACGGTATGGTACCCCGTTTTACTGGATTGATTAAATTGATTTGATGATTGAAACGGTAGCTTGTGTGCGGAACTTTCTACAGCTGCTACTGCCCCAAAGAAGCCGCTATCTTTCGGTTTGAGAGACAACATAAATTAACATTATTATTTCTACATTTCAAGTGATGGTAATTTTTATACAACGCATCAAAAACTATTTCCACTAACAAAGCCATTTTCTTGATGACTTGTGTTTCAACTATCAGTATTGAGCTATGGCTACAATTATTGCTGCCCGCAGTACAAAACTACACAACATCTTCATCCCTCAGCCATCCGGTTCCAATTGCCGGAAACCAACCGGGAGACCACGGTTAGTGTGCCGCCCGTCCCAAGGATTACGCTCGAAATTCGTGTCGAGGCTTTGCCGGTGAGGAGACAAAAACTTGCGCCCATAAATCAGCTGGCAACTGATATTTATGTGTACATTAATTTCCTAGGAATGTTCAATTATGCAAGATAAATGTATGTGTTGAACCACTTCGACAGGCTGGTTTGGGTGGTTCCGGAGCGAAAGCAAATGGCGCTACTGCTCAGCCCGGCACTAGCGATGGCGAACACCGCTTTTCCGCTTTGTTACTCGCTGGACATATATGTTCGTATGGGTGCAGGTCGTGCATCCCGGTTGGTGGGTCACCATTCCTGTCCCGGAGGAGGACGTAACTGTGGGGAGATAGTGATGGTATTGGGTGGCTGTGCCCAGCGTCTGATGCCAGAGGTTCCTGCTACCGACTGTGGTAAATGGAAAATATTTGCCAACCATTTTTCATGATTCGAGGCTTGTGGTACCTCTACAGTGTCTTGTTTAGCTACTGCAACAGACACACATACATGGTACTTCCCAGTTTCGAAAAGGTTTACAATGGAAATAGAGAAAATAAGTAAAATGATAAAGAAGAGCACACCGCACCTGTTGATAAATAAAAGCCTAGAAAAGTTATAAAAATGTATGAATTATATTCACGAGTGTTGTATAAAGAAAATGAAAATTAATAAAACAAGCAACAATAAATTAATTAAACAACAACATGCAATACATTCACACCAAGCAAAAGGATTACTGGAAGCAAGATAAGACAAGTGTATAAAATACAATCCAGTTAGTTACGTTAGCCCCGTGTGGCCTGTTGAAATGAATTTTCATGGAGATAGCACATAAAACTTAACACAAAATGTTATTTATATTGTTCAAAATGAATGTACGCCTTTTTTAATATGGGAGCTAATTTAGTTAAAGCTCTATTCCATACGAATAGAAGCACTAAATAAAGTAATTTATTACTGGACGAAAGCTTCTCACAAGATAAATGTATCTTTCTCACGTGCTATGGTACATGTTGCATCAACCACAATGTCTTCCTTCTCCAATGATCCCGCAAAGCTCTCTCCTAACTTCCCTGTTGGAATGGAAAATTGCCACTGACCCACATCGTCGCCAACCGCCCGAAGGGAACTTCTATTGATGTTAATTTTTCCTTTCCGATAGTCTCTTCCGTTACCAGGCCAGCACACTGCGAGCGAAGTAGATCGATGGCCATTACTCGAGCGCGAAAGTGGAACGAATTAGTTTTAATTGATGATAGATGAAGATGGTGAAGAAATATTATCGGCACGTTTTATTTATTTCCTGCAGAACGCGATCCTTGTCGCGATGGGTATGGTGGCGGTGCGATGCTCCTACAGGGCTTATTGAGCACTTTGATTGTGACTTTGATGGGGCTATGGTCGTTTCGCTTTCGATCGCAATCCCCTATAAAGTGGTACCGATTCAATGAAGAACAATATTTTGAACCATCCCATTGTTCTCCACTCTTGTCATTGGAAAGGATAATTTTCGCATCGTTAAACTGAAGCTGAATGGCGCGATGGAGCCAACTCGTGCAACTTACCTCGCTAGACAGTCGCTGTGAGCGTCCACGAGCATCCTAAAGGGAATGGTTGGTGGCCATTCGTTTAAAAGTGGGAATTGGGAAATCGTATGGCAGACAGGGAAAAGTTTGCCGTCTCTCCTCCAGCGACAAGATGGCGAAACTTTCCTATTTTAATCTGTTCACCGGTAAGCCGATTGTGTTGGACTTTACTTTCGTGAATGCTTCCAACAGTTAAAATGAGAAATTTATCTTCTAACGAACTACCGAGCAAATTGGGTTTACCGTCGAAGATAAATTACTTGCTCGGAGGCAATGTATTGTGCTCGAGGCTGTATGGCATTTTTGAATGATTTCATTTTCAATTAAATTGCGGTGGGGATGTCTAATTTGTTACCTTTTTAGAGCACAATTGCGTCCGACTTATGGGATCCGTATCACTATCTATTTTGTTCGATGTTTCACCAATTGTGTCCTTTTCTCCATTCGCAGGTTCGATTGCGGTTCCGGTATGGGTCGCGTCAAATCAGAGGAAACAATCGTACTGAACCAGTGGAACACGATCACCATCTACCGACATCGTTGGGACGCATGGCTCGTCCTGAATCAGGGCAATCGTGTGCAGGGTCGTTCGAAGGTAAGAACCAGTTCTTCACAAATTTAAAGTCAACCCAAAATATATCTTTCGACCTCTGGGGAAAATAGCTCGCGTAGCTTCTCTATTTCTGGCGGAACTACACCCACGGGTTTTCGTTCCATTCCGACACGATTGTGGTATTTGGGGTGGAAGCACTGCAGCAGTATATCGTTGGCCGGGCGTATTGCATCACAAAGACCACAAATTTCATCAGGATTGTTTGTATATTCCACAACAAAAGAATGTTGTGCATTGCACCGCAATGCAATGCCAACTGGAATCGGAGCGCCGTCGGGAAAGCCCGAGTTGTCCGGAACCGCAAGACGCCAAGATGAAGGCGAACTTTCTTCCCGATTGGAACTTCTTCCGGTTTTGGCAATCGGAGTGCAGCAGAGTTGCGTTCCGGTAGAAGGAAATTGCAGTATTGTGCTGTGAACGGAAGAATACAAATTGATTATTTTTGCAACTTTGCTGTGAGTCGGAAACTTGCCAGTGGGTGGACGGATGCTGCCCGCTTGTTTCGACCCGGATCTGCCTTACTTGTGGTAGATTTGTATGACGTCTGTTTGAGCTGTATGGATCGTTACTGCATTCATATACAAATAAATAGCATTCTTTGCTGGCACTGTTGGTGGTGGATATTTTGTAGGAAAGTGTTCTTAGTTCTTCATTGGTTCAAGCTATTCATTTTTGTTTTAGGTTGTCGAGTACAATAAGTTTCTGGACTTTGATTTCTTTTCGACATAGGTATTAATAGTTTTATTTTTACACCATTTAAGCAAATGTATCTATGTATCAGTATTTTCGGAATATTGACGATAAAGTGTACTAAAACTTAAACACAAATTAAACATATTTCCTAGAATATTATATCGAAAAGTAATATAGATTAAGAATTAGCATATTCGTCTAGATTTCATAGTCTAGGTAAAATCATATTGAAATTCTGTTCCTTTAACGTTACTAGTTTCCCTGTATTTTAATCAGTATACCCAACGATTTGTTGCTCCCGTATTATGATTATGAAATCTTCTATAAAACAACTTATCTTGTTTAGTATAATCAGGTTCGAGGATAGCTAAGTCCTAGCTATTTGATTATGAATATTTTAACTTCTCTTCAGCTCGTTGAAAGACTCTTTCAATGAAATAAACTTTAAAGAGTTAACGGCTATGAACGACTAGATTTGATTAAAACTATGGAATGAATCATGCTTATTAGGCTTAGTTCTTTCAACTGAGATCGCCCTCTCAGATAGATTTCTTACATTTAATTGTTACATTCACTTGTACAAAGGATGCCTTGAAGGTTTAGTTTCTATTACTCAATCAATAACACATTTAAAACATGCAACATTCATGCATTGATTTAATGGCTAATTCTCCCAACAGTTACAATCGTTCTGTTCGTGACTAATTGATCGTCGTTTGTATTGAATGATATCATGTTCCCAGCAATAATCTAACCGTGCACAATCGTTTAAAATAATATTTTCGTTACCATCAATTGCATGTAAATCAATTTTGCTACATCCCCCATTTACGACGCGTTTCCGCTGAAGGTATTCCGATTTTTGACTCCTGTAGATACTACCAACCGGACTTTCACTGTACTACACCTAGCACAAACTCACCGTCGGAATGTTGTCGGAATTAACGATTTTACAACGACATGCTAGACCTTCCATTCTCACCCCCAAACCTGACTTTCATTCTGTGCCTTTCCGGTTCGCTTCCGGAAGCAGCGCAGATAGGTTTCCGGGGCAAAACCAGTTGCATAATCCCTGTCCGCTGTCCCTATCAACGCACCGGTCCGGGGAGCTTAATACCGTCAGTGCGGTATAAAGGCCGGAAACAATGGGATTTTAATTATGTTTACTCTCTAGATTACAGCTGGGTGCTTCGGAAGACACGAACAATTCTCCATTGCAAAACACTTCCCTGGATGGAGCCTGTGGTTGAAAGCCCGAGCGTCGATGGGGGTTCTCGTCGATATGCTCCACAGCTTGGTTGCGGTGGACGAAGGTTCGGTGCCCAATGGTGGGCGCTATTGTGTAGCGATGACTGTACAGTGTCGGTCGCCGTGTACGCCTCAATAAATTAGGATGGGGTTAAGTAATTCTCAAGATTGGACCATTTGTCATCGATTGAGTGCCGGAAGCTGAAGCACGTTGTGGAAGGTCGACCTAAGGGTGGTCAAGGTGGCGCACTAGATCTTACTCGTTTTCATTAGATCCGAACACACACGTGGGATCTTTCCGGCTAGCTTAAGGGCAACGGTATTTCCCGATGACAATATCAAGCAGCTTTGGCGTCAAGTTCGAAAATCCTTGGGATTGTGGAAGATATCATATCGAACATTTCCTTTCAACGGCTTATCTTAAATTGATTCTAAGAATCGATGAACAAACAAACTGTTGGCAGACACGTTTCTGTTCTGAAATTTTCACTCCATTCAGCATGTGCAGATTTCAATATCCAATCTAAACATATTCGTCAGCGGAAGAACTCGAAGAAAGAATTTGCATGGCTTGCATGATGTGTTTTGACGGTGCTTATTTTGAACAGCATTCGAATTCAGTTCAATACTGATCTCGAAATTGATTGTCTCCACTGGTAACGAATGGAAACCTGGTGTCAAATGAACATCAAATGAACAACTGATGTGCCGGCAATGGATTAACGATTTTAATGCACAATAAAATTACTGACTTGAACGAACGCACTCAATTAAAAGTGGCGAGCGGTTCGGAGGGCTTGCACACAGTACATCAATTATGCATCGAACCAAATTGTTGATCCGTGTAAATGCTGCCCAGACTTACGATTTGTGCCACCACTGCTAAAGTTCAAACGGTACGGGTGGAACATTTTCTACCAAACTTCCGTGCACGAGGTTAATGTTTGCTTTCATTTCCTACCATAAATTGTCAACATTGGTGCGATGACGATAATTTTGACCCTGACGACATACGGCGACCCTCGACATTGTCGGGCAAGATATGATCGGAGCAGAACAGTGAACAGGCTCTGGCCAAGAAGCTTGCCGGTATGCGTGGAAAGCTAGTGAGAAAATTGATGTTAAATGAAGTGAAAATTTTCAAGCGAGTTACGGTGTGATTATGTGGGTTGAAATCGAGATGTGTCCTTGCACCCACCGCATCGTAAGCCTCCTCGCCAAGCTACTGAGTGCTTTGATTTCGGGTTCAAACGGGTAGACGATTTTCGGTGAACGGCAAACTGGGGAGCCGGTAGCAATATGGCAGGGATTCAATTTGCAGCTAATGACTTAATATATCAGCTCGGCGGGCAATAGGACCAAAGCAGTGGATGGTTAACGATGTGCCTATAGCCACTACTGCACTTTCGAGCAGAGAAATCCTTCTGATTAACGACGTGCTTAAGCCAGTGGTCTTGGAACATATTAGCTCGAAGGATCGAACGCGACTTGAGCTCGAACAATGTACCTCGTACATACGGTACGAAAGTGATTGTCGATATTACGGTAAGACGTTTGGCCAGCAATGTGCTCAATAATAGATGATTGACTGCACAGGTCATTGGATGTATATAAAAGATTAGACTCTCTCTATTGTGCATTCAATTGACCGTTTTAGTTTCATGAAATTGTGGTGGTTTTAACAGAACGAAAGAGTCATTTGTTATATTAGAAAGGAAAGCAATACAAAGAAAAATAGTATTGATTCTAAATAGTGAGTAAAGGTGTAAAAGTATGTAAAGGTTGGAGCGGCCAGGTGGAGTATATGATAGCAGCGCCGGTTTTCACACGGCAGAAAAACCATCATTCATATAGATCGTGTTTTGCCAATATCTGCTATAACATTCATCACCGATACTATTCTTGAGCACTGGAACGTTTATTCATGATAAAATTCAAATATTATCTTTTAGTCTGATGCTTTCGCTAAAATTGAACCGCGTCATGTCGCGTTCTACGTCTTCAGCTTAGTCTCATCAAAATCACATCAAATTTTCCTAGGAAAAAAAACATACTGCATTACCGAAAATTTCTACCCGCACATTTACATCATCAGTTTGATAAACAGAACAAAAAGTAGGCGACGTACAACGAACTTCAAACAGCACGCCATCGCTGCTGTCCTAGTGTCAGTTCAATCAACTCACCTTTACGTCTTGATCTTGGTGGTGGTTCTGCTATTGTTAACAGTAATTTCTTATTTTGTTTTTTGTCCTCTTTCTTCATTTTCCCCGCAGGGTCTGTTTTCGCGCATTACCTTCCGTGAGCCGGTGTTCCTCGGTGGATACGGAAACATCACTGGCCTGGACCGGAAGCTTCCCGTCAGCACCGGTTTTACCGGATGTATACGAAAGTTTGTCGCTAATGATCACGATTACAACTTCCAGCAAGGCGCACTTGGCGACGTGGCTCATGGATTCGATATCCGTAAGTAAAAGTTTACTGACACATAACAGTAACGAAAAACAAAAAATACTAAACCACCGATACACGGTTGCGATAGAATGTGTATCGTTAGGCGTGAAAAACAAACCTCCAACAAATGCGTGTCTTGTGGATTTGAAAGCTTCTCTTACTTATGCATGGTATGGAATTTGCTTCGTCCTCTCGCCGCCTTCAACCGCCGGTACGCTTATTTGGTCCCATCCTTCTTACCCATGGCATAAATCGACATCGTGTCTACACTTTCCAGTTTATTTGTTCGCTTAAACTTGGCCCAGGGTGTGTAAATGTGTCTAAATGGAGATTGAGGATCACACACAGCACGATGCACAAATAATCCAGTTAGACAAACAAGTCACCCAAAACGCACGGACACAAACGAACGAATGTGAAAATTGAAGGCAAAAAAACTGTAAAACAAACTAGTATTGTATTGTATTTTTTTCTCTAATACCAGCAAAGATTCTCCATCCAACCTCATCGAACCCGACCATTGCAAATGTAGCATTGGTTTTGACTGCTTGGACAGAATTAGTTCACGCGTCGTGGCGAAAACAAAAAGGGCAGGAAGTTTAACAACTTGAAGAAAAGAAAATCATAAGCTTTCACCCAGTGAGAGGGATGAAAACTTTCCCCAAATTAGTTTCACAACTTTTGTCGACCAGCTAGCGTGGAAAGCAAGTCTGGTATCATCGATCGCTGCTTTGGTTCAAGCAGTTAAAAATAAAAGACCCTCGTTCGGTTCCATCTTCTTGGAAGCACGTTTCAAATGCCTTGGGGTGCAAGTTTTCGACAGCATGATCGTTTTCCGAAAGGGTAAAGGTTCGTTGCTGCTGGTAAATTTTGCGTACCATTGAAGAACATGAATAATGCAAGAAAGAAAGAGAACCAATGATATTTTGCTGAAAATGGTCGGTGTCCATTGAATTGTTGTCAAAAAAATTGTTCTTTCTTGTTTTAAATATTACATAGTACAACACAATTTTATCAAAAGCAAATTTTTTTATTCAACTAGAAGTATCTTACGAAAACACACTGTTCACCATAGTAAATTATGGTAACCCTAAGCTGTATCCTTAAAACGAATATTTCGTATATTGTAGACCTTAATACTAAAAAACAGATCGGCACTAATATAAAATGCCTGTCAAATTAGTTTAGTTTCTTTATACCGAAACACTGACCAAGACATTTGCACCACCCCCAAGCATGTTGGTTTCTTATGGCTGCTCTTTCACTCACGCTCCCTAGCTTTGGCCATCGGTAAACTTTTTTGGTCCGAAATACTCCTTTCGTACCGTTTCGCCCCATGTTTGTCTCGTGAGATGCACCGGAGTGCTTTTGCATTCGTAGTGAAAGCTTGGCGGAGGAAAACTTAGGCGCAGCACCATTTTCTACCGCAACGGAATCGCGTGATATCGTGTTGCAAACTTAACTGCACTTTTTTGTGCCCATCTTAGTTTTAAACTTCATTCCATTAGCACACAACACCGACCGACCGACGATTCGGTGTGGGATGGTGGCATGGATGGGTAATGTTGTGCGGGTGTAGCCGAGAGCACCGGAGATAACTGAATTAAGCGGAAGCGCCATTCTCCCAGAAGGGCTTTTACGACTGCAGGCGTGTTTCCTCTGCCTTCGTTCATTTGCACTTGGCTCCAGCTTTCCAGCGATGATCGCACTGCGTTACAATTTAATTAAATGATAATTAATTTCTCTACCAACGAATTCCTTTGCCTCTTCGGTGCCTTGAGCCGAAAAAAGTCGATGTAGTTTTTTTTTGTAGATATTCTCCTTTTTTTACATAGTCATAATCATTTATATTTATCCCTTGCTACAGCGTAAATGTTTCTCCAGTGTACTTTGTTTGGTAACCGTATCCTATAAAATCGCGAAGGTTGGGTTAATTGTATGTCAAAAATAACGTTCGCCTGCATGTTTCACAGTTCTGTAGCAGAATGGCTCACATTCGATATTTCATCCTTACTCTTCGTCTCTTTTTTCCTCTTATTTCCATATCAATTTTCCTACCATCCATCCCTTTGGTTTCGTGCACGATGGTATGTGTTGCTATGACGACGGTGATGATGGTGATGGTGCCGGATCAAACAATAAATAATGGAAAAATGGAACACAAATCGCGGAACAAACCAAACAACAACAACATCACACAACACAACATAAACACTGTTCACGCGACTCAAACCCACCATACACGTGTATCGCTCAAACGAACGGAAAACTGAATAATGGGAAATGAAAAATATGGAAACATCATGATGATAATGCTGGCGCTGCTGTTGCTGCTGCTACCACCAATGGACTGGCTGTATGGAACCATCCACCCATCCGATGGTTGCGACCGCAACTGCGAACCGTTTGGATCACAAATCGTGCAGAGGAATGCATAACCGATCGGTGCAGTCGCTATCCGTGCCAACACGGCGGTAAATGTCTGCCGTCGGATGACGGTGCCATCTGTCTCTGTCCGCTGGGATTTGGCGGTGATTTATGCGAGATGCGACTGGATTTACAGGTACGTGATTAATAGAGAAATAGCGTGTAACGGGAAGAAGCTGCTGGTAAAGCACCCTCGCCAATAGGTAGTTAAGTGCCAGCAAATGGTTGTTACTTTTTTCTACTCGTTTCTGGTGCGGGTTTCGTTTGCTTTTTGCAAAAAAGAAACAGAAAAATAAATCATGAAGAGCAGAAAATAATTTCATGTTGTTGGGACGCAACCAAACATGATCAGCAAAAGATGGACAGGTTAATCTAGTCAATGAATTTAAAATTGTAGAAACAAATTAAAATAGTTTGCTCTTATTATTTCAAAAGTGTTATAGTTCTCTAGCGATATATTTTGCCTGATAGAGTGTCTACACCTGATAGATTATTGGAATGGCCCAGTGGTGTATTGGTAGCGGCGCCACTCTTAACACGACAGGTCCGGTCCAAAAGCCCATCCGGACCAAACCTCCGTACGCAGAACTGAATATCCTGCTATGGGGTATTAAAGTGAAAGAGAGCCAGAAATAGCAGGTCTAGATCTCTCGAAATTTTCATGCCCATAAAGAGAAAAGAGAGTGTCTAAACAGTGTGATTCTGATGAATTAGATTAAAATCTCCAATTTTTGTGTTCCAAAAAGTATCATGTGTAATGTATCATTGACAATGTATTCAGAAGAGTCATAACTGTGAATTTTCGATAAAGAATCAATCCAATTTTTGCTGACTCTCAAAATATTCATAGAACCATCTTAACGATTCAAGAGTTATGAATTTTCCAAAATTTAGAATCCCCAAAAGAACTAAAAACCTTCAACAATTCATGAACTGCTAAGAAAATTCTGTTCAAATAACCGAATCACTGTTAGTATTCCACTACGTCAACCAATTGTAAATAGTTTTTTTTATAGTAACTGTTCTAGTTTCCAATTAATAGTATGGCTCGGTAAGGTGATGGATTGATCAACGATAGGGCGATAGGAATTTAAAAGCAATCTACGTTGTCCAAGCATTGTAAAGTGGATTAGTTTTTTTTTTTTTCGTTACAACGGCCTGGCCGTATCGACTTATTTTACCACGTAGCCAGGGATAGTCAGTCCTTGCTACGGGGGATTGGCCCGGATGGGATTTTGGTCCGGTCCGTTCGTGTGAAGACCGGCTCCGCTACCATCACGTCACCGGGCCGCCCCAAAAGTGGATTAGTTGTTAACAAAAAAATAGTCAGCTCAATTGATTAATGCAGTCTAAATGCTAAGAGATCATCAGTATAAAATTCATGTTTACAACAAAAATATAACTACTACGCAAAACCATGATTTCTTAACGATTTATTGAGAAATATTAATGGTCTAATCTCTGAGGTTTGATAAATTTTCAAGCAGTTTTGATATTTCTGAATAGAGATTCAGAGATTCAGTTCGTAGTTTCATTCATAATTCATAGTCAGATTTCGACCACTACCTAGAAAGACAACATTAAAATCAATCGACTTTTAACCAGCATTAGAGCATTAAAAATACAAAAGACAATTAAATAGAGCAAACGACTGTATTAAGTTGTATTATGTACATTGCTGTAAAGTGTTCTTTAAATATCGATTACATTGGTTGAATCAATTGACCGACCATAAAAGTGTTGGCAATTGATGCACATGTTCCCATACCTTGTCACTATAGCGTATCGAGTCTTGTGCTTATGGTTATGTTGATAACGTTTTGTTTATATACCATGTTTCACAAATGTATACATCATTTATTTTTTTCCTTATATTCACGCTTCCCAAAGGTGCCTTCATTCAACGGATCCTCCTATCTGCGATATGCCCCACTTGGTGACAGCTGTATTATATGGTTCGAGCTTAAGGTATGTTTTGTGCTAAATACATAATTGCTTTTTATGCTTAAAAGAGTAATTAAAATACAAACAGCAACAGATCGTTTCATAACGCAACATAGTCAAATTAATCAGCTAACGCCACCATGCCAGCAGCTGCTCAAAGAACGAATGCAAACTAACACATTTTACGTAGACTGTCACTCTACACTCACACACACACACGCTAATCAGGTCATTTGCATTCGTTAAATTAATAGCACTTCCTACCTTTTTTGTAGTGCTGCTCTTCCGAAAGAGGTATTTAAATAATAATAAATCAGAGGTGTTTACCCATTTGAGGTCTAATTAATACTCACACAAAAAATTATGCAGCCTACTCACACACGCAAGGATTTTCGGAAACTCTTGCGAAACGTGCTACGGTTGCGAACATTATGTCCAATGCACCCGGGCATGTAAATTGACAAATTATTCACATTCACAAGCACCGGATTAGTGTGCAACTCTAATGACAAGTTATTCGCTTTGGGTAAACCGATCGGTTGGTAGATGTTTGTGCACTGATTAACTTATCGAGCAAAACACTACGGAAGATAATGTTTGTGTTGCTGTGTATTGTACTGCAAGTTCTCCTTGAGCTTTAACACATTTACGCAGCACAATTCAACTGCTCTAATCCATCTCTTTTGTGTCTCTTTTCTCTCCCTATCTGTCTTTTGCATCACTGTCCACAATGGCGACACGCGACAAATAAACACTGGACAAAACCGCCTACCACCTACTGTGCTGCTGCTGCTGCTGCTGATTGTTTCGCTAATGAATCGCAACTGCAAATAAACATCGCGTCCCATTATTATCCCGGTACAACATTCGATTCAATCGCTTTCCCGCATCGACCCGGGGTGTTCATCGACGTGCCACCACCGACATAATCATTCGACATCGGGCATCATTATCGCCAACTCGATGGTTCGGCCGAACCCATTCACCTGCTGCCAATGTATGTGGTACTGGCGCGGCCCGCCATCCCCTTGCCACTTTGCCAAATTTCTAACCTGGCATAACCTCCACGGCCTACCAACCACGTGCACATGCGGTACCGGGCGCCTCCATTATCGCACCCGGCCGAAATGGCAATCAATTTTGCTGCCCGAACAAACCAACCGGAAAATGCATTTGAAATCGATCCCATTTCCTGCCCAACCGTTTCGTGTCCCACGTAATACACGTCCTTTCAACCCTTTCGCTCCGACAGATCATCATCAAACCGCTGCTAGAAGATGGCCTGCTGCTCTACAGTGGGCACCACGAGTATGGTGATTACATTTCGCTCTGCCTCAACATGGGCTACGTCGAGTTCACGTACGATCTGGGCAGCGGGCCAGCAACCGTCAGGTGAGTGTCAGACACCGATCCCTACCATTATCACAAACCCTGGACAATCGGGGAATACGGGCAGAGAACGACTTTTAAATTGCAATCAAATCTCTTCGGCCAAACCGTTGAACGGTGGGCTGGTGAGGCTTTTTGGGCTAGTTTCCAGCTTAATTCACATCTGAAACCACGCTGATGGTGAAGGGATGGATACGAATGATGGATGGGTGAATCGATTCATACCGACATGATGAACTCGTTCGCTTCGTTTTACTGAGCGCGTTTCGTTGCATGCAATAAGGGATGTGAAGATGGAATATTTTTTTTGGCCGTTTGCTGTCCCTCCTAATCAAATCATTTGATATGTTAGAAAAAAAATTGCTCTCAAGATTTGTCTGATGTGTCAAAATGATATAAAGCCGATATTTCAATGCTATTTAGAGTAGCATGTTATTTTCTAGTATTTTCGATTGAAACTTTTTTGATTTCGTATTTCGATTTTCAGTTCAATTTTACCCCCTTTGTTTGATACAAAACACAACATAATCGGCAAAAATTATGCCACTGACTGTTAATGGCACCAAAAGTACTTTTAAAAGGTAATCGGTTACAGTTTAAAACAAACTGGAAACTTTAGTTTGATAAGTGCAGCTTTTAAAAAAAAAGTATTTTTTCGCATGAAAGTTCATACGCTGGAATGTAATTTGTTAATAAGTTAATTTGGTTGGTTAATTGATATAAACTTAATTGCTAGAAGAATATCCTATTTCTTTACTAGCAGGTTAATAATAATGACTAAGAACGGACTATGAAAAAATACCATCTACTCGTTATGTGAAATATCGAAGCCAATTTTATCATTGTAATTTAGATAGAACCAGAAATCATTTTTCCTTTCGTTCATTCCATCCATCGAAAGGGCCATCCTAAAAACAGGCGATTCAATTGATGAAACGTCTCCATTCTTTGGCCATTTTTCTTACTTCCTTTATCAAAAAAGCGTACGAAGGCAGGAAATAATTTGAAAACTTTACTAAATGAATGATAATATCGATGTTTATTTAAGTTCAATGAGTTCGCACCGTCACCCCGTTGGACGCTATTCGTCGGGGCTAGAAGAATGGGTAACGCTTATCATGGGACGAAGAAATGATGAACGAACCGTTAGGACAACCTTCTTCTTAGTATTATTGTTCTTCTTTCCACGTTCCACGGTCGGTTGTCGTTAAAATGCGGAAAGCCATGCGGAACTGTGCAAATGAAGCGAGCGAGTTTTGCTATCCGTCGAGCAGAAAAAGAGTGGGTATATTTCAGTTAACGAGGACGATGTAGACCATCATTTTTCCCATCAAATGAGGTTTGCTTCCTTCTTAACCGGTAGACATAAAAAAGGGCTGGTAAGATGGTGGAAAATTTATCTAATTTACGTGCTGGCTTTTCCCTTGAGGAAGAAGGGGCGGGAAAAGAGTGGTGAGGAAGGGTGTGAAAACTGTCACGAGTGTTCTTCGTAGACGAGTTTGATGTTTCGTACTTTTTCTTACGCCAGTGCGCTTCTCCGAACGCTGACCAACGGATGGACACCGATGCTCAATGGTTGGCGATGATCATTGGTTTAAATGATCCCTTACGGTATGTTGGAAAATGGGAAGGGTTTTCTTTTTTTAGTTTGCTGAAAAAGTACAACGATGGGCCGGAATAAAAGTGTGCTTCTTATGCAGTGCCACTGATGGACGAGCATTTAAATATGCAAATAGCATTCATTGATGGTGCACTGTGTGCAGAAATTGCTGCATTTGTTGGAGTTTTCTAGAAATAGTTTTTTAAAAATTATTTTCTGAATCTTAACTTTTATGTGAAAAAGGTGATATTCGAATCTCAATAAATATATGTTCGATATAAAATCTTCTTATGAAATCTTCTGAAGACATTCTAAAAGTGTAAAGTATTTTGTTGGTTTTATTTATCAACTATCATATTGACAATCCAGTGGTTCTACGATTCAATGACGTCTATGAGGCAAACGCAATTTATTATTTTCGGCCAACATTAAACAGTTGATAATCTAACTAAGAATAAGTTGAGGCCATATATTTTCAACATGATGAAATGAAACGACTATTAAGCTCTTTGGATAAGCACCATTTGACTAGAACAGGATTTATAAAATGTATGCAAAAGAACCTTCAGCGTAATACTATACTATACTAAACTACAACCGCTTCGCGGTCTTGGCCTGCTCCAGGAGTCCTCTAAACCCGCATACACTCGAACGTCTTCGTCTGCCATTCCATTATCCCGGACTTTTCTACCACGCCTCGACCTAAAACTGCTTTACGGACTGAGTCGTCCGGTGTCATTCTCATGACGTGACCAGCCCACTGGAGCCTGACAACTCTAACCCGCTGTACAACAGTAAGTTCGCCGTACAGCTCAATCCTACAAAGTCCCAGCTTCGATCATCACGACATTTGTTTTGAATTGAGAAGTTCCCTCAGATTGTAGAATGACCAGTTGGCAGCCAATACCCTAGCGCGTATTTTAACATTAATGTCATTGTCGGTGCTGAATTTTGACCCAAGTGCGATCATCTATTCGTACGTCACCCCCGCGTAAGTTAGGATGTGTTAGCAGGGCCGCTGGTGATGCCACCATCAACTTGGTTTTTGCCTTGTTAATCTCCATCCCAAGGTTTTCTGCCGCCTGCCCAATCCTTTGGTAAACATCCGCTACGTAGGAAAGCCGCAAACCAATGATGTCTATGGCATCTTGTAGACCCTAGGTGGTATCAAAGGGCCCTGAGAGTTCAGCATAAAAAGTTATTCGAATTAAGACTAAAACACTGGAGCGCTTTAAACTGGTTATACAGAATTGTTTGCATATTTAAATATTTATGCTTTTCGTCGTACCATCAGTATCATTGTGTGTACAATGTTACAAGATATACTCATGGTTTATTGATCTCTAACTGGACATGTTCTATAGATATCTAAGTTCTTCTGAAGAAAAAAAAACATACTCCTTTCCGTTGAATGATAATTACCGTATCGGTTATACATTTTACTGCAAACTATAAAAAAGCACTTAAAGAAAAACCCACAAAACCAAGTTGGCCTTCTGCCCTGAAAAGACTTCTAGCAGCATCGATACAAGTTAAAAAACAAAAACAAAGTACAAACCCTACCCGAAACGAACCAACACGGTCTGAGACGGTTCCGTTTTGGGATCGGTTTACTAAACCGCTTTCGCGCGGACTCACCGCAACGGTCCGATAATCCTTCGCGACGCGTTGATTGATGTTAATGCGCGAATTTAATCTACTTTTCGCAAGCAGTCATTAGCAAGTGAGCGTCCGACCGTCCGTCCGCGACGACCAAACCAACCTGATCGGGTGGATGGATGGAATTTAATTAAAATTTCAATTCCGATTCACCAGCAACGAACAGCAGTTGTGTGTAGCGTGTGTAAGGGACGCGGTACAGTACGTACTTGATGGCGTTCACTTAATCGTACCGATCTGCCTGGAAAATGCTGCTCGAGTTTGGTTAGGTGTGCGAACAAACAGTCCATTTCCCGTGGGTCTCATGAAAGCGGACTGAAGCCGGTTGGGGTACGGCACGCCATGCAAAATGTGTTCATGCTGAGGGGTTTCCTCTTGTTTAACCACCGCAATCCTTTAATCACGATCTCTTGTGACAAATTAAGCAAGAAAAAGAGGGAAGTTTGTACAACTCATGTTGCTCGTTTTAGTCGTGTTTGTTTACTTACCAAAATATTGTTTTATCTATAAAGCAGTTTGCTTCCAAGGTGTTTTGCGCATTAATTTAATTATACCCTCTTTAATCATTTTATTACCTCTACGCAGACGCATCCGAACAACGTCTTATAAACAACTGGCTCTCAAACATATCCCCAATTAGTTGGCATATTACGTTTTTTCTCATCACCATCACCACAACGTCTGTTGTTTGTTCCAAACAAAGCAAAACAATTCACTTTTACAAAGCGCGAAAGCGAATAACTCACTAAACGGTACTGCACTCGACAACTTTAATGGTTCATTCAGCTTCCGAGAAGCTATAAACCCGTGCGCTCGCACCCAAAAGTGCAGACGAAGAAGATTAAGAACAATCGTGTACCGAGTGTACTGATAAAACTTTGCTTATCTTCACCCCTTCGCTGCTGGATGCACGGTGCTACCCTCGAGCAAAACCATCAGAATGGGTTCGTGGAGTATAATTTATTCCCGTACTGCTACCCGTAGCTGGCAAACCCGTTAGTTCCGAAAAGCCATTAAACTATTATTTCCTCGAGTGTTTTCGACGGAAGCCAACGTAAAGTTGCACACGCAAAAGGTTTTTCGCATATGGAGATGCGCTCGCCCTGTTTTCCAAAGCCCCTTTTGGGTAGGTTGGTGCATCTTCAATAGTTTGCAGACCGTGTGCAGTAACAGTACTGTGCAACCCAAACCACGGCAACCGCTCGTCGCCATAGCAACGAAGGCACGGATGATGTTTTGCTGAGTGGAAAAAAAACTCTTCATAACGGCAATGGTGCGGTTCTGCGGTCACCGATTCGTACGAGGGACAAGGTTTCGCCTCGGCAGAAAAGCGAACCATCGGAACAGAGCAGAAGACACATCATGCTTCGTATTCTCTCGACTGTTGGATTTCCTCGAAAAGAATGGACGCGTTGTTTTCGGGCTTAGTGTCGTCTCGTTTAGCTTCGGCTTATTGCCGTTGTACTCAAGCCAGTGACCAACGTCACTTTATTTCGATGTAATACAAGGATAAAATTTAATTGTTTTGCACCGCAAATGTTATGGCATACAAAATGCGAGGACCATCTCGTTTGTTTGGGGCATCTCGACCCGTGGTTTGGGGGCAGGGTAATGCTGACAGTCCGTAATAATATCCGGAATGATTCTGGTTTTACTTGCTGAACCTTGCTGAAGCATTGTTCTTGTGCTCGTGTACAGTCATTTATCCGAACTTATTAGGGAAAAGGGGCCTTCAGCATTATGGAAATACGTGTATTGTTTTACGTTGAATGGATTTCATGTTTACGTTAACATGGTTCTTGATTCCGTATCAAAAATTTGGAAATGGTATGATGAGGAAAACCTCATCACACAATGAAGTCCTCGTTGGGAAACGTTTCATAAAAATGTAAAATACAAATTTTCGCTTTAAATTATTTTATTTTAATTTATTTTTATTACTCATTTGCTTTTTTACCATTGTATGCAACATTGCTAGATTATTTTGTTAAATTCAAGGGTGAAAAAAAAAGTGTTTCCAAATAGTTCCTCATTTGGAAGGCTTACAAGGCCATCAAGGCGTTGTAATAATACTGAGGGCTTAATTCCTGAATTCCTTAAGCACTGAATTGCTTGGTAATTTAATAAACAAATTCATTACAGCACAACACAATAAGCTTTGTTTAATATGAACATATTTCAATCCATCCATGCGATCTTTCTTCCTTTACAGGAGTGAATTCCCACTCACTATGGGACAATGGCATACGATAAAAGTGTCTCGGACATCACGGTTGGCAGTACTGAAGGTAAGTGCAGTAAATGCACCGCTCTGCGCTGTGTAATTCTTGCTAGATATCAGCTAAAAGCGTATCAAACAGAAAGATTACTTAGCAGAAGTCATATACGTTTAGTCTATGCAAATGCTTTCGTACCCGTATCTTACTCTACTGCAACGCTTTAATGTCTCTATTATAACTGTGATGGGCTCCTTTCATACGGTCCGTTTTTTGGTGATATGTGCAGAAAAGCCTGCAGGTTATAAAGCCTGCACAGTAGCATATCTCTGTGATTCTTTTTTTCTTTTCTCGGGGCCAAATCTGATGACTAACAGCCGGATATCTGGATGGGTCGTATCGCTGTCAGTTTCGTGAACTGAGTCCTGAACTGGACATGAACTGACGTGTACTCCTTTGCCAGCCGACACCATGAGTGAAATGATTTAATTAAATTTTTATTTTGTAATTACCTCACCACCATTTCACAACCCCACGTTCTGTGTCCTCCGTTGTGTTGAGCTGCATGAAACGTGCAGTAACCTTCCGTACTGTGGGTGACAATTTAAACTCTTCAGAACATCCTTTAACTGCGCCGAAGCTGACAAAGGCATGGCATATTTTCATTCTCGTTTTTTTTCGTCTTTCCGGTACACTCTCTGCACCGAAACAGAAAGCTACATCAGTAAAGATTTGCAACAGCGCACGAGTATGGCAGGAAAGAGTAAAAAAGTTTTATTAAATTACAGCCTTTCCCGGACGGCAAACTAGCTTAAGGTTGACCATTGCCCGCACTCGTCCATCTAGGCGCAGCACGATTCCAAACAGATCACTCTAATTAATCCGATTTAATGCTAAGCTGCACCCGTCAACCAAACGTCTTTAGATTAATTTTGTTTGCCATTTTCATTTATCAAATCCGCCAACACAGATTGATCAGCTACCGGAAGTGATGACGGTGTCTCCGAACGGTTTCTGGCATCTTTCGCTGCCGCACAGCCTGTACCTCGGTGGCATCCACAATGTGCACACGCTGCCGACGAGCTTGCGGGATAAAGGATCATTCGCCGGTTGCATTCAGAAGGTAACAAACGAAAAATGACTGCGCAAAGAAGAAAGGGATGGGATAAATGTATTATAATTCACTTTTGATTATTAATCTGATCATAGTTCTTGGGAGATAATCCTCAAATAGACATGTAAACGTAGTTTGCAGATGGAATGGGATAGTATTATTGTTCCTTGATTTAATCAATATAGGAATCCAAAGTATGGTGAAAAAATTTATCAGTCAATAAATTAGGAAAGTATAAGATAAATTATTTTTAAATAACAAAATTAGAATCGTTAATAGGTGTACTTATATTAATTAATATATTCAAATTATAGAATTTCATAACCGTTTCAAACTTTTTGAAACAATACATGGAAGCTCAAAACATCGGTGAATTTAGATTATACTTTGTTTAAATGTTGGTCTTTCTTTGCGGATGCTTCCTGTAAACGTAAAATTAATGTAAAAAAATTTAAATATATTTTAATGTAACCACTTAAAACATGGTGCGAAAATCATTCTGAAAACATTCATCGATGATGGATGAAGTGTGAAGTAATGTGTGTAACAACCCGACCATTATTTTCCATATATCTTTTTCCCACAGGTCGACATTAACGATCGGACGATTGCAATCATCTCGGAGGCACTCGGTGGTTCGAACGTGGAAAACTGTCCACATGCCTGCGTCGCCCGGCCATGTGGTCCGCTGGCCAAGTGTGTCCCAAACCTCGACACTTACGAATGCCAATGCAACCCGCAGAACCGTCAGTGCAACAAGGCTGAGGAGCTACCGTCGGAAGTAATTGAAAGGCAGCAACGGTTGCTGAAGCGAAAACAGCAAGAACATTCGGACGACCACCGTGCGATGAGCGCATTGTCTCCACCTGCCGCATCGGAACCGTCACAGCCCTTAACGGCCCTCTCGGGGACCTCAATCTCGACGACGCAAGCTCCACCGGAAGACAGTACTTTGCCGCATGATAATAATCCGGCGGATGTTGGCGACGGTAGCTCCGAGGAGAGTGATGAGGGCTACAACGATTACTATCAGAATGACGATGACGACGATGATGATGACAACTATGGTACACCGGGAACGAACACTGGGAACGATTACAATCAACCGGGAGCGAACAAATGGACTCGCCATCAGTCGGCTGCGGGTGAAATAAAAACAGCTCCACCAGCATCCTCGGCTAATGAGGCAAATAAACAATCGCCCTACGCAGGCGAAGCGGAAACCTCCACGGCGACCGACGGACCGATGACAACGGCAACGAGCGTGGCTGCATCGACTGTCGCTAATGAAAAGATAATCGTTTGGATCGATCGGCAAAAATCAAAGGACTCATTTTCCACGCAATCGAATGATTACGCAGATTACGGCGGTGGGGAAATGTTGGTCGAAAGTAGCGAAGTGGCCATAGAAGAAGAACGAGACGAAGCGGTAAAACTGACGAAGGACGAAACGAACAAGCAGCCAGTGGATCGGGGGACCGAGGTTTATGATCCGAGCACCGGTACGATGGTGGTTAATGACCGAAAAATGATGATGGCGACGAACAGTGGTGACGAAGCTGAAGGTGACAGCACGGGTGACATGATGCCGGATGATGGTGAAGATGATGATGATGATGATGATGATGATGATGATGATGATGCGACACGGAACAACCGCAGACCGCAGGTGGATGCGAACGAACAGTCTTCAGCCAAACATCACAAGACGGTGGAGAATCGCGCCCTCCTGCGGCAGCAGCGGCGACGGCCGGAAACGAAATCGGAGACGTTGCCGACCAGCAATAAGGATACGGGCCAGCATGAACCGTCGTCAACTTTCCACGACCACGACGACGGCGACGACGACAACGACGACAGTAATAGCGCTGACGATGGAGCAGCTTACGACGGTGATGGGTACGGGAAAGATTACGACCAGCATGGCGACCGGATACCGTACAGACCTGATTTTCTGCTCCACCGAAAAGGTGGCTGGAGGGCCCGGGGAGACCGTCAGCATCGGGGCCAGCACGACTCGGTTGTGCCGGACGGGCCCGAGATCGATGAGACGCTGATCGAGGAGATGAACCGGATTATGAAAAATCATAACGACAACGACAACGACGCGGATGAGACGCTCGATAGCAGCTTCTGGGGTGTCGCATCGGACGGATACGGTGAACCGCCTCAAACGCAGCATGAATACGACACGGATACAGACGTGGTTGAGGTGGGTCACGATGGAGTTGATGGTGACCGTCACCATCCACATCATGACCATCATGAGCCGCAGCATGTCCCCAGCCACCATCGGCGACGTACTGGAGTCGAGCAGGAAGGTGAAAGCGACCAGAATGAATCAAAGAGCTTCAGCCAACGAAACCGGCACGGACTTCGGTCGGACCAACAACAGGAGCAGCAACAACTTCAACAGCATCAACAACAACAGCAGCAACCACAGAAAGACCCACGGAACGACGAAGATGACATCCTGCGCAGTATAAAGTACAAAAACAAATACTTCCGGAAGTATCAGGGCGCGTGTTTCACCGGCACGGACAGCTACTTCCACTACAGTGACGCCGAAACGATGCGGCGTGTCATTAGCTACGAGATTGATTTGAATCTGCGCTTCAAAACGCACTCCGCGAACGGGCTTATCCTCTGGACTGGCCGGCATAGTGCGCTCGAGGGTGACGACTTCTTGTCGTTGGGCATCGAAAATGGGTAAGTTTGGGGTGGGACGAGTTTTACGATCAAACGGTGATGGTCAGCGGTTCATTATTTATTGAGCATGAAATGTTACGCTGACGGTGTCACGTTATTCCTTTTTTACATTTTTCATTCTATTTTTTGCTTCTTGACATTTTCATAATTACAAGATACTGTTTTACATTCTTATGACAAGGATTATCGGTTTTGGGTTCAACTGGATGTAACATGCTTTAGCAAGCTGTGAATGTTTTTATTTCTTAATTTCCAATGTGAAAATGTAAACAAATGAGCACCATTTTAAAGAGCTACAAATAGTCCAGGAATGAAATAATTCAATAATTACTTTGAAAAAGATGTACCCAAAGAGCATACTAACATTCGTCCAATAATAACTTTTTTGCAGATGATGCAGTCACAGTGTCCAAGCTCCAAACCCACAAACTGAGTCTGATCAAACTGATTTTGATCTCTTACTCCAACCCCCTTGCAACTAACAAATTCCTTTTACTTTTGGGACATTTTCTTTACTAATAAGATATACATTCGATCATATTGAGACCATTTTCATGTTAGATTCAGAACATCGACTTCGTGCATCTCAGCAGATGTAAACCAAACCTTCACTTTTCGTTTTAAGTGAGGAAGCCCACAGTGAATGAATCACTTAACAAAATTTTGAGAAGGCAAATGTCCTTCACAACATTCAGTCCTATACTGTTCAGTCCTTATCTGTTATCCTATCTCGAACATCTACACTGCCTTTGTAGGAGAAATTGAAAAAGGATTGATTGGTGGATTAACCATTCCAGTGCACAAATTGTAAATTTATTTTATGTATCATTTAGAAATAGCCTTCCCTCACCAAACGCCTTCTTTGCTTACTATGGTTAGGTAATATACTTGTAGTGATATATTGGTTTGACAAAAGGGAAAAATACCAAACACAGGAATGAAAATGTCGAAGTCCTCTGTACTTACCTTGCCATAATTTTATTGGCTAATAATATGTTATGATTTCAGTAATTTTTGTTATTATTTACTACGGAAGGGTGCGTTAAATGGTTCCATATTGGATAAATCTACCAACATGTTCCTTTGACGTTATACAATTTGTGGAATCGGCATAAATCGTATTTCATCCATCAAGGATCTCGGAGTGTGGCTTGACACGAAACTAACGTTTAACGTTCATTTGGAGTTTGTTTTTGGCAAAGCTAACCGTATGTTGGGCTCATATACTCATTACGTGCTCATTACTCGTTTTTCGTCAAATGTCCGTGGTCCTTTAGGTTTGAAGGCTTTGTATTGTTGCTGGGTGCGTTCGATCCTCGAATACGCTTGCGTTGTTTGGTCACCGTCTGGAGTTACTGCGATTGCTAGGATTGAGCGGGCTCAGCGCAAATTCACGCGTCTTGCCACTCGTCGGTTCCTTTCGGGTTACCAGTCTGCGGCAATTCCCTCCTATCATCATCGGTGTCGCTTATTAGGCCTTGAATCCCTACAATCCCGACATTCCTATTTCCACGCGATTTTCATCGCTGGACTTTTGTCTGTTTAACTATCATGTGCCGTTATCAATTTTTCGTACCCGTCTTCGTGATCTCTCTCCCTTATCCTTAATGTTAGTTATTAAGTCACATTGTTTAGCAGATCTAAGGCCGACTAATGTTTTTTAATAAATAATGATAAAAATAATATTTGATTTTAATGCTTTTTTTATCTGTTTTTAACAGCATAAGTTAAATTTTACAATACCATTTATAGCTAATTAAAAATACCATTTGCTAATTTCTAAACAAGTGTGATACATACCTTTCATTAACTTGGTTAAGGTGTACAGTTCTTTCACTGAAACCCTGCACACATTTATGGCTCTAAGCCTAGTGTCGCCATTTATCGATCCATGAACTACAACCGGAAGCAACAACCCACGGTAGCTAGAACCATTACAAAGAGGACTTTTCACCCAGCCCAGCCCAGCCTTTAATTATTATGTGTCATTTGACCTTCGCATTAACATTCATATCGCGTGCAGCTGCCATGGAATATAAATTTTATTTAACGTTTGTCGTTTAATTTTGTCACCCGGTGAAAAAAGCAACCGCTACCACGCGTAACCCAACGTTCCTGTTTGTTCTATTCTCACTCTGCAGCACAAGAAAAATGATACATTTCTAGGTGGAGAAAGACAGACAGCAAAGAATCATCCTTTCATTCTATCGTTCGTTAGGGACGCGTAGCTCAAAAATGCCATCAGTTAATGTGGCTTGAAATCGATTTCGGTTGTCCTGAATCGGCTAAAACACACTCCGCTCCGGTGGAAAAGCGGACAAGTACGAGATAAGAATTTTAAGTTGCTTGATCCCCTTGTTTTCTTGTGCTTCGGTGTGCCGAAAATAACCATTGCTGGGGATGTGAGGCTGGCACGTTCGGCATGGTAGATAACGAATGTTCGAATGAAATGGTGGTAGTACCGAGGTGCTTTTGTTATCTTCCACTGCAAACAAATATCAAATAATCCTGCTAGCGGTTCCTCAGCGGTTCCTCAGCCGGTGCGAAGCAGAGTAGACGAATCGCAGTAGGAGATAACCGGAAAAGAAAATCATTCCCGGTGTTATCACGCACTTCAATCAAATCGCGTAAGAAGATTCGATCAAAAGTGCACAAAAGTGTGCAAGCGACTAGATGATTCGTGTACGCGTATCTATACCACCGGACGTTCATGAAACTAGTGATCAAATATTTAAATATCGCTTGGAAAATAAGGACCGAACCCAACAACGAAAAAAAGCGCACAAAACTACCGAGAACCAATTCGCACCGATGCACTTCTGCTCTCGTGCAAAGCCATCAGCTTTGGTGAATTTGATTCGTGTTTTTGCTTCTGTTTCATTTTGCATCTTGCATCATCGCTATGCAAATTCCTTTCGTGCAACGTCCGGATGCAACGTATTCAAATGAACAACAACGACCCGTGAACGATGGTGGACAGATACTATTTGCTCGATAGATACTGTGTAAATTTAATCTTTCCTCGGGCAACAAAATGGTACGCGTCTGTCCATGCTCACTATTTTCCTTTCGCTAACATGAAGTTTCTAAATGAGTTCCGTTTTGTTGGATTTTCTTTGCTACCATTTCGCTGTACCGTCACTGGCCACATCGCATATGATCATACAGATGATGCTGTTTACTTATCCGTTCTCTCTATCCTTTTGCCATTGCTGTAGGTACCTGCATCTCCGGTACAATCTCGGTTCGGGTGAAATTAATATCAAATACAATGCCACCAAAGTCAGCGATGGACTTTGGCATCGAGTACGAGCGTTAAGGTAAGTGGATCTTCGATGATTCGCCACAGTTCTGCTAAGGTTAATGTGCTATTGATTTCATGTCTGACTTACCATAAATACTATACTGTACACATAGTGCACAAGGTGTAAAACCAACATTTATAGAAATTCATCACCTCAGTGAGGTAAACGAATTTTGTTGCATAATGTCAAAGAACCTTTGAAAATTTTAAAAATACGCAAGTCCATGAATACATTACAACTCAAATAATGGTAAAATTTCACAGCTATTAATCCTAATGCTCGTTGAATGCAGCAATTATTTTCGTAAATCATATTCAGAATTACACATTTTCCGCCTGATAGTAAATTCAATTTCCAATTCCTTTACATCACACATTGAGAGTCATGCTGAGTGTATGCTCCTTTTCCGTGTTGATTAGTGGTTTACCACTACCGGTTGCCTATCGTGGTAGAATTTACTTGCGCCGTGTAACAAAAACCGTTCTATTGCAGCGCATTCAGTGCTGACTGGCGAACCATTGGATTTCCTGCGTTCCACACAAAAAAAAAACCATCATCCTTCTACATCGCCGTATGCATAGCTAATGTACCACTGAAAGGTTTTTCTAACAAAAACCAATTTTTCATGAATTATAAATCTATCAATCACCCGGAGACGGACGATGGGAACGAAAAACAAAAAGCATAAAATCGATAGCACAATTTCCATACGCTCGTTCGCTGATAGCAAAGGTTGAAACATTCCTTTTTTCCGCCTAACTGGCCGATATTCTAACTCATTTATAACGATTTTTTATCTTGCTTTCCCGTTCTTCCTCTCTCACTTACACCTTCATTCTGCAACCCTTTCACCGGTTTGACTTGTTCATTCTTCTGCCACCGATGGCGACCTTTCCGCTTTTCATGTGGCAACGTTTTGCCGTCAATTTTCCACACGGAAACTGGCCTTTCCCATGGCCAAATACACACACACACACACACACACACACACACTCGCGTATCTACTAATACTCTACAAATCCGTTCCCTGCTGGACGATGGTGGATGTCACATGTTCACCCTGTTGGGAAAATTCACCATCCATCCACATTTTCACATCGATTCAACGGCCTACGTATTGCATGTGTGACTGTTGGTTGCCGTGCGTGCATGTGGCCGTGCGCCATCTGGTGCCGTTCATTGTCAACCTGGACCTGGAACTCCCATCACTGCCGTGCGTCACTGCCTGCTGGACTCGACAAACCAATTGACCAAACTGCTCAACACTTTGCACTGACCACATCTTGGTCTGCCAAAATGGGAAATTCTCAACCAACCACCGAAAAAAAAAATCTCCAAACGGTGACTCGCAACAAAACCCAACAGGAACTCACAGGACGGTACGCTGAAGGTTGACGGCGGTAAGCCAATCACCAGAAGATCTCCCGGTAAGCTAAGGCAGCTCAACACGGACACCGGGCTGTATGTCGGTAAGTGCTTGTATACTCGATTTTTTGTTTTGTATCCACTGCCACTGTGCTTCTCTTATTCACCTTTGCCATTTTCATCGCCCCGTTCATATCCTTCCTTCCATCTCCTTAACAGGGGCCGCTGTTTCTTCATCGTTCTTGTGTAGAGCACTTTTTTTCTCCAAATGCCCACACAACATCCTGCCAGTCGTCCGGTAGGTGGGAAAACTTTTGAACCCATTTGGCCTGCTATACGGGTCGGCTGGCTGCAGTTTGCATTTCTGATACTTTTCTTCGTACTTTGCAAAATCGATTCATGAGGAAAGGACTTATTGTATGCAGAAGGAGTGTACAAAATAGTTATCGTGTTGCCGCTTAGCTACTGTTGTAATATAAAGAAGAAAAAAAAAATAATAACAGTTTTTCTTCCGTATTTTTTATGGCAACTATTTTTTTTTTTTAAATAAAGTTTAATTTAATCATCTGCAAAATTTCTATTACGGTTCTATTACGGTTTATGAGAATATATTCGTCAAATGAATAATTGTATAATTGAATAACATTTTCTTCTATGTGTTTTCTTCAACACTTTCTTTAAAAATTTACTAGTAATAATACGCTTAAACGTGTATTTTTGTTGAACAAACCAATCATTTCATTAAAACTTCAAACAGCCAATTCTAAAAATACAGTGTACGAATATTTTTTTTTTGAAGTGTACGGAGAAAAATAACCTGCCACACCGCAAGTAGGAAGTATTTGACACCAACATTGAATGAATTTTAATATACAATCGATTTGACTTTTAAGTACTGAATAATGTAATAATTTATAATTTAAAATTTTCAACTTTATTTCTGTGTGTGTTTTTATTGGAAATTTTATATTAAACAGCATGATAAAGAACATTAAATCAAGCGCTAAAGATGGTGTAGAGGAGATTTTGTTTCCTTCGTGGTAATAATACCAAAGGTAATTTAGAGTGAAAATTAACATAAAGATGTTATTTTCCCCATCTTTCATCGCTAGCTTTCCGCTAGGACAAGGCTTTCCGATTGCTTGCTTTCCGTGGAAGATAAACTTTCACCCACATTTGGAACCATAAGCAAAAGCATCATCCTCGAATGTCTAAACATTCCACTTTCCATAAAAAAATATCACTTCGACTTGCATCATGTACAAGCCGAAAGATATTTATCAGTGTTCAAAAATGGTTATTTGAGTGTTTCCAAGCGCCAACGATAAATTATCACGCCGTACGATGTTGATGGTTCGCCAATGAGTACGGTACAGAATATTTAGACGACCAACCACCTGTATTCGAGCGACCTCGCGACATGCGACTTGAAAAGGCCAGTTTTCTGGGAAACAGAAACTGATTATCCAGTCGACTTGGGAAACTGCTCCAATCGACCACTTTTCACTCCCTTCTCCTCTTTTTTCCCTGCCTGTTTCGATCGTTTAACGACAACCTTAGACATGGCCTTTTCATTGCTCTAATGGATTTACAATGTTAATGGCAGGTAGCTTTCAGATATTTACCTTCTCCTACAACCCCCAACGATCTCATATAACTCCCCCACTGAGAGTCCGTTCTAGGCCTTGCCCGCAGTGAGTCAGATCCTGCTTCGTGCGGTTCGGTCTGTTCGCGTCCGCTGTTATTATTAGTCAATTTTCATTCGTTTACCTTTGTGCACGGTTAATGATACGGTGCTCGGAAAATTGCTACCAACCTGGGCGAGTGAGCCTCTCCCGCGGCCTTCTCCAAACAGTCGGTGATTGGCACCCGTCAAAAGCTGCCATAAATGCTACGAGTCGCCATTACCGTGTTGACCTCGTGGATATTATCGGGAAGCGTTAGGAGTAGGTGCGGTCCCGGGGAAATATCGGTATGGTTTCATTATCGCTATGACTGAGCAAAGAATCACTCTATTCAGGGGACGTGACCTCGAAGATAGATTCATGCACTGTTGCAAGAAGATGTTTGATGTTTTCATAATGAATTCTTAACAGTCGGATATACGCCCGGATCGATCATATCTAAAGCATCAATTGTTGTAGGAGTTCATTTACCTTTCACATAAAAATTTCTTGAAGACGATTTACAGCACTAAACGGAAATTTCAATCCTAACATTCAAGTGGCTATTTACAAAAAATCGTTATTGCAATTAGAGTTAGACGTTCAACTTGCGTTACTGTTAATAATTTTGTATGTTGTTTGTAATGTATACTGTTTCAACTAATCTACTGTTACTTAACGATGTATTCTAATCCTCCGTTACTGGTGACAATGTTAATGCTGAAATTACTGGCATTACTGGTCGTGTTGCTCAAGCTCATCGAATTATGGCATCTTATTGCCTCGATGCTAATCCGCTGCACCGCCGTTAATTTCTTTTCAGTATCCCGCAAAGAAGTGCTAAAATCAATCCCACTTTTTATGAGTTTGTCTTGCACAAGGGCATCTCCGTTCACATCAGCTTTAGAGTGGGATCGTAAAAGTAGCGAATTAACTGTATCGTTAACGCCAGTGTATGGCACTTGGAGGTTTTATCGTGTCTAAAGCATGCTTATTCGAATGTCTTGAATATTCCAGTGCGCAGGAGCATTTTTATATTCTTTCGCGCTGGAAAACATGGATCTTTCATTCTCGTGACTGGTTAAAACTGTCCATCGAGCAGGTAATTTTTACGTAAAATCTTTTTTCGCTCAATTTCAGATTCTTTAGAAACGATTAGCGGAATGTTCAAAAATGTGCCCGGCCACAGCCAAAGCCATCCGTTTTTTTTTTTACTCATTATTGTTCTACCTCAAAGAAGAGTCACCGCATGCGCTGGCAACAAAAAAAGAAAATGGGAAAATAAGTCCCATGTCCATGGGTGAAAATCAACCTACAATTTTACTGCAAACCAAACCAACCCGCCCAATATACCACCGTCACACCCCAGTACCACCGATGGGCGAAATGTTGCTGGAAAATTGCACACCACAGCGCAAAACCGCCGTTCACCGTTCCCAAATACCGAGAAAAACTGGCGTGGCACCCGGCTGGCGTTGATGGTTGGCGCGTGGGTGGTCAATAAAGCAGATATTTATGTTATGGTGTTGCTGGCAATATGTTTACCTTTCTTGCTTTAAAAAACGATTTAGCCGCGTATGCCCAGTTTCCGGCAAAGCGCAAAACAGCACCACCAAACAAAAATAAAAAGTCAGCGAAATGGCGAAACATTGAAAGCCACTTGCGCGTTAACCCATTTCACTGGTTTACCGTTGTGCTTTGGTCATTACATAGCTTGCTTTTTTTTGTTTGAATTTTGCTTCTCGCTCAGTCAATGTGTTTCCGGTAAAGTTTGTAAAGCAGAGCGAACCAATCCCGATCGTTGTGTGGGTAGGGCGAATCCTACGCAAAGCTTCCTTATCCAGGGGAAAAATTGTCAACAGAAGTCCGGAAAGCTTTTCTTGGAACAGAATGAATCTGTCCGCTTCAATTGCATGGATGGTGTAAAATGTAGCGCTTACGTTGAATTCGTAGTAAGTAATGCAATTTACGTAAAGCACGTATTTTATTACCTTCTCCCATCAAATGTCCTTCGCGTACCGGTATGTAAGGATAGGTGGAACCATTTAGATTATTTCTATCGCTATTCAATAGACCCGCATGGACGATAATCGCTGTACAATTCAATTGCTTAAAGAGAAATTGATGGAGGACACGACACGACACAGTAAGACACGTGTATTAGGTAAAAAAGAGAATATGCTACCAAAGGCACCAGTGACGAAGCTTATGCAGTGACACATTGCTTGCGATGTTCCAAAATGCTAATCTATCAGGAAGACCTTTTATTTCTATTTTTACCATACTGAATCATACTACGGACAGCTTCAAATTCCGGTCAATCTTCACGTTTTAACTAAATAATTTCATACCTAAACTATAACCCAACCGTTTATGAATTTTGCATGATTAACATTATATAATCAAATATACATAATATGTATGTAATTAAAAAAAAAAGTAAATAAGTGTTTTTACTTGTCGCTACCGCTAAGTTCACCGCTTAGCTTAGCAGTTTTACCACAAATCGAATTTAGTGTAAATTCATCATTAATGCCCTTTACTCTTTTTTTGAGTTTTGAGATAATTGTTAGTGAGAAAAATGTAATGGTTTATTATTTTTCTTTCTGAATGGTCTTTCTGAATTCCACAGAAACTCCTTTTAATTTTGTCCGCAATTGGAATCACAATTTTTTATCTTGTTTTTTATTTCGGACAGTCGTAGCAAATTGCAATTATCTACAGGCTCACAGAAGAAATACACAACAGTAAGCGTAGGAATGTCACTGCAAGGTATTGCTTTGTTTACAAGATTGAACTCAAGGAGGAAGAATGTGACCAAAATCGCGAGCAGTTGCGCTTTTAGCATTGTATTAAAACATTTCGCTATGCAATATAATGCATCGCGGACACCATTTAACATTTCCGTACCGGGAGCACACGCGAGCATACGTAAACACCGACACAAAACCTCTACGTTGTGTCGATCATCCAGGTTATCGTTAGAAAGCTGGAAGAGGTGTCCATTACTGGAACCGTTGGACACATAGAGTCCTTCCATTGGGCAGGGGTACAATCATTGGTCTTGAATTAACAAGATGTTAGGATTGAGTTGGATAAAATTCAGCCTGACGTTCCAAACTATTCTATTCCATGTGACCGCTCTGACGTGAAAGAGTCACTTTATTTAGTATCCATATTTTAGCTGCTTCTTTTATTAATCTTCTTCCAAATAATTGTCATTGTTACAATAAGTTTGTTTGCCTGGTTGTTATGGTCAAAGATATTTATAATTGCATTACTTGTTTACAATTGCAATACTAACCAAAACAATAGTTATGTTTTCTCAATTATTATTTGCTGCTACGCACGCATAAAATGTGTCACGTGCTGTTGCGGTGCGATCGATTCCTAGATTGAAAATTGAAGTTAATCAATTGTCTATTGTTCAATGTGAGGTCTAATTGTTCTGCTGAAAAATAATTATTCAATTGGAAATACTCGTTTATTCCTCAAATAAGACGATTTTTCTCTATTAAACCAGAATGTGCTGAGGTGTGACCAATTTAATTTCTATTTCTTACATAATATTATCTGCAAAAGATGCCTTAGGTGTCCGTTATTTGATTCAGGAAGGCTCTTTTTATTATTTGACAGTTTTTGTATTAATAATCCGTTACAAGCAAGAAATAATAAGCGGTGGTAACGCACTGTGTTCCAAAACAAATAACCTCTCCCAGTTTTTTCTTTCTAAAAATCACCTGAAATCGACTGAATTACGAACAATCGGCGCCGGTCTTCACACGAACGGACCGGAACGGAACGGAACAATCCCCCGTATACAGGACTGACTATCCAGCTTCTGGTAAATAAAGTCACAGAAAGCCAGAAATGGCAGACCTGGGCCTTTTGAGGTTGTTGTGCCGATAAATAAGAAGAAGATATTACGAGCAAAGAAAGAATTTAACTTTCAATTGTAAACAATTTTACTCCCGGGTTTGTCTTATGCGGAAATTCCAGATACACAGTTCTCTCGGAATATGCCTCTTTGCTATATATAATGTATCTCAGGGACTGCTTGTACTTTAAAAAAAGGCGCTGTTCCACACTTTTTTTTCGTATTATGATCTGACTGGAAAGGCTGAATGCTGTACAATAACAATAACTTTAAGCTTCTGTATGATATTTTACTGTTGGCCATCTTCATAGACCTCTTAAATTAGTAATCGCCAAACATTATTTAATATATGTAAGTCTGATGAAGCCGTCAACCAGGTGATTATGTTTGATTCTGATAGTTGCAGTGTCCGTCTTTGGGACACCTTTTTTATTCCTTTTGGTTATTTTTGCTTTATTGAAGGGACTTCTGTTATTAGGAGGACTTCTGTTATTATGTTAATTGATTCATTATAATTTCGCATAGGACTACTAGCCGCTTATGGACCCATGAAGAAGCAATTATCAAATTTAAATATTTTTTTTAGAACAAATGCAGCTGACTCAGCTATTCAGACGTAAAGGTTTCCCCGTAGCTGGACAGTCAGTCCATCTTCTATCTAACCATGTTGATAATCCATCGAAAGTACAATACACATTAGATACGGGCACATTAATCCACGGGCGTACTTGGCCAATTCCTTTTACATTATAGCATATCAAGGGCATATTTAAGCTCTAGTGACAACCAAGATTCGTTTCATTTCATTTAATTCCAACTGTTACTAAACCTAAACTTATTCCATAAATCTAACTTATGCCAGGATGACAACTTTTAAAATGGATAGGTCATTTGGGAATGGACAGTAGGTGGAGAAACTAAAGGTGGATAGGGGGAGATGGAATTCAAAGAAATGAGACGATGAGTTAAAGGCATGAATTGCACTCAACAGAAAATCTCTGCGTCCTACTGCAGTGCGATGTGTGGGTATGTGTAATGATGGACGAGAACTAAGGGAACGATTGGGAGAGTAGAGGTGGAAAGTTGAGAGTAATGTAGGAGTATAAATACAATCTAAACAAAGGGATGATTCCAAGCCAGGTACTGCTTAATGTTTTATGATAATTATTTTTAGGTATCTTAATTATTTCGACAGACAAAAAAAAATTAACTTCGTTTTAATTTTAATAACTTTGTTAAAATATTCGTGATTTTCCATTGTCGGTTATTGTCAACAAACAATATTATTTTTTAATAATGCATAGAACAAGTATTTACTTTTTTTGCATTGAAGCAATGAAAGTTCTCAGCAAAAAACAAACAAAATTATGTATTATTAATTTAAGATTATTATCCTTAGAAAAAATGAAGTTGTTAACCACAACAAGATATAACAGCACAAAATAATTAATGGAAATAACCATCAATGTTGTACGAAATCGATGGTTTTCGATTTTCATACAAAGTTGACGTTATCGATGGTTCGAAATAACCATTAACCATCGCTGTATGGAAAAAACTGTTATTTTATTTTATTTTTTTTTTATTTTCTGAAGAACGACCGGGTATATCTAAAACTGTTATTTTAAGGAATACGGTTGGTTCACAAGGCAATCAAGGAGATTTTTTTTACATTTGCTAACATGAATAATATTTATTTTTTTTATCGCATTAGATCGTGTATGTTACAATAATATGAACAACGTAAATCTTTTCTATAAACAACAAATAAACAGCAATCAAAATACATTCACCACATTATCATTGCAAACATTATGGACCCTAAACCGTGTTTGATGCGTGATATAAAAACAAAACCATACGTTATAACGTTTTATTCGTCCCTTATATCGCAAAAAATTATGTCAATTTCTCTGTAGAACAAAAAATAGCGTGAAACACACATAAAGGCAAACTGTGCTATTACAATTTTTATTGCAATCGATTACGTTTGCAAATGCGCTCGTTGCAACAACGTTGCACTTATCACCGGCGCTATGCATGCCGCATTCCGCTTGGCCCCCCTCCAAAAATAATGCTGCCCACAAATAGTTGCGGTATGATGCTAAGTGTCACATGGTGGCGAAACGTGCGCTTATTATATTGTTCTACGGTACTGCTTTGTCGCAGTCGGCAAACGGCAATCGGTTAAAGCAAACATCAACCGGTTAAACACGACACGAAATTGGGCATAGCGTTCGAACAGACGAGCCCGACTGCCGGGGGTGACAGCACCCGTCGGGGTAGAGAACGCAGGAGGGAAAATTTATGATTCGCACGGATGTGCCATTTTTATTTCGCTTTTATAAAGCACACTCAACAGTTGCATTCGTCGACATTCATGAGCGTCATTTTCTGGGGCGTGATGGTGGTGGCTGCCGGTACAGGTAAGCTGTGGAAGTGTATCCTCGAAAACGAAATGATATCTTCATTTGTTATACGAGCGTGTGGAGTGTGTGGATGAGTATTTTACCAATTCGCACCGCTTGCACGGCTGCACTACACTGGGACATGGGTTCGTCGCTTTTCCCTCCACCATTCCATCGGAACGTCCATTGTCACTCCAATCTCACGGATGACATCTAGTAATCATTCGTGGAACAGTCGGCATGTCGAGAGGAGCAACTATCTCTCGCCCATTCTTCTGGAACCCGGATAGTATCACGTACACGATGGTACCGAAGAACATCATGATAAAGTACAGAACGTACAGTGGCAGAAGTGCAAGGGAAAGGATAAAGAAATGAACATTTATATAGTTTCCATGTTGCAGGATGACGGCACCATTCAACAGCATACTTGAAAGCATACATTTCATTGCCGTCCACAAGAAGTTCCCATCGAACGGGGCTGCATCCATGCTTTTTTCCAAGCGGTGATTTTCTTTGTTGCGACATTTTTATTATTCTCAATTTCGTTCCTTTGTGACCATCATCACCGTCATCATTCGGTGACATTTGCTAGAGAAGTATAAGTTCCCCTCCACGTTGACCATTCATCATACCACACTCATGGGCAAAATGAGCAGCAGCGGTAGCAAATGGTTATTGAAAATTTTACGAACAAAAGTTGATTTATTTATTGCACTTAGGGGTGTACCTACCCAACCCCACACAGGGCCCGGCGATCGATTCACGTTCGGGGTAATGTCCAGCTGGTGTCGTGTGCTGGACAAATAAAACATTGCTGTCAAACTTTGCTCACACTTGCACCGTGTGATTACACCGTCGGTAGTCAAATTTATTGGCACACATAAAGCACAGTTACAGTTCTGCACCGACTGCGTGATAATTTCAGGTCAGCCGGAAAAAAACGGGAAAACAGGTTACACAGTATTGTAACACGCATCGTTTTCTATTAATTATGCTGCTAAGTTGTTGCCTTTATATTTTAATACTTGTTACACTAACAGTTAGTAACATAATAATAATAGAATGTTTATCGAACGACATTTGCATTGCAACATTGCAACATAATATACTTCCATTGAAAAATGTGAGTCGTCTATATAAGCGATGTAAAAATATTCTTTGTAACTGGTGACTGAGCTCATATTGTCATCAGAATAATGTCTCTGATTCATAGATTATGGCAATTAGTATTCGGTTTCGATACCTCATTTAGAAATATTAGAAATAGGTTTCCAAATATAATTAAGGCAAATGTTGAGCAATAAAATATTAAGATTTTATGAATTTTATGATTTTTGGAATGCAGTTTTTGAAGCCGCTGCATGACTGCATGCCTGACTAAGTTTTATATAGAAGAATATTTTTTTGTTAGTTGCTCTCGTTTTCTGATTGTGTGCGTTGCTATGTTCTAACAGTTTCTGCAACTTCAGACTAGTCTTTCAGTCTTTGTGCTTCTTTTCCTCTTATCCACCAATAAACACACTCTACGCACTTTTTGTAAGTTTTGAAACGTAGCTGTGGTACATTACGCCATACCTAATATTTATTGATCAAGCCTATTTATAAGTTACAACGAGAACGTACACTTTATGCATAGAAGAAACCTGAGGTTATTGCTCAAAATGGCTTTCAGAAAATTCTAACATAAATCATCAGTGATCGAGGAGATTGTTTCCCTGGGAAAATCTATGGGTATCTTGAAGGCAAATTAGTGAGAAATGGGCGAACTCGCCGAGGAACAGTCCGAGGAATTACCAAGGAAGTTAATAAATATGTATTTTTTTCTTAAGCATAAAAATTATTCAATAAAGGTATTCATAGAGGAATTCAAAACCACCGTTCTACGTATTAACGGTTTTCCACAATTCAACAATCAAATACGATTGAAGTGAGTAACTCGATTTACAAATGAAGATCCTAATTTACATTATTGGTCCCGAAGCGTATGGAGTTCGGAATTCAAATTCGATTGCTATTTCGTCTTTGTCATTAATATAAATTCTCTCTTTCCCATTCATTCATCTACACTCGCGTGTTAATATAATTCTACCATGTTCGGAAACATAGATCAACAAATAATTGATTCAAATTGCATCTGTCGATATTTTGTGTCATTGAATGAAATATAACATGTGCAGTGCACTGGAATGCTAAAGTGTTTTTCATTGATAGATTTAAACTAATGCACGTGATGCAACACGCATTCGCGTGAATTCCACCGATGGTAATTTTCCGTACCTTGTGCTATGACTGCACTGTGTCGATTTGCAGTGAATACGAGCTTTTCTGTAAGCGATCGTACCAAAAGCTCTGCACCAAGCACGTTGTGCAATCTGTGATTGGCACGCTCTAGTGAGCGCTAATCTGCCGGCTGCCAAAAGTCACCACAACTATCATGCCACCATTTAGTTACCACTTTTTTTTTTGCTGAAACCGTAGCATCACGTACAGTGCTTACCCGCGAAACTCCCAAACCTTTTGTGACGCAGAATATTGAAATTCAAATTGTGATATTCTGATCCGGCCGCCTCTTGCTACAGGACGGTTGGGTGAGCAAGAATGAGTGTGCGTATGTGAACGCACTTTGGTGTTCTGTTTGCGTTGTATCCTCATCGAGTCGAACCGATACCGTGTGCCTTATTGTGTGCGGGTTCGAGAACTGGGATTCACTAATTTCCCAACAACGAAACTAATCAAACCGGTACCGTTGTATCGGGGTTCCGGGGAACTAATTTTGTTATTAATTAACTCGTCCAGCATAATATAATCCCATTCCGGGCCTGCCAGTACGATGTTGGGATGTTGGAACGAGGCTGTAGAAGGTGGGTGGACAATATTGGGTGGGAATTTGAAATGTTTTTGCGTGACCCGTGCATATGGTGAATAGCTTAAGAGCCGAGAGCAACATAGTGCTTCGGAAAGGGGTACCTTTTGCGGGCATTCAGACAGGGAGAAATTTAAAGTAGCTTCGTGTTGGTTATTGAACGAAAAGATGTTTTTTTGTTTTTGGTTGTCGATGTGATCTATGGTGTATGCTGAACATACTTTCAATATTGTTCATATGCGTATTAGATGTGTATTAGATGTGTAACTTGCTCTGTTGCTTTTTTTTATTAAATATAGAACAAATTACATGAATTGCTGATAGTGCTGGAATATTTAGAGAATAGATCAATGAGCGTAGAATTTATTGTGTTGTCATTTTCATAAGAGGTTTTCACCGGTATGGCATCAAAAGCGCAAGCGATTGCATGTTACAGCTTTGTCATACTAAACTGTTCATTTTTCGCGCAGTGTTTGATTTAATCTGATCAATTGATTTCGATAGTATTCTTTAGCAATGGTTTCAGTATCTCATAGCAGTTTTTTTACCGATTCGTGCCCACCAATTCAACGCGAATTGAGCGAAATCTCCATTTTTACTGTCACAGAACCATTGCTGATATTTTGTTGAACTTAGTTAAGCATCTCTTTACACACTTACCAGTTGCCGATGTGCATAAGATATCTTATGGCTCATTTTAAAACCAATAAAATGGGGCATCTTATAAATAATAAGGAATAGGGGAATAAGGGTAAAACACGATTGTTAGAGTATACGATGCAATAAGTAAATTGCTAATGTGTTAATGCATTTTATTTACCAAATGACCCATCTTGATTCATAAGATATTTTGCGAGAGTTAAAGACGAGCACCAACTTTTGCCAGCTCATTTATTTATTTATTTATTACATGATGACGGCGTTTGCCGTATTATCTTTTGCCAGCTCAATCGAATTAAAAAAAATGTTATTATTTAGTTGTAGAACTAATAATACATTGTTATGAATAACCCTCAGGAGAAAAATAACTCCCACAAAATTTAAATAAAACAAACTTACCCCCTTAAAGGTTCGGTGAGATGTACATTAATATTTGCTTTGAATTGAATAATCCACCGTTTAAAATCTTTCAATTTCCCTAAGTGCCCCAAACTAAGTTTCAGTCATAGTCCATTCAATCTAATGGCGAATGTCACTCTCGTTATCCTCGCTCGTTTGCATGATTTTTCCACCAAACGTTTTAATTTCTCCACAACGAAATTGATTTTACTGTGCGCTGATAGTAAAAGGGTGTTACCCTAATCTGGTCACTGTAGCAATAGTCCTTCCGAATGGATTCAATTCAATTCCCTCTCGCAATCTCACCCTGGTATGGATATCCCGTTCGAATATGTTGCCCCCTGTTGGCAGTTTCAGCCCATACGGGTCGCAGTCGTGACAATTTCTGGACAACTGTGTGCTGGATTTACATAAAATCTTTGCGCTATTTGGATTGGGGCGCACCGGGTTCGGGTTCTACAATTTCACCGTTGCCATCTGCTACGGAATTCAATCTGAATATCCTATCTCTGGTATGCGGGGAAAAAATGTGTTGGCTACTGTGTTGCACTCGCCAATACAATACGTAGTAGGCAACTGCCGACTGGATCCAAAGAAGGAAGAGGTGTGAGTGGTGTGTGAGCTGTGCGAGCTAGAAACACAACCGCAATCACACACCTTCTACCGAGTGTCGTTCGATTTGTTTTCCCACGCTTTTCCGCCCTTCCTCCTTGCACGTGTCCTTCTCGCCGCTGGGATCCATCCAGGCAGGCGAGCAATTCGAAATTAACTAATTTGAATATTTAATATATTTGCATTCCCGGACACAGGTGGACTACCGGCAGCGGCTCATTACACCCGCCAGAGGTACCGGACCGGTATGGTGGGCTGCATCTCGGAGCTCATCCTGGCCGGCGAGCTGCGGTTGAACTTTGACGCAACGATACTGGGCACGGCACACAACGTCGAACCGGGCGCCCCATGAAGGTAGATGTCCTAGGTGCCTACCGTCCGTCCCTAGATGCTCCGTCACCACCGGATTGGTCAAATCTGCCGTGCAACGTTTCGCGCGGAGCGTAGAGTATCCCACGGCATCCCACCAAAGAATGCGGTGTCCGTAGACAACGGTGTATAGACGGGAATGATGCACCAACTGATAGGTTATAGGCTAAACAAAGGTAATTAAAATACACAAACACACCCATCACAGAGATACAAACGAACAACAAGTAGGAAAGCTAAACAAACCAAAGTGAAGTAAAATACTAGCGAAGTAAGTTAAAAGACTCACCTACACACACGTACGCAAACGTCCAAACGGAGAACCAGAAAAAAGATGACAGTGTGGAAGGAGAAAACGGCCGTATAGTTAAATTACTCAGTGTATAGAAACAAGCGAAAACAATATTTATTAACGAACATAAAACACACACACACACACAAAACCACTGTAAACAAACAAAGCTGGCTTTATCGGATAAGACGTGTGTCCGTGTGTTAGTTTGTGTAGGGAAGAAGCAAAGAAAATGGAGGAAAAATAAAATGAAGCATTACCACTAGCAGACGCTTTGCGTGTGTACGAAGCTGGAATGAATGGCATGTGAAGAGCAACAACCCCGTAAACAACAAACCAACAACTAATGTATGGACCGAACGAAAGAATGTAGTGGCAGTGAAACAATTTTGCGGGAAGTATGAATGTTAGTAGCATAAACCCGGACACCGATTTTAGAACTTAACAATTTTTGTAAATGTAGACAACAACACGCATGATCGCAGTAACATGATGCACCAGCTGCAACACGCCTGACGTTGAAAGAGTGAAAAGGTAAGTGGATGGAATCAATTCCTGCAGCGTATAACATTATTTGGCATTTTGAGTTATGAAATCATTTATTATTTGTTTATCCATATATGTTATGTTTATCCATTATATATGTTTATGTTTATTCATTATATCTATTATATATCATATATGTTTATCCATTAAACAAAGAAAGCTGCTTAACTTCTTGTGAGTTATTAATTTATTTTGTGGAGGTGACACAAATATCGGTTCCCTTATAGGTTGTTTAGTATTATCCTTATCGATAGTGAAGCCCACAGGAGTTAAAATCACTTAAAGACTAGTGAGAGCCGCTGTCATCTATTCCAATGTAGTCATTTATCCGTTTAACTTGTCGTTAAACTTTAAAAATAGCCATGCCGTAATTATAGACCAGTGTGCTCACATCTTCAAATCGAAAGACACGCGCAATTTAATGAGCATGAGTCTTTCTACAAATCGTCATCCGCTTCGTTCCCAGTAACAAACACCTAACAGTTGGAGACATTTTGATGATGAACGTCTTAAAATTCAACGTTTGATCGCTTCCTTTTAACCTTCCGGCCATCGGTTTGAACATGGCTGACTGCACAGATTCAACCTATTTCTAACTCAGCCATATCTCGCGTCTTATCGCACCGGTGGGCGTTATTTAGCAAAAATAGAACGGATATTACGCCAACGCCCACAAGCATTCCATCCGACAGCGTTTCTACATGCGTCAAAAAACACACACTCACACACAAACACACCAAGCAAATGTGACGTTTCAAACCGAACCAACTACCATCGACTCGATTATCGTTAGCAATCGACCGGGTGGAAATGGAGGAACCACCAAATAAACGCAAAGAAGGAACGAAACAATATCCTGTTCGGTGGCAGATAGGTTGTGTCCTTTGTTCATGTTACCGATCAAAAGGAAACAATGCATCCAAAGCGTGACGGAGCAAAGCACTCGCATTGTATCGTGCGCGTGACAATGGACAGCTGTCATCGGAATGTGTAATTTATCAAGCATAAATCGAACGTTTGCGTATAGATCGATTGCAAGTGGTATGTTCGTATGCCACCACAACCGTTTGCGATGGTTTGCTTGGGTAGGTAAATGAAGGCAAAGGAACTGAAGGTAGAATCGTTCTCCCGGGTAACCACGAGCTTCGTTTGCCCAGCTTGCTTTGCGCGGTTGGGTGAACCGCAGGTTTAATGCATTCATAACTTTTCCAATATTCCAAGCGGCTTGCAATTTAAAAATTTTCCATAAGTGAGCATTATAATTTTTAATCTCTTGCCGTTGGAAAATAGGACACACCAAATTCACTTGGCGATGGAGGTGCCTGGTCAGTTTCATTGTTCGCATCAGTTTCAGTTACTTTTTCCATCCCTCGGGTACGAGACTATTTTACGGATCAGAGCAGAAAGTTTTTCACTTCTCAGCACTTTCCAACCAACCTAACGCCCTGAACCCTTGCTTCCCAATCTCCTCAAGACGCCTAGATAACGCAATCTAATCATCCTGGATGGTGCATTTTTTGCCGAGCACACTAGAGTGCCACGGGCGCGGTAAAAACGATCGAAAATGAGTTTGACGACCACGCTCCTAGTTTCGCCGGGCAAGTTTTGCATAATGGTGGACGGGAGAGGATGTTCACTTTTACCCCTGTGCCATTCGCAATCACCTGCGGGGAACAACCGCTTCCCAGGGGTTTGTTGCGTTACCGGTCGGCGATGTTCGCGTCAAATTGACTTGCTGCCATTTTGAATTCATGGATTAACTGATTCGGATTAAAAAACTTACGTTTACGAGGTGCTGTAGACCAGATAACGGGGTCCAGTTTTCCCTCACTGGGGTGGGATCATATTAAAGTTCAAAACCATTCTACGGAGCAAAGCGGAGTCCATGTTAAGGGGAAAGTTTTGCACTCCCCGGGAGAATATGCCGGAAGTTTGGTAAGAGTTTGCGCTCGCGAATGTTTATTGTGGATTGATGGAACAGGCTGGTAGGGATGCACCTCATATGCCACAACTTTGCTGTTGCCCCAATACAGGAGACAAGAAAATGCAAAGTTTTTATTCTCCATTTACTCCTTCTCTCTGCTTGATCGATCGATCGACACGGGGATGGCAACACGGTTTGATAGTGTTACAGGAAATGAGAAACAATTTTCTGCAGTCTGGGAACATTTTTCTACGAGCTATCCGGAACCATAGAAGCTTTTGGCGCTTTTATCCCAACGTCTGGTATGGATTTGGATTGAATACATCATCAGCGCTCTTTAAGCATCTCGACATCCACAGTGATTTTGCTTGGGAAAGTAAATTTACCTTTAAATCAATGATCAAACTAGGTGCTATGCGCACCTTGCGATGAGTCACCCAACTACTTACTGCAGCATGCCGGAAATGTGGAATCTATAAACAATGACCTACCTTTTGGGGCAGAATCCGGAATCTCTCCCTACTAGTAGTGCGGTTCAGACACCGGAGTGAGCCTTCGGTTCGGAGAACCTATAAATTAAGACCAAATTTATACGCACGTATGAACCGGGCATTATTAACGAGTGTTTTTCTAGTTCCATTTTCCGGAAAAATCGACCCATCCACCGTTGGGTCGCTAGAAACGGACGGGGTAAGAGTTTTCACTTCCAGCGTGATCAGCTTGAAAGGAAGTTTAGAGGTGAAAAAGGATGAAATGATTTATTATCCTTCGAAGGGCAGCACGCTAGCAGCACAGGAACCAAGTGAAGGTTCTTGCAGTTCAGCCACGAGCTCACGAAGGCCTGGTTTAATTAAAAAAGGGCTTTCCAGCTACGGATGAGTGATCTTGGTACGGTATGCAGGCCGATATTCGATTGGTATGGTGCTGTTTGCGAAAATGCATGTAGAACATACACTGAACGTGGGAAGCTTTGAAACTATGCGACCAGGAGATATCTGCTCGAAGATTTGCACATTTTGACGCATGCTGCCTAAAACGTATTAAATGAAATTCAATTTTCAATCACGAATTCCAATTGAACATAGAACTCATTAATTGTTATCTTATTTTATTTAATGTTTGTTGTTTCCTTTCCTTTCGTTAAACTTATTTTCATTTTCATTTCATTGCATCTCCTTTCCTTTCAATAATGCAATAATTGTTGTTTTGTGTTGCGTTTGTATAGCCTTTGCGTAGGGAATTGTTTCCTTTTACATTGCTTTCACTCTCACTTTTGGTCGAATCCCAAAGCAGCGGATACATAAACAAGCTTTAAACAAAGCAAAACCATTTGCCAGAAAAATCATCAATCAACATCAACAGGACAAATATCCTCACAATTATTCCAACGTCCTATCGTCCTCCCATCAAAAAACGTAAACAGCAATCAAAATTCGTCAATTCTTTTCTTCGCCTTTGCCTGCAATGAATTTGAGGAACGAAGTTTGTACGTGTGTGTGTATGTGTTACATTTGCGGTCAAGCGGTGATAGGTCATGTAAAGCCTAAAATTAAAATGAAGCCTCATCAAGCAATTTTAAGTGCATATGACAAACGACACAAAGCATACAAATGAACAATAAACAGTAATGCCCGCATATCAGACAACCGATACAAGGTTAGCAGTTTGGAGTAAAACAATAATTAAGGTGTATTTCTATTGCGTGAAGCTAACAGCTTCAACTTGTTTTACGTATGATAAAATATGTTGCTTTCCCTTAATTCAAACGATTACTTAAAAGTTTACAAGCAAAGAGAAAAAGAACTAAACCTTTCAAGTGAACATAAATCTACACTATTACAGTTTGAGTGCTACAACGGAGCATACACAAAAAGGCAAACTCGGTTTTTAAATGATCGGATCGAATGGATATAAAATGTTTCACCTGCTTCATGCCTCAAAGCACTGGATAAAACAGCAAACAAAACAACAAAACCTTTAAACATAAGTTAGTAATGAGAGTGACTGAATGTATGCGTGTGTATATGTAGTGTGCATGTGTGTGTGTGTGCAGCTTCGGATGCTTCGGATTGAGTTTGCTTTCGCTAAAGAAGCAAAACTAAGCAAGAAGAAGCAAAGGTAAAAAGAGAAATGAATAAACCAAACGAAATAGAAGAAAGTTAAATTGAACATGCAAATGTTTTGTAAATAGCGCGATATAAAATAAAACCAAACCAATGGAGTGTGCGAACAATAGAACATATAAGCAGGAGTAGTAAACATTGCTGTGCTATGTGCTGATAGGATGTAAAGTATCAATTACGCAATCCACCCTGAATGTGTGTAAGTTTTTAGTGCAACAAACAAAAAATCGTAATGCGTGAACGCCGTGCTGCTTGATACGAACAAACCGATTAAAGCTGACCCATAAACATCCACTGTTGACTTGCATTGAAAAGAAAATCAACAAATCAGTCTAAACGATAACAGCCTAGGGAAAGGTTTTTTGTACCGCAGAGTGAAGCAGCAAAAGGCTACGTTTGAAGGCCGCTATAAACTAGGCCTAGGTTCAGAGAGGTGACCAGCAAAACCAAACCAAGCTATTTAGCAAGCAATAACGAATTAAAAATCGACACGATAAGAGCTAGCTAAAACAATGATCATTCAAATCGCTTAACAATAAAAGGCAATACCAAGCGCAAAGGCAAGGGAAAAAATAAATAAAAAAGAAGTAAAACACGCGACAACACAGAAGAAAAAAAAAACAAACCATAGAAACAAAGGTATCGATTAAATACAAAACAAAAAAACAGAAAAACCGTACATAAAACAACAAAACTAATCGTTTAAAGCCAAAAAATATAAAAGAGATTTGTGTTTAAACCACTATACCCAGCTCTCCCCTCAATCCTCCCAACTCGTACACCTGTACTGTACATATAAAGCTTCACACATACTACACCAAAAACACCCTAAACCAACAATTTGTCTCCTTGCGATCAAGCCACAACAGACATATTTTATGACAACAAAAGCGCAAAGAAAGAGGTGGAAAATGAATGCGAAACAAACAACAAAACCGCTAAAAAGCCTTTTAACCACCTGAACGGGGTTGAAGGTAAGTGCAAAACAATACAAATCAACCTGCTTATATACATCACTCGCTCTCTATAAATATACATTTATGTATTGCGTTTGTAAACAATGTGTGAAAATTACGGTAAGGTTTACAATAGAACTGTTGTAGAGAAGAAGGAGGAGAGAAAGAATGCATACAACATACACACACACACACACCTAGGGAAGTAAAAGCAGGATGTGGAAAAGTATGCAAAAGTAGCCCTAAAATGTATTCCGGTTCGCTGGAATGTTGGTAAGATGGCTTGAGGGACAAAAACAAAACCAACAGAACAGAACAAAAGTGAAAAATTCATTCAGTCCATTGCCAATGAAATGAATCGGACTGGACAAAAGCTTCAAAGGAAATAATAAAAGCATATCATTGCGTGTGGATTTCATTTTAAACTTATTCATTTTCTTCCTGGTTTAAGTACATCTATTACGATCATTATGTTTCACCACTTCACCGAAGCAGTTCGTAGATAGAAGAACCGAAGCAATATGTTTATCGAATTGAGAAATATATGTACGAGTGCAAAAGTTATGGCTTTGTTTGCAGTCCGAAACCGTTTGAGGGTAAAAAATACTTGAGTGTTTATCAGATAAGAAAATTTGCGTAACAAAACAAAAGGAACGAACCGGAGAACAGAAAAGAAGCTTATGTAAACAAAACAAAACCAGACATGCAAAGAAATGGAAGCAAAAGTGGTGTATGGAGTGAAACACAGTGCCGACTGAGTGTGTAAAGTGCAACTGCTTGCACCAATGCATCGAAACGGTACTGAATGCATAGCAAATTGTGCTGTAGAGATTATGTGTATTGGAAAACATTTTTTGTCTAATAAACACGAGAATGGAATAGAAAGGCGTACTGCTTATGAAATGACTGTGTGGACGGGGTATGGAAAGATAGCAGGTACGTATGTTGATATATCATTCAACCAACTTTTTGGCCCTTATGTGTGGAAGAACAATGGAGGAGTCGCTGCAACGACGAGTTCTACGAGCTGTACGATGAAGTCACTGTCGCACATTGGATCAGACTCGCCAGGCTCCGTTGGTAATCAGGTAATGGGAAAGACACTAGATGACCCAGCCCGCAAACTCCTTTTAAGTCGTCCACAAGGACAGAGGAGGCGTGGAAAATTGAAATGGAGCGATGGCATTGATGCGTCCGCCATAAAGGCCGGGCTGACGACGGCGCTCTTCCTTGAGCAGTTAAGAGGATTACTGTAGCAGACTCAACCACGCAGTGATCTTAGCACCAGATTTGCAAGTAAGTTAAGTTTGAAACATGTCGTTTTCTTATTCGTTTGAGCATTTTGAAAATTTCTTGATGGATTAGGACCAACAAATTTATTATAGCGAAATTATACCATCATAATATGTGTTTATATCCAACATTCAACGCTGGTTGTTGTCGAGGGAAGTATGATGGTTATATCGACTGTGGTAATAATGTGAACTATGGGAAAACATTGGTTTGAATACAGGCAGTCCCCGAGATACGTTGCAATAGCAGACCGCTATAACCTGCGGGAAATCCGCTTGACTCGATTTTCCACGTAAGTCGAATCAGGGAGTAAAATCGTTTATACATCAAGATTACATAGTTAACTTCCTTCTCTGTACTTAAATCATTCAGCAACCAGGCCACTATTTGAAAGAATACATGAAAATAAATTAAAAACAAATGTTGCATGTGATACAAGAAAGTATTTTCGACCGTTCTGTTACCTTTTTTCCTTAGTTTTTGTGCTATGAACTAACTTAGCTGTTAATTTTATTAAAACCGCGTATTTCCAAATCTGCGTATCTCGGGAACTGCCTGTATTTGTTTCATCCGCGTCATCCGCTTATTCGGGCTTGGTCGAAATATCATGAGCGCGGATAATCAGCTTTGCATCATAATCCACTCCCGCTACTTTGCAGTTTTTCTTGGCATCCGATGGATTTTTTTCCATTTTGAATAACAAGTTTTGAAGAAAACAACAAAAGAATAGTTCGTAGTCGTTGCTGTCTTTGTGAGTGCTATTATTTTTGCTGCAGTAAAATGTTTAGCTCCGTTCTGTGATCTGAATGTTCCATGAGAAAGAACACCTGTTCCGCCAACTGTCATCGACCCATCACTACAACGTAAATGACGTTTCGTTGCGAAAAAATAAAAGAAAACAACATATGAAAAACACAAAGCAAAAACAACTTTTCGTAAGCAATCTAAGTAAATCTAAAGTAAATTAGCAGTGCTATCGGGAGGAGAAAACTCGCACCAACTGATGCAAATGGTGCAGCGGTCGTCAGCAGGTAGGCCACGAGTGTAAATGATAAACACAGCCCCGAAAAACTGTACAACATCCAAGCACTGTACACAAGCCTACGTACGAGCCCACGAAAAATCCATCCTTTCCACCACTACTCGCATCGCATCGGATATGTGCGTCAACAACCGACGGGGACGACGGTGAAACGTAGAGAGAAAAAAAGGAATTAGTGGCAAAACCAGCTTAAAAGTAGTTGCAAGGTGGCGACGGTCACGACGACTGCAGGTCACCGAAGCGGTCATCTGTACGCCGCCGTGTTGTGGATACGCGACGTTGCTCAAGAACTACTTATCTATTCTCGTGGTAAGCAGTGTGTACTGGAAGCGCGCAGGTTGCTACAAAAAACATCGATCGAGTGTGCGATGCGAATATGTGGTGCGAGGTTTTTGACATGGGTAAAACAGCAATGTGTACTGCACTTTATGTTAACAGGCTCGATGCTGCATCGGAATGAACTGCAAAAAGTCCCAAACTTGTTCGTGGAAAGTTTCACACATACACTTTCGAACGATGACGGCGTTTATCAGCATAATTAGTTGCCATTTTACTTGCGTCGGTGGCAACTTACGGTGTGCTGTGAATCGAAGTGTTGAGACCAAGAGGCACCAATATAGTCGCCGCCTTTGCTATTGCACTTGAGCTTTCCAATGTTCGAACCAAAACAATACTCCACCATTCGTGTTTACTTAATCCTTCACCCATCGGGATGACGGCTATCCATTTTCGTTACAGGTGCTGCTTGAATTGATATCAAGTCATTTCGTCACAATCACGGTTTGGTGATAAGAGAGCAATCCGCTAGTGTACTTGCCTCGTACTACGATAGTGAGGAAGGTTGATAAAAAGCCACTTTTGGTGTGCTGGTTGAGAAATCCGGTCGAACAGGATGGCAGAACCGAATGCGCTGCCGCCGGACGTGAATCCAGAAAACAATCCCATTCCCGGTGCACCACTAATCAATCCCGCTCGACCGAGAAACAATGTTCAGGTAAGGAGTGCGAGTAGAGGGCTAGAGAGGGGGGAAGGAAGCGTAGAAATGAAAAAAAGGCGCAATTGTTATGTATACACAAGCCGTTTGTTTACAATGTCATTTTCCTTTCTCGCACAGAATCCCCTGATTAATGTACGCGATCGGCTGTTTCACGCACTATTCTTCAAGACGGCCATTGCTTATGCGCAGACCATACCACGGTAAGATGCAACTGCCACCAGTTACGGTATATTTTGTTCCGGCACGTTAACGTTCGTGAAGGACACACAGTGGACAGACCGATAGCAGGTGGTGCCACTAGCTCGCACTGATCATTTGTGTGTGCATATTTGATTACCGGACCGAGGGGTTGCATTAATTTGGCCCCGCGATTCATTCGGAAGTGCGCGAGTGTATGGGTGTGTGCTTAACTAAATTGACGTCAGGGCAGTGGAATGGAAATCCTACGGAAGTGACAAAAAATGGCTGAGGATTAATATGTGCGTTTTCCTTCCGTTTGCAGACCGGTTCGACGTGCGATTGAGCTAATGATGCTGTTGAAAGCGTTGACGGCGTTTTTCATCCTTGCCTACATTCATGTTCGCTTTTCGCAAACACCAACGACGTGCCTGGAGCACGTAAAAAATGATTGGCCACGCGATGGCATTTTGCGGTAAGCTCACGTGTGAAACAGACGTAACGCCACACATTCTTAGAATAGCATAAATCTTTTGCACTTTATTGTAGTGTGGAAATTGCAAGCCTTAGCCAAAGTGAGTACGACACAACCAAGCCACCGTCCTCGGAGATTCTCGACGAGGGAGATGTGAATGTGCTGCGGAATACGCTGAAAAACGGAATGATCAGTATTGATCCTTCCACGACGCTTCCCCACGAGGAAGAACACAATCAAAACGGTGCGGACGTGTTGGTGCAGCACAGTTATGCCAACAGCAGTCCGCTACCGAACGAAAAGGCACCGTACGGGCATGAACCGATGACGTCGGATCTTTATTCGACCACGCGCCAGGATAATGCTGTTGTCACCGAGAATCTTACCGGAGTGACTATAAACAGTACACCATTTCCGGGTGGTGGATCAATCGAAGAGAATGAGCCTGATTCTGTTCCGAAGGAAGCCAATCATGTTTCAATGTCCATGGAAGCGAATGCGGCCCAGCAGCAAGACAATGTGGTAGTGTATACCAATGAAACCATCAATAAATTGCTGGATGCTCACCCGGCTGTTCTCGGTGGGGAGGAATTGAAGTCCGATGTACCGGTCATGGAAAAACTTCGCAATGCTGGTAAGCGTTCATTAAGCTCGGGGAAACGTTTATCTGGTTTAGCTTCACTTTATATCTCTTATTTCAGTGCTATCAGCCGACCAATACATCGTGGAATACTCACTCGAGTACGGATTTCTTCGGCTTTCGGCTGCTACAAGGCAGCGGTTGAACATTCCGGTGGCGGTCGTACGACTCGATCCTCAGGTGAACAAGTGTTTCGGTGATTCTTTCAGCCGGTTGATTTTGAAACATTTCCTCGGCTACGATGATATCCTGATGGCATCGGTTAAGGTGCTGGCTGAACAGGAAGACAACAAGGGTTATCTGCGAAATGTTATCACCGGTGAACACTTTCGGTTTGTGTCGGTCTGGTGGATGGGTCGTGGATCGTACACTGCTGCCTTCTTTATAATGGTTCTATTCGTAAGTGACAATCCGTCGAAACGCGTTGAACTAGACAAAGATGGTGGTGTAAAACTGGTGTCACTCTCTTTCTCTTTTTAGACAATTTCAATATCTATGCTGTTACGCTATTCCCATCATCAGATATTTGTGTTTATAGGTGAGTGTTTGTTTTTTTATGTTGCGAACATCTCTATCTCTTGTATTTTCTTACTCTTATTGAGCGTCATATCCATTTTCGGGTTTGATCTGCCGGATATAGTCAGTCTGCGTGGATCAAGAAAGAATGATTCTGTTGAGATTTAGGCTATAGCCGAGTCATGTATGATTTCGAAGTTGGTATTTATGCTATTTTGGTATTTGAGCTACTTTTACTTTGCCTTCTTATACGCTCTACGGTATCAAATTCATTGATTATTGAAAACCTTAAAGCACTGCAAGAGATAATCTCGAAATGCAAAATCCTGAAAGTTTACCTGAATTTGATGCCTCTTTACAGATCCACTCAGCACATTGTAAAGTATAACTCGTGCCAGCTTACCAGAGCTTTGTAGTTCCTTTTTCAATGTAGATACCTCTTTGGGAGAGGAAACTAAGTCTAGAGTCTTCGTAGGACGGCCATTCCCAGCATTTTTGTGGAAAAGTTTGGTCATTTAAACCAATGTCCAATTTTATACTGGCGATTCCTCATCAGAGCACAGCATTGATTTTGGCGTATACAACACATTAACTGCAGCATTCTTCAAATTACGCCAACCATGCTCGGAATACAGAACACCTCGCAATCTTTTACGCCCGATTAGTTATAACTGCTAGCCCCCCCGGATGAATATTTTATTTTTTATGACTGCCATCGAAGCACTGAAATCCATGAGAGCCCAGTCTAATATGTGAAAAAATAATGAAGGTCATAAGCTCGTTGTTTGAAGAATAATTTCGTATTTCACTAGTTTAGCTGCCTTCTCATTGTAGTATACCAGCGAATGAAAAAGCAGACCAATTGGCTAAAAGTGGTATCTATCTTCTATGAGACCTCCTGATAGCACCTTTTGGGATTCAGTTGTGGGGATCGGATGAAGCCTCTGGGCGGTTTTTTAATTATGCCGTGTTAATTATTTGTGTGTGTAACTCCGTCTTCCTCATGTTTGCCTTTGTGTTGTACGTTGTATCTCGCTTGTATATTTGAAGATGAATGAGTGTATACATGAATGGAAGTATGAATAAGTTTGATGCGTGTAAATTGTGGGTACAATAAAAAAGGTCGACTGCTACGTAACCACCAAAACGATGGCGGAAGAAGTAAGCATGGAAGAAGAGAGACGACACAACATGAACTACAATCCAGACTCTCGGTAAAACAAGGACCTTCTATTGGATGACGGTATATTACGCAGCAACACTGCTGAGAACACCCGTGATATGGTGTTTTTTTGCTCTTTTTGGAGAAAAAAAATGTCTTCAAACGAATGCGAATTGTAACTTAGATTAAGTTACCAATAGTTCTCTCAATACGGCCTGGCCGTTCTTTTTGAATAAGAAAGGTATGGTACGGCCCTGTCTGATTAATCTGTGATTAGAGGGATTTAACAAAACCACCCGGTGGTGTATTGATAACGGCGCCGGTCACACGACAGGACCGGTCCAATATCTCATTCAGACCTATCCTTCGGACGTAGAACTGACTATCCGGTTACGTGGTAAAATAAGTCTAGTAAGCCATAAAATGGCATGATCTAGTAGGTTGTTACGCGTAGATAAAGAACAAAAACGAAGTGACTGAAAATGAGAAAGGTCGTGGTACAGACCAAATTATGAGGAAGATGTCAAAATATATGGCCACACCTTTTTCAGATGGTCAGACGAAGATCAGTCAAATGCAGACAGCTCGCAGTGAACAGTCTTCGTAGACTTCGTCCCTGAACGTGGCACCTTGATCCTACAGCAGTAGCACTTTTCTACCGTTAGTCTTATAACCTTGATATTGACCACGCCGGTACATGAAGCGCAACGGAGCGATTCACCCGTAATTATATTCTACAACTGTCAAGGTTAATGTCGTATGGTTACAACGGTAGACTTTTTAACGAATTGTCATAGCGCAGCGCTTTTTGGGGCTCGTACGCATCTTTGATGGAGGTTGGACGTACCCCGAAGACCTATTGCAGTACAAGTTTGTACGGCATATTTTTTTAGTTTTTTAGTTTTTTAGTTTTTCAGTACGACATAGTTTCTGAGATTTTTTTTTCCAGTTTCGTGGTTTGTCAACCAAAGGGAAGGTCTAGGGAAACATTTAGGTATCGCCGCACTTTTTTGCGTAATGTATTTCTATCCTATTCTTGTCATTTATGGCTTAAAATACTTATTTTTGTCATGTAACCTCACGGTTAGTCCTGCGCAGCTATATACTAATACATCACCGAACCGTTTCTTATTACTGCAAAGTAATAGAATATCAATTAATTTCATAGAGATTATTAAAACAAACCTAGTTAAATAACAAACTTCCTTATCAGTGTTCAGGGAAACAGCCAATATAAATTGATCCCTTAAATGAAATGCACGAGAAAAATAGTAAAATGCTAAACAAACCCATTATGGGAGATGCCGTCACTGGAGGTGTGGCGCTCAGTGACTAATGCTGTTTTCATCGCTTATGCATTGCTACTTTTTGTTGACGTCCTAGAGCTCATTCTGCATATTCACCTATACGTCCCTTTACTATTCCTTCATCCTCGTGCTCTGCTAGCTATCGCATCCTGAGGTACCTGGTTCAGTTATAACGATCCGCCCCTTTCTCTATACGCAACTTCAAACGCTTCTCTGATCTGCTCGAGTACAACATTTCTTTCTCCAGCTTCCGGTCCACTGTTCTTATATCACTGAACTCCCTCTGACTTCCATTCGCTAGTTCAATAATTTCTATGTTGGTTTTCTGTTATTTCATACTTCCTAGTACGCATACGGCCCATGCCCATGGAACTCTTGCTAGCTCTTCGTTTGTCAGCAACGCAGGCTTACGAATTCAAACACTGCATTTTCTTACCTCATTTTAGTTAAAGGACTGTTCAGCAAAAGCGGCAAAGAATTAGTGAAATATAATGAAATAAATGCGTGCTGTAGAACATTAGACATTTTTGGTATCCTGATGTGATATATACGGATTGCATTTAGCTTATAATACTTTTCATTCAATTTTTTATGTATAACATATCAAACATGCCGCGTGCAGCAATTTTTTGTGAAGAAGAATACTTTTAAATATTGCTCCCAAAAATACAATCATGTGGGCTCCCCGGTAGCGGCGCCTGCCTGCACTCGACAGTTTATTATCTCATCTGGAGGTTCATGTGACAATACAGACGAACAGCACTATCATGAAAAGCCTTAAATAGCTTCTGCTTTTAGCAAAACTTAACTTTGTTTTCATATACGTTACATCTCCCTTGCTAAAAAGAATATAATAAAGAAGTTTAGAGTATTTTATACGCATATTTTTTAAATATGTAACTCACAACAACAGCATTATAAATTGTCATCATTTGATTACGTTACCGTATTTTTGTGAACGAATGCGTGTACAAAAGAAAACAAACAAACGAATTCCTGTGTTGCAATATATTCAACAATGTATTCTCTCAATTTACAATTACACATAACACACCCGCGCCGTCGTCATGTGCGCTTTTTAGGCTCATGGATGATGGATGGTAACACGAATCGTGTTGTTTGTGGCATGATACGCAAAATTATAATTGAGTTCCACAATCTACTGGGAAATAACGTGATTCTATAGGATCCGCGTTTGTTTCGTTTGTTACAAAGTATATTTTTGTTATGGTAGTAAGGACATTAAAATCTGTTTTCTGTAGCGTACATTTGATTGACTTTTATATTTATGAAGCATGGCTGAAGCATTTCAATCAGTATGTTTTGAATTGGAGTCGTCGTCTATAGTAATTTATTGCGATGCAATTGTGGATTCTGTTTTCATTTTCTAATGTTTCAAAGCTTAAATCTTGTTTTGTTGTATTTTAATTGTGTAAGAAAAGTTTAATTCAACTCTTCCATTGTCATTTTCTTGATTTTGATTTGACCTCTTGATTTTCCAGCTTAAGGGTAACATGCGTCCTGCTTATTTCAAGCGCGACAACCACTACGCGGTCTTGGCCTGCTGCAGGAGTCATCTAAGCCGCACACGGTTGAGTACCATCTTGTGCCAATCCATTAACCAGACCTTACTGGCATATTCGAACTGATTCATATTCCATATTTGATCAGTTCGGCTATTATTCCGTCGGTGCCTTGTGCCTTATTATTCTTGAGCTAACGAATGGCCTTTTGGGTTTCGTCAATACTAGGTGGCAGTAGCACGATTTCGTCTGCTAGTGGAACCTTTGGCTTCTCGTTGCGCACCCAGAATCTCGAAAATAGTGATAGTCTTTAGATGTCTTAAAAACAAAACCAACCTTTTATTGTGGAAGAAAAAAGTAGCTATTTCTATTATTCTAAAAGTACGTATGAAAAGATACAAACACAGAAAATGATTTTTGGTAACCTACGGACTTTTGGTTTGACCTCAGTTATTGTTACATTGTTCATCTATTGAGAATTGTAAGTGGCCGTTGACAGATACATTAGGTTCTCCTGTTCTGGAGCGTAGTACTCGTATATATTCTTTGAAATTCAGGGATATTGGTCGTATCTTGAGCAATGGTGCCCTGAGAAGAAGTGAACCTTTGTCCTACCTATTAGAAGTGAACCTATTAGAAAAACAGACTAAACCAAAAGGACACTTGAGAATTGATGGTATGAAATGCGAACTTGTTTTAAAACAGTGGGGTAACTTTAGGTATGATTTTTATTACAAGGTTATACTTCTATGTCGCCAGTTTTCGAGCTAAAGAATTGCGTTTTAAAAATATCGTAAAGGTGATTCAATCCTACTTAAAACTCTGTTAGGGTACGCGGTGACTTATCATCGTCATCAAATGATTATTTTCTGCGATCCATATGGCACCATAGATATCGGGCCGAATCTAGACTAACTCTCCTAAAGCAATACAACCGGTATTGCAATAATACCGGTAAACGACTACGTGGTTAACAAAATTTATAACAATTTATAACAATGGTTATAATCAAACTTCAATTTTATATGCTCAATTGTATTGATACAATTTTAAATATTGAAATTAGTAACTTCTTCTTCCTGCCATTTTTGGCTTTCTAGAGTTATTTTACCACGTAACCGCAGCAGTCTGAGTTACCGGATAGTAAGTCCTTACTACGTGGAAGCGGATGGGATTTTTTCTCGGTTCTGTCGTGTAGGACCGGCGTCGTTACCAAACACACGATAATTGTAAGTGTAGGTATGGTAATCGTTTACAAACGTGCATATAGGATACTTGTTTTGCTTCTATTGATGAGCTACGAAGTATTCCTCCAATTCATATGTTAGAAAACGTTATCCAAATGTTGTGAAGATGGCTGAACAGCGAATTGATAGTTAACTCCGCAGGCGAATAACAGTATTTTCTCGTTGCTTCGACAAACGGTTATATGATGCACAAAGATTCGCGCCAATAGGAGAATTCCAACAAACGATGGCTATTTTATCTTCCATCGGATACCTTTTCCATAATAAGCGAATAACAAGTATCGTCCAACGTGACCTCTTTCTGCTGCAGCATTGTTACGAAGACGAAGCGATCCGAAACCGAATGTAGCTCGAATGTCTGACACAAAATGAACTATCCTTTTTTGTCATCCTTTCTCCAATGTGAGTGTGTTGAGTGTATATGGGAACAAATTACCGTCACATTCCAAACCTACCCTGTTGTCCGTTTTCGCATCGAACCATCGACCCCCGGCCGGTATGTCTTTTTACACAATCAACCTGTGCAATCCTGTCGCCGACGTAGCTGTCGCCGCCTATTCGACACCTTCCTTTTCCATCACTGTCGTTATTAAGCGGTAGCAGAGCAATAGGCGAAGCTCGCACTGCTGCTCCCAGTAAAGGATCCCAATGGTGCCCTTCGGTCGATAATGATGTGACACACTGAATAATGACGTTGACGAGACATCACCTCACCTGCGCCATCTGTGCGCATTGCCTGGTGGATCGTATCGCCTTGCGAAGCGATGGTGAAGTAATAATCGGAGCTTCGTAATGGTTCGATTGTGAGAAACAGATATTAGCTGCCAGGGGTAACCAGGAATTGATTGGTTATCATGACCGGGGCTCGAACGCATTCGGAAAATATGAAGCAGCGTTGCATGAAAACGCGTTGCTTGGCTCGAGTTCCTTAGTCAAATGAATCGAAACGAGACTACGGCTCTTCGTTCCCAAAACTTTCCAAGCGGCGTTTATGAATTTGAAAACGCTCTGAAGCAATGCATGCAAATGAAGTAACGTTGAACAACATTGCACAGAGGTTAATATCGAGATGTAGATGAACATCCAAGCGTGGATGTGGATTATGTTGTGTTATTTTCGTATAAAAATAAGCCCATCGGTATTCATGATGGACTAAGGGCGCATAATTTGCATTTCGATTTCATTACACCGAGATTTGCTCACCGAATACATGTATAGATGTGCCGTTCGCATAGCAGGTTGATGTGTGAATAGCGATGATAACTGTATAAATAATTTATATTTTGTTATGATGCGTACAAGAATATCGTTGTGTTAATCAATTATTAAACATTACTACAAGTTAGCTGCTTGGCTTTACTATCACGAACATTTTGTAACAAAACAGCATGCAGGGTGACGAGGTTTTGCACCGTAAACCGATAAGGTATTGAACACAACTTGTTCGCGCTTAGTCCTATTAATTTAGCAGAACATTTCGATACTGTCAAAGTTATCCTCTTATATCTCTTGTAAAATTCCCTCGAGAGTGATTGAAGCACTTGCTCTGGGTCGGCTTTCCAAAACACTGACCCGATCTGGGTACTACGTTTGTGTGTTCGTGTTCTTTATCACATCCTCTATGTACTATGTTAGTGCTTCCAAAACGAGTAAATTATCATCTCTCCTGGTCTTTTTTTTATTCTCTTCCGCATACTCTTATCCGTGGCCCGTTCGTTTACAGCTTGTTTACACTCGAGCGTCGTAAATATGACTTCTGCCTAAATAAGTGTTTCTAACGCACGCAATGCCTGAGATACCACGTAGGATGGACATCCGTAGTCGTAGACCTTTAAGCCTGATCAGCCGAAACTAGTCGACCCATCGAGGCGATTGCGATCGCTTTAAGATTTCATCTCCCCTTGGAGCGATGCACTGCATGCTGTGGGGTTTGTAGAAATTTCCTTTGGAGCGTGCGGGTTTTCCGGCGCAGCGGCCGAGAGAGAGATAAAAAACCAGATGTCCAACTTTCGGTCAACTTTCGTCCTGTAAGGTGGTGGTAAAGTATGTCGATCCTGTTTGTGTCCTTGTCAGTCAGTGCTGTTGTTGTCTTTGTTCAAGCAAGAGCGCACAAAAGCGTTGTTTACGGGAAACATCCGTAATACAAAGCCGATGTGCCGTTGGGGCTCGCCTAGCACCGGTCAGCTCACGGATCACAAACCATTGTTTGGCATAATGGTGGTGTTTTGTTGTAGTTCTTGTGTGGAAAATAAAACTTTTCCCATCCGCTTACACTTCCGCACACATGTGTGTACGACGGCACCACCATCTCCTGCACCATCCTCGGGGACGTGACGGTAGGATTGATAGCTGACCGGCCGGGAAGCGGAAAGAGAGAGGGAGATCGAGCAATCCACCAGGTGAAGGACGATAAACGAGATGGCACACTGTTTATGTCCGGCGGCTATCACCGCTAGGTGAGAGAAACTACAACGATCTTTGATAAAAGGATTCGTATCCAATATGTTACCATGAAAATGTAGCCAAAGTGAATTGAAAGTGAAACATGATAGCCATTTGACATGAATGTATGTAATTAGGTTGTGGCCTGTTGTTTACGTGTCTTCATGGATGGCGCTATTTTCTTGTTCCGTGTATTTTTTCCCCTTGTCTACTCGCCATGTCGTGTCGCTACCTGACCACGGTTCTATTGTCTTCGCAAAGGTGCTCCCTTCAATATGTATGTACGCGTAACTTTTCGGAGCCTTTTTATCTATCTGCATGAACGGACAACAGGCCATGTTGTTGATACACACCTCCACATTCCACCTCCCTCCATCTGCATTGCAACAGAAACCACGAAGGTATCGTTTGGCTCCATGTGGGCCGAGGAATCACTAACCATTTGTTTTCGTCCTTAGTTTCTTTCATCGCACGCTACCTGTAGCTTCATACCGCTCGTTGGTGTTGGTTGTTATTGGATCATCGAGCTCTCGCTATCGCTTTTTGTACCAAGGGGCCAAATATATCGATACAAATATATCATCGCCGTGTGTTGTTTTAGGTGCCTTTTGTCGAGGAACTCCTTATCCTTTACCGCCCCAACATGAGAGGGTTGAAATTGGTGTTAGTGATGGTTGTTGAGATTGATAAAGTTTGTGGGTTTGCTAAATAGTTGATCCTTGCAAGGTAACTGCGTGTATCAGTTTAATATTTTTAAACTGTCACCAAAACGATTATTTCTGCGCAAAGATTTGCGTATTTATATTTTATTATATCATAACGTGTATCGATTGCTAATAATTACTCACTTTTTCTATCTTTTTTGCAGTGGATTTGCTTCAAATGCTGGAATTTAACATACCTGTACGGTTTCCTGCTGCTCCGTTGCTGACTGTTATATTGGCTTTAGTCGGTAAGTGTCTAATTATATATTAACAAGTTAAAGTATTAATCATAGCATATATTTCATATTTATTTATTTATTTACTCCATTGTGACGGCATTTGCCGTATTATCAACATAGTGATGAGTTTTTACAAATTATACAAGGCATTTTCTCCTTGCAAATTGCCTTATCCCGGGCATATTCTGTTCTTATATGTCATATACTATTTATAGGGCAGATCATACTATATCATTAGGAAACTCATCTAATCCTTGTTTCCTTTATTAGGCTTGTTATTTGTATGGCGAACTGTAAGAGGATAAGCCTGGAAACGTCAAAACGCATACAAAAAACTGGTTTAGAGTATGATTCCGGCCTATATTAGATGATTTTTTTTGGTAATTTTACTAATTTAATTAAAATTTTAATTTTTATTCAACGCTCCTTTAGTTGTTAGGCATTGCTAAAGAATAATCTGTTTTTTTTTTGTAAAATATAAACGTGATTCTTTGCTACTCGTCCTTGTTTTACGTCCCCATATTTAAAGTATATTTATATAGTATACTATCAATTCTATCCGTTTTTAAAATGTAATCATCGAATCTCTGTGGATGTTATAGTTGGAAATACTACCTTTACAAAATGGCTACCGAAAATGGGGGCTATTAATTGTTAGTAGTGGTACGAATCCGATTATGAGCATTTGCAATTTGTAAATCCTGACCAGTGCCCGGGCATATTAGCGTTCAACTTTTCATTTGTATCCCAGTATCCATTTGTGGATTTAGGTTTCCATCATTGGCTCTTTCGAACGGTGTACCATATCTCTATGTCGATCTCCAAAGCCGTTCCAAAACCCGGACCCGATCTGCAAAGAGAATAAACCCATTAGAGAATCGATGTGAAGGCTGTACGGCTCTATATCTGTTCGAATGCAACTGTACAGCGGCGATAAAAGGGTTTCGACGAAGTTTGGAGCATATTTTCGGATCAACGATCGATACACAATCCGATCCATCCATCGTATGACTGATGGGTTGAGCTTTACGCGTGCGGGATTTTTGTGGACGTACATGTACAAAATGATGCCCCGTGGAGTGTGTTAGAGGGATTTACACTTTATTTTTCACCGTTCACTTGACATTCGGGGTTTTTCCGGAATGACCGTAAAATTTGAATTTTCCACTGGGGCTTATTACAGGGAGAGAGGAAACATGTGTGTGGATCGTTCCGAGTGGTAATGTTGGGCTTAATATTTGCACTAATAGGAGAATTATGCGATGCCTGTACGGTGTGGTGTACATTGAGCACACGTACCAAGCCCGGTACTGAGCGGTACGGAACGGTTGAGCTGAGACATTCCTGCATCATTTTGGTCGGTTCGAATCGTGTGATGTGCGCGAACTGTAAATGAATACGTTCCAACCTTGTAATTCGAATCGACGCGTTGCATCTCCTTTGTACGCTTCTGTACATTAGCTGTCATGGGCGTAAATAGCGCAAGAACAACACCCAACGAACTGCCGCATGTCCGCATACATTAATTACGTTCAATATTGATTGATAGATGAGTTCCATTCAAATTTATTATCCATCATCCTTGGCTGTGTGTGATATATTTAATATACATACATATATATATATATATATGTTTATGCATACAGTTGCTAGTCTTTGTCGAATGCCAGCAATAATGCTGGTATGAGCTGCTCGCGTTTCATTTGGTAATGCACAGTGTGAAGTGATGATGAAAATTTTACCAACCGAGAAGGTAGTTGACTTCAGGTGAAAGGTCCCGTCAATTTTACGCGCATAGAATAGTCAAGCATACGGGAACAAGGGAGAATACGTTTCGTACGCCAAATTAAGAAAAGACTCCATCAACGAACTAGGGCGATGTTGTTAATATTGGGACTGTAAACGAAAAGGTTTGTTAATAATCGAAAATTTCTTACTTTATTCGTAGAAGTATATTCTTTTTTTTTCGAATCTATACCATCCCATACTTGCGAAGTTGTCATTCTGATGCTGGTTTCTTGGAATCTAAATGAGGAAATTACAAATGTCATTTCGTCAGTCGTTTGATGGCGGCTTTTCTGGTGTGTCGCCCCATATGATGGTACTGACTTGCTCTCTAGGCCTGCATGAAGGTATGCATTTTAATAGTAGCTGGTAGATGTTGTCACACACAATCCCCTGCGGTGCCCGTCCGCTCATAAATATTTTATAGTGAGCAGCGCGGAAAAAGCACAGGAAATGAAATGATATTTAATTTGTGATCTGTTGCGTCTCGATACAACGCAAGTTTCGAGTGCCTTTGGCGAATTGTAATGTTTCACAGTGGGTAAATCGATTGGACCTGGTAGCATATCATCATCGCTAAATGATTGATGAACTTCGGTGGAAACGTTTCACCGGTTCGGATTTCAGTGGACACGTGTAGCTGAGTAGAATGACTTTTTGGTGGATGGTTTATGCGACATGGTTGCGCTTTTGCAAACTCCCCTGCACGTCAAGAATTTAATGTCTGCAACACGAGTCAGCTTTGCCATCGACGAAGGTAGTTATGGAATGCTATTCGGGTTCTCGCGCCTGGCGATGTGGGAATTGTTGCCGCTAAATGAGCAAACTAATAACTTCAAATATATTTACTTTTCGTACTAAAATCCTCTGTGACGGGCGAATTGCTACACATTTGATCTCGGCACCATGATAAGAAGGGTGAACCGAGAGATAATTAGATTCATGGGTGTTCACGTCTCAGCTCGACATTCCTTCATTGTCCCTGCGGTGGCCCAGCAGTCCGCGTCCGGTTAGTACAGAAATGCATAAATACATCAAACGGGTCGAGTTTAGCAAATGGAATGTCCGTTTCGCGTGGCTGTGAGTGCTTGCTGGATGTGTTTGTGTGTGTGTCGTAATTTTGGGAAGGGTACGGGCACTACCGTTTTATAGAAATTAATGTGTAACGCTAGTTTCAGCTTACACCTGACCGTACCATGGTGACAAGGTTTTTGCACAAGGCAGGCGACTGCAACGGAGCGCGAATAATCCGTACAAATTGATGGGGAATAAATCTGCTCCGCCATTGGGATTTTGGGCTGGGACGATGATCCGGTTACTTACTATCCTATGTGTTGCGGGAAGCGTACGGTGAGGTCGGGAGTGGCTTAGCAAAATCAGATTGACTAATTTTTTTTCGACCAGCATTTAATGACGATGTATACATCGACGACGTGGGGGTAATTTTGATATAGTGTTGTAATTATTTATCTCAAAGTTGGCGAAAATTGGATTGTGTTTTGGAAACCAGTGTTAATAGTAGTTTGCTTAAATTAAATGTACTTTATTCGTTTTGGGCAATCATCTATTTCAAATGCACGTGTATTTGGTAATAAAAGTCTAATATTCATAGTATATACCGTTCTTGAATTTATAATTATCTTGTTTTTATGCTAAACTAAACTTCTTGTCTTTTGTTAAGCAAATTGGTTTGCCCTAGTAGATCTACTGAATGTGTGATATTGTGTTGTTAATAGTAACTGCAATTAGGAGGCTAGACTAGCGCTAGTTATGAATGAGTGTAATTAGTTATTGCAGACTATTTCACATGTGTTTACACAATTACTTGTCAAAAGACTTTAAAAGGGGACCGAAAGGCTTCAATGTATTTATTGTCTCCCTGTAGCGTTATAAACAGCACGACTAAAACTATAAATTTCATCGTTGTACACTCTAGGAGCTGTTGTCAACTTGCTCCCATCATCGAACTGTCTGTTGAACGGTTCTGCAAGATTATGCAAATTAAATTTGTTCGATCAATTTTGTCAAGTCGCAAAACAAACGAAATCCTGCAAAATGTATTCATCCTTGATGCCGGGTGGTAAATGCATCGGGATCGTATGGTACCCGTAGAACGATCCTTTGGCCTTCTATGGTTGCACGTACACGAAATATGTGTGACGTTTCCGTAAGACCGAATATGAACAAACCAATCTTTCGGTGCGGGGCAAGGCAAATGGATTATTGAAGAGCACCTGTTAGTGGAGCTGTGTGCTACATAATGTATCGACTGGATGTGGTGATGACATTCGGTTTCATTCCCTGTGTATCGCTTCGGTCCATGTCCGGATCTTTTCCACCTCGGTTGATAGAGTTTATTCTCGTGAAGATGTTCTCACCAGCAGTTCAAATCGACCAAAATGCCACAAGTGGAAAATCTCGCAGCGAAGACACTTAGCAGGACATGACGATGGTCTACGGTAGGGTGGCGGCATACGGCACAGCTTTAAAGAATTGATTTTCAATGAATATGATGATGTGTATAATCCGGCAGTGGAAATTTATGCGCATCGTCAAGTGACACATCGTCTTAGTCGCGCATGGGCTGAAGCTGGACCTTTGGGTAAACATGCACGTGTCAGGCTTGTCAGTCGGTACGGTGAAATGTAAAGTTTTGGTTGGGAAATTTATTCATAACTTGTGCTAGTGACGGAGAGTTTTCGAAGGAGGCAATTATGAAGTCGAGCTGAGGCAAACGCATTTTTGAACCCAGTGACGTGCCGGTATTCTTAAATGCTTTCGCATGTCGGGACAGGCCGGCAGAGGCATTGGTTTTGCTTTCGAAATATCTATAGACTCGAAAGTAATCATTTTTGATTTAATTTACTGATTTAATCGCGTATTTATTTATATGCAATAGGAATAGTTTCATTTACGGGAAGATGCTCTTGTTATGGTGATGGTGTGGAGTACTTATCGTAATATTGACTGTTGAATTGTAAGTCTAATTCTTGAGAAAGTGGCAGAATTTAAGTTGAAAACTTTATTTCCGCTATCGATAAGAATCATTGATCGCGTGCGTGTGATCCGTCAAGTTTAGTTATGGGAAAGATAGAATACTGTTGTCCTTCGGCAACTATCTGCACATAAGCTTTCTGTCCACTCTTACCATCCTGGTAACACCATCCTCCAAGAACATGTGCCGGCCAGGATACGGCAGAGAACTGTGGCCGGATATCGTTTCGCCATCGGAATCTGTGTAAGCTGAATGGTACACACATCAAGTGGTTAAAAGAGCGTAAACATCGATTCCACCGACCACCGTGTACACCTTTCGTAATCCAGGCGTTCAGTTCCACACCCCCAACAACGCAGAGTGCATGTTCGTATGCTTAAAGGAGGAATTATGAGTGTCATGCCTGTCTCGTGACACCTTCTCATTACCCATCATGGACAGGTGCGGTACGGTATTGGCCACTGAACGTGTGATTGTGGAGCACTGACCTCCAACCCGTCAACCCTCCAGTTCAATGGCAGAAAAGCCTTACCTATCCTATCCTATATCCATTTTCGAGGTTTGTGTGTCTCAATAATCCTTTACCGAATCCTGTGCTGGTAGTAGCATTCGGTGCTTACTAGTGTAGGGTGACGTAGTCCACACGCACTACGAAAGGTGCCAAAGCGTGCAAACAGCATAACGAAATTGTTTCCGGCCGTTTGTAGGGAGCAGGCGGATGGATGCATGCTGGAATCAAAGAACCGGTCTGCGGGAGGAGCACATGCAGGTGGACGGTGTATTGAATTGTTTCATGCTCCTATCCGTAGTGGGAATAGGATCCATCCCGAACTCACGTACCGTGCATCCGTGTTGCCCTATAGCAGTAAACTTAGTGGCTCCAGGTTTGCAGACAAACGGGTTCGAAAATATAAAACCAATTAAAAGTTATGACTGTAATCCCTCTTATCAAGTGAATTTTACATACCCTAGGATACTTACACACTACCGTGTCTGTCGGTTTGCGTTAGTATGCTCAACAGTGGGATAAAAGTGAAGGAGGGAGACAGAGAGAGATATATATTGAGAGAGAGAGAGGGTCTGCCCCTCGTTTAGGGACAGCGTTTAGCAGCAAACATGTACACATTCGGAAAATGCAGAAATAACGATGCATATTGAACGAAGATCCTTGCTTTCAAAATGTTTCCCTTCGCTGGTGTCGAACGAAACGCACGATGCTCGTGCATACACTCGCCGACTCCCCGAGTTCATTCATAAACGCGTCTTCCAATGAGTGTTTGCCAACACCCAACTCTGTTCGTTCCGTATGGTGCAAGTGTGCTGAACTTCACAGGGCCAGCAGGAAAGCAGGCAGTGACGGTTGCTGCCGTACACGGTAGTGTGGCTGCAAAGGATGCAAAGCACTTCCGCCAATGTGGTTGGTGTTGGTTGGCGTTGGGGTGAACTGTTGAATCCGCTACATTAACCTTTATTTGCCGATTTTGTAATCCAATTAGTGAGCAACAAAAATACTTCAGCATCGAGTTGAAGAGATTTGTTCCTCCTCCGAAACGTTGCACAGGGAAGGACGCAGAAGGAGTAGTGTTTCAGCGGGAATCCATCGCCACGTCCACGTGGTTTATGTTTATGTACACGTGCATTGGAATTTCCGCTCGTTCGGTATTTGCGTCTCTCACATGCTGCTAAACGAGCGGGATTTACATGGTTTTGTGGAAAAACGAAGTGTTATGAATCTCGTACGAATGTGCGATGGATGATGGAAAGAGGCAGCATGTGTCGTCGACATTGATGGGATAAAGCTTTTGTAATGAAAATAAAGCACTATTTAAACTTGGGACAATTTTTCACTCGAGTTTGCGGAATAAAACTAAATACATGCTGTTTTACCGGGAGAGTGATTTAAATTTGCCAGAAGTTAATGATCCCTCTTTAATGACATGCGGTGATGGTTTGCCCGCTTATAATCCACCTTCGAAGCGGTGCCAGTATTGCAATTATGTATCTGAATGCAGTTTGAGATTGCAGAATAAGGTAAACGAACCAACGTGTAAACGTTCAACGAGCTTAACTATTCAACTATGTCTGATCAAACAGATCTCTAAGCTCGTTTGGGACTGGGAAGACGAGTAGCCAAGTTAGGTTATCATGAAAAAAACTATAGAACGGCAATACAAGAAAACTAAGGCTGAAATGATTGCTTCTTTGTGCATCTCGTCGAATTCGTTATAAGTTGTGTATTCGTTATAGTTTAAAAAAAGTAGTACGCACTGGCAAATATAAACTCTGAAGCTAAACTGCAAAAATCGAGGGGTTTGTTGGTTATTCTCACGCAATTGTCTCGAATCCGTAACCTGACGAGTCTAATCCGCTGCACGAACAGATAGTTCATCGTACAACTGTTAGTTCGTTATTGCAGTCCGTCATTTGTCATTGTTCGTCCTCCATTGTCCTTCCACACATACGGGTCGAAAATGCTGTTTAGCGTCAGTTCGCTTTTGGACAAAGTCCATGCCACAGAGACGTATTTGACTATGCATCAAATACAAAAAAGTTAAACCTATATAGCATACTCTGACAATTTCCATTAACTTTATTGTCTAATGATTAAGACACTTTAACAATTTATTAAACAAAATGGAATATTACCCATTGTTAAAATAATCCTATCAATGTGAAAACCCAAAACTCATTTATGTTTTTATCTAAACTATCTTTTATCTTTTATCTAACTTTTATCTTTATCTTGAAGACTAGGCCAAGCTCATGTTTTATGTTGTATTCTTTTGACGGTAGATATGTAATGTGTGTAACGTAGATATTTTTTAAATGATTATAATGCAAATTACTAATAAATAAAGTTGTTAATTTCCGACCATTCCATTTAACTTGACTCTGTTTAGTTTTTGTACTGCAAACGCTTATAAGCTGCGGATGTATCTATCCTAGGAAGGGAATGGTGTAGATGTCTAGTGATGGAAGAAAACTTCCTCTTGGGTATTTTCTTTAAACGCCCGGAGGGAATGGGTGTGAAAACATGATTGCCAGTGTGATAAATATCTAATTTCAAAGTTAGATAGTTGCTATCAGGCAACTTTATCCTCAAGACATCATTTGCTTCTTCAACATTCGGAGAAAACATTTCTGAGATACACTTATTATCGTCAGTTGGTATTGAACATCGTTCACATTGCCAGCTTATTGATGTTGGCGATTGATGTTGTTTTCTTTTGAGCTTTACAGGATGGTTTTTTTTTACTATGAAATGGAATGTTTAAACCATACTTTTGATGTGTTGCATTTGAAGAATTGTGTTGTAGCGCTTATATGCGTGTGATTAAAAATGCGAATTAATACGTTGTTCTTTAACATAATGTGAGCTGATTTGTGTGGTGACATTATCATAGGCCGTTCGAAGATATTCCTGTGGAAACTTCTTTTCATCGTAATATTTCTTTCAATAGTCACTGGGAAGCTAACGGTTGGGAGAATTAAGCAACCAAGGGAAATCCGCTAGAATGGAATGATGAAATTGATGGTGGTCGACCTTTGGGACATTATTCAAATTCTGTAATTTCAAACATCGATTATGTTTTTTTTGTGACTGTTTTCATGGAAATTCAATTAGAGCATTTCGATAATTTCATGTTGAGGGAAGCACCCTGCGTCGGCCGGTATACGCGCGGTTCACCGTGGGAAGAAACCATGATACCTTGAATAAGAACCATCGACCAGGAGGAACAAAAACGAGTATTGAAAAGGAATAGCTTTAGAATCGGAACCTTTTCGCTATGAGTGAACATACTGGGTACAATGGCATTTATGAAAGCAAGACTGGCACATGCAGAAGCATAACAAGCGCCATAAAAGAGACACACGAAGGTCTGATAGACCAAGTGAAAGTATACGAACGATGATGTGTTTGTCACATTTTTTGCCTCATGCTATTTTTTCGCCCCACTCGCCACTATTCCCTCCAGCAGCTGTGGAGCATATCTATGGGAGTTGTGGAGGCTGTTTATAATAGACCAGAATTTTGTTGTGTGTGCCGCTTCCTATAAATGGAGTTCAATTTCGGTCGTCAAATCAATCGGTGGAATTAAATATTGAATAATTTCCTTCGTCAACCTTTCGATCCCGTTGCTTGCCATGGTGTATCGCTCTGGCAACGCAGAAATCCTTGGTAACGTCGCATACTTTTGATTAGCTTTCGACTTGCCATGTCCCCTCCCGACCCCGATAGGATGTCGAACTGTGACGAGGAAGTGTGTAAAGAGCACTGTTGGCAAATGTGAGTTGCTTTCACATACTTTTGATGTTGTTGCTGTTTCCGGCACACGGTTTGGAGGATTATGGTGGAAGAACTAGAACGGACATGATACAATTTTTGTAGCACCCAACAAAGCAATCGCAGCTGAAAGGCATGCCTGTCGATACGACATCTGCTAGACTCATCATCCGGTAGAGCGATATTTTTTGTGTTCATTCAATTGAAAACAATTTCCCAGGGCCTCAATCACCGATTGATGATGATTTGTGAGAGTGGCAATAAATACGATCCAGCTTTGTGAAGTTTGGCTTCTTACCTTTATGGGCGCATGTGCTCTCAATACCATTCGCCGATAAAAGGCGTTTCTCAGAACGATGTTTTTCACTGACTCGCGATTGCCGATACGCGAAACCGATACAACACTCCAGCTTATGAATTTAATTTGAAGGTTTTGCAAGCAACAGTACGCAAAAGAAAAGAAATGCCTTAGTCTTCAAATGTTCCTTTCGGGGAAGTATATATAACTGATGAGGGCATTTAACTGTATTTCCCCGCTCCAGTACCCCAGTACAGTGGAATTGTCTCAATACCGCCGATCGATGAATCGATCGCGCTGAAATGTTGAACAATTTCAATCAATTAGTTTCCAACCATCTTTCTAATTACTTCTCGACACATCCTGCATCCATAAAACCGGGCGTCTCCTTCTCGGGTGCGAGTGTAATGTGGCCCGAATGCGGGATGATACGCCGCATGCGAAGGGTGGTCCTAAACAAAGAGAAAGTAAGCCAGTGAACCATTTATATCCCTTTTTCCTGTGCGGTGCAGAAAGTTCAACTAATACGTACGGCTTTTGGGCCGGTTCCGCCGCGGGTGTCGAAGAACTTGAAGATGGGTACGACCGTCGGTAGTATTGTAGTAGTAGCAACAGTGACAGCGACAATGGCAGTCTACGTCTACGGACGACCATTTTTATTCATCAGCCTAATTTCGGTTGTCGTCCTCGCAGCGGGAAATTATTTATGCTTTTGTCGAAGCGACGGACATTCGATCCAGTGCGCGCCGGATGGTGTAACGCGCTTAGCACAACAACACGGTGATGTGCGTTGCTCCAACTGTTCACCTTCTCCGCACGGGCTTATTCCTTTTTTCATGCCTTCTTCTAGCCAATGTGTGACCCTATGAAGGAAGCGGATGTTCCATGTTGCTCCGGTACAAAGCAAACAGAGCCAAAGGGTGGGGGTCTTCAGTGGGAGGTGTGCGAACGATCGTGTATTATACCTGGGTACCAGGGAAGCAAATAATTCGTTTCCGGTTTCCACCGACATTCGGCCTGTTACTTCGGCTTGGACAGATTTTCCTCCGCCCCCAAATCCGGCCTTGTTTTGTGTACGTTTACATCTTGGAAATGTGTGGGCGTGTGGAGGTTACTGTACCTATCACCCCATGAGTGGAACATTTTTAGCCCAGTTTAAGCAATCTTCCCCACCCGGCACGATACGATGGCGTCTACGATGCGATGGTTAGGCTCACGAGTACATATTTGAACGTCCTCCTCCTCAGAAAACCCGGAAAAATCTTCCAAATCGAATCCCTTTTTGTGTCTTCCTTGCTTCCCGCCCGGTCGTTTGTCACATGCAGGAGTTTTTAAATCGAAGGCTTCGGTAGTTTTTATCCCTATTTGTAGTACCGTACACCGGCCTAAGGATCCCAAAGGACCGTTTGGTGTCGTTGTTGCGCAGTTTCTGACCCTGCCATTTCATCTCGATGCCATCCCCAGTTACTCGGGCTCGGAAAGAACGTTCCTAAACGGTCACCTGAAGCGTCGCACGCTTTCAGCCATTTCCATCTCTCTATTTTCCTCCATATCGACGTGTATCTTCTCGCCCGATACCATCCTCCGATCGGCCATGGATCGACCAGCCCCAGGACCAGGATGGTTTGTTTTCGTTAAGGCTTAAAATGTCCCCTGGAATGGAACGTGTCCGTTTCGCATCTAAGGGGATTGTGTGCTTTGTCCGCAATACCGCTCTATTTTTCATCCTTCGGTCGCTCGGTGTCCCTATATTTATTTTCCTTCGACTTTGCCGATCCGCTCGGTCCATCTTGTTGATGCCCGCCCAGTTCGGTTACGCACCCGCTTCGTGCTTGGGGCCCATGGTCCCATAACCATGATGCTCATTGCTTAGGAACGTGGGATGTGTATCTGTTTTTCCGAGCTTTCTGTTTTTTTCCTGCCTTCGCTGTTTCATTCTTCGGTTCGTTTGTTTTACTTATTTTTTCTTGTGTGTTTCCTACACCATCGATCTCTTTCGCTGCTCACATAAACATCCTGCGTGCGGATGGGCAACATTTCGATACACAAATGGTCTCGGGCACGGGCGTGTGTACCGCGTGCCCTGTTGCGCCAATCCACTCCGGGTGTCAATTTCCAGCTCCAGCGGGACATCGATTTATACGATAATGTTGACTCATTTTAATTCCGCTCCGTGTGGGGTTAATTTGTTGTTTATTTAACTTCGTTTAATTATTAAATAAATTAATTTATATCAATCGGGGCAGCCGTAAAACGCTGGGGATGTATTAAGGGTGCATGATCGCAATGCAAAACCCGGCGTGCACTTTTAGTTGGAGCGTATCTTTGCAGCTGTCATGACCGACCGATTAATTGATATCAATGTCAACTGAGCATTTTGCACTGGAATTGCACTGGAAAATTGAAATGGATGTGTCTATAGTTGTGTAGTTTTAAAAGATTCGTATGTTCCTTGGCTGCTCTTTGAACGAATTTGCATTAGAAACAAACCTTTTTTTTGACAGATATTGTTAATTGATGCTCGCTTGATACGTCATGAAGTACTGTAAATACATCTTTTATGGTTCCTCATGCTAAAATTGTACGTCCCATGCAGACGTGTTAAATTCATTTTTATACCAGAGACCATTCCTAATTCATTGTCATTAGAGAAGTAATGATAATAAACCAAAAAGTTCGCTTAATTTATTTTCTTAATCAGACGAAATGAGAAATAATCACGATTCAATTAAAGACGTGCCTTACTGGGCAAGCTAAAGACGGATCGATATCATTTCGTCCGTACCAAAGGCAACAACTGAGTGTCAATAATTCGGTTACAAGACCATCTCCGATAGCGCTGAAGACTGATTGTGATGCGTCGAGAAGCGGAGTATAACCGTGAAACGTAGGGGCTTGCTTGCTGGATCAGCGTCTAAGTGTATCACGATGGTCAGAAAATCTAAGCTAAAGTGCCTTTCGTTCAGCCTACTTTAAGCAGTGTTTGGCATCTGTTTCTAAGGATGTGTTCACGCGTGCTTCATCTTACGGGGCCCACTGAAACGGATCATGCCCCCCCACCATTATCTAGCAGGGTGCGTGCAACAACACACTCAAGAGTGAGTATAATTCCCATCTCCAAAAGTGGCTTCCATGGAAGCAACCCGAGGGGAAAGCACTTATTTATAATCAATCTGAGAAAATATCTCCATAAATGAGGTTTTCCGGTTAAGTGTAGGATTCGTTGTTGTTGTTGTTTTTTTTTTCACGGAGAATCAATTCGGTTTCCTTAGAAAAATATGAAACCCACTAAGTTGCTGCCAGATTCGGTCTCTCACATGTATAAGAGTACGATGTAGTTATGAGATGAGTTGGAACGTAACGCGGGAGGTTTTGGTTGGTGGTTTAGCGAAATGAAATCGGATCAAGATTTATTAATCGCAATGAAGAGCATAAGCAAACAATGTTCCCGGTGCAATGATAGTGTGTATGTATGTGAATTGCCGCTGGTATAGAAAAATCTGAAACCGGTAACGGGCCATGATGGATGACATGGCTAAAGCTGGAGGAGGAATCTCGTGGGATACACGGTTTGGGGAGAGGGAATTTTGCCCAACGCAACTTCTGTTACCCGTTGTCCCGTGTGTCGGAATCAGCTGGGTGGTGGGTGGACGATGAGTAACACAATATCGCTACCGCTCAAAAAGCAGCAAAAGATTGAGGGCTGTGGTTGTCTTTCCGTCGAAACGTATGTGGCACATAATATATGACACTTCTGCACTATGGTGGACAATTTGATATCATAAATTACATTTCGAGTTTGATTTCTCATTTTAGCTTCGGTAGGCCGTGACAAATCGCCCGGTTCTGGATGAGGATTATGGAAAGCTCGATAGATCGTACCCTACCAACCAAATTCCCCACTAGAGGAAAAGATTCAATTTGCACCAATGAGCGCATCTCTCGCCATCGTACTATATCCGACTGGGTGTATCAGACCGCGGATGGACGAAGAAACGTTTGGTATGGTTTCAATCTTCGGGTTACGATCGACCATCGTTCAGCATTTCACATTGTCGGTTAGTCAATGATGGACGGCGTACGAGAGTTGGATGGGGTATCGTATAACCAACCCGATTGGTTAGTCGAAAAAGGGGACCAAATATTCGCTAGAAACCATTCTAGTGGAACTCTTCTTGGTGTGGCGGTACGTTTGAACATCTCCAATGTATGATGAGCACGACGTCGACCGTCACTGTCGATGATGACGATGGCGTCGATGATGAGTGCTGGAAAGCAAACAAACCCATTTCCGATCAATTACATCGGGCAGTAAAATTGCTCGTTTTGTGCCAAACGTATCGTCGCACTTTGCCGCCACCTCCACCGCCGTCCTGGTGCCGGAGGAGCGCAAGTGAGAACGGACACACGTACAAAACCGGCCAGCCATCCGCTTCTTCGCCGTGTAAGCGAGTCGATGGTGGTGTCATAAATTTTCCGAATTAGTCAATCTGTCCGCAAGTGACCGACGGGTGGACATGCATACTTTTCTATCCATCCATCCGTCTCGTCGTAATGCGCTCGGAGCGCTGCGACGAACCCATTACGCGGGTAATTCGAACGCTACTCTCGCTGCACTTTCGGGAGTTGTTGTGGTAAAGCCTGTTGCGTGCTCGATGGCGAATATGGTTTCGTTCGGTTATTTGCTGTGGCTGCAATGAGATACTGTCCCCTCCCTTCGTCCAACCAGGCAGACGTGTGTAGTGAAGTGGTGTAAAGGTAACGCCGGAAAATGGACGTGTTTCTGTTTTTCCCTTGCCCGGTGTCCATATCAACAATGTCGACCGGAAAAGCTCTGTTGATGAGCGCATATCAAAAAAGGTTCGCTCTCTTTCACATAAACATCGGACAAGGAGTTCGTGCGTCCTTTTTGGGAAGCACTGTCCAACAGGCTGTCCATTTTCATCACCAAACGTCCAATGTGTGTGTGTGTGTGTGTGTATGTGTGCCGATTCTGCTGGTCTCGTCCGTCGGCCATCCTCACGTTCAATACATGTGGTTGCGGGTAGACAGTTATTTATCACCGCACATACATCACCGATGTGAGAAAGGACCAGCCCGATATCGACACCGTTGCACAACAGCACACACACACACACATATTCGCTCTCCTCAAACCATTTCCCTTTTCCCAGCACAACACAATTTTGTCATCCCAAACCAACGACGACGATGATGATGGTGATGTGCACACTCGCCTACATACTGAGCGGGGTGGATGCGTGTTAATTTGATTATGATGAAGAAGAATATTGAATTTAATCAAACAAATTAATCAAATATATTGTTTTCGCGTCACTTTTTACGCTCGTTCATTTTTATCCAGCCGAGTGTACGAGTTTTCTTTTTTTTTTCGTCCCCAACAACTCCTAACGATCCCGGTTGATGCGGAGTACCATTTGGTACCCGTGGGGCAAATACAATTGCGAATCAAATGAACTGCGCAATCTTTCAGCCGAGTGCACACGGAACCGCAGGAGAAAAAGGGTTGGGCGATACGTTTCCGGTCGCCATCCAGGGGTTTTATGTTTTATTTTCAATTAATATTGCATATTTTCAATTCAATCATCGTATTTTTTTCTCCTGTCTAATTTGTCGATGCATTCGATGTGCAACGTTTTTAATTTTTGCAGAGTGATTTTGTTTACACGAATTGCTTGCTGCAGGGGATTTCGTTTCTAACCTGATTTCCGATTTATGCGCTTTACCCATGTTACACGCCATGTTTTTTACATGTGATGCAACTTTCTATCACAAATTAACCGCATGGCTAATTGAATCGCTTTACGGATGGTTTAGAATTCCTTGCAATGAAAATGCTTGTATGTGTCAGCGAATAACAATGCTTATGTCAAAAGAGCACAGAACTGGCAGAAGGTCGGTGATCGTCGTCACCGTCTTGAGATAGTTTAGTTTTCCCAAGGATATTCGACACACGGTAGCGTGCATGCAGCCCACGCATGCATGCAGCCATGCGACACAAAAGCAAACGCATGTCCAAACTGAAGAACCCTACGTGCACTAACGCACACACTTACACGTAAAACTCGTTGGAGGAACGTGGCAAATCGGGAAGTACGGATCCAAAACAGAAGACCGTACGTGTAGGGGGTGGTATTGATATAGCGAAGAAGCATTCATCTTCTATCCTATTTCACATATTATAACGTCCGATGTCTCGTTTTACATATAAATTATTTTAGCGTATGTACACACCGGGCACATGGTCCGCGGCTATGGGTCTCCCAGCCCAGGCATGTCATCCCAATCTTACCGAGCAGACCAAAAAGGGAACGTGCGCGACATAGTCTTCCTCTTCCGGTGCCAAACCCTGCCCACGAGCGTGGAGGTAGAGCATTTTGATGTTTGGCCAGCCAGCAACCAAGGCAAGCTTGGTACGGTGCGACCGTGTTTGTGCTGCTCCTATATTCCTCCGTCAGTGTATGGTTGGGTTCGGTTGGTGTGAATTAAATTCGATACGATCCTATCAGAAACCGGAGCGAAGCACCCTCGATGACGACGTCGTCCTTAAAGAGTGTGTCCTGGGCAGAGTACATTGTATTCGTCGGGTTCTTCCTGCAAGCTTGGAAATGGTTACCCTTGGTGGTGGCTGGTGGTCGAAGATATGTCCCACACATCGAAACTGCACCCCAGGATGCTCTCCTCCAATCAGGCAGTGTGTGCTTATCGCTGTGAATACAAATTGCAACTCATACTGAATCGATCGACCTGTTCAATCGAAAGGACATCTAGATTTTTTTTCTCAAGCCATAACCACTTCATCCCTGCATTGCTTCAAGCAATCTCAACCGTGTCTGAATGACTTGAAAGTTTTAAATTTTATACCGTCCATAATCAAAAACTCCTCGCGTGTCTATCCGGTTGGAAGAAAGAGATGAGTAACATCGTGATTTGTCATAGTCATAATCGTTACGTATTTTATTATGTCTTTATTCAGCGATGCGCAGGCACGGCAATGAAATTATGCCACGAGTTCCACCAGGGCTCCGCATCCCAATATTTTCAGTGTGCGTGTAAGGTGTAATGTTTTGTAAACGTAAGTGCACATTGCCATTGGAATTGGTGTTTTGGTACGGTCAGTCAAATTTATTTTGCATTTTAAATCCTCCGCCATCATACACTTTTATGGCAAATAATTTGTGCGCGTGGTAATTTACTGTCTACCGTTTCATGGATGTTGTTTTGTCCTAGAAATATAAAAATCAGACAAAGTTTACGTTAAAGCTTACGAGTTGCTTTAAAACCATGGAAAAGTGCTCAGTTTTTAAAAGTCTTTTTGGAGTTTTGTTTTCGGAAACGAAACAAAACTGGAGTTTGTGTGTGTGGATAGTAAATTCACCCTGACACGTCTAGATACTGCCGTAAATGTGTGCACACTTGTTCACGCACAGCCGATCGCAATTTGTCGAAAGTTGCCGAAAATCCCCTCGGTGATAAAGGTTAAAACCTTTTAACCTATTACTGGGGGCCGGTTTTTGCTTTTCCGTCTGTCTTACCTTCAACCCGTAGTATATACCTCTTACGTGTGATATGATTTTTGTTTTCCATTTGTACCAACTGCTCTTTTGTTGGGCCGAACAAGATACTGAACGCTTCTGACACGTGATTAATCTTGCTCCCGAACCCGACAATCAAACAGTTCTAGTTCCACGATTCTCAACCTGCTTTTTCCCGTTTCTTTCCTTTCTGCTTACAGGCATGGAAGCCATCATGTCGGAGTTCTTCAACGACACCACAACCGCGTTCTACATCATCTTGGTGGTTTGGTTCGCCGATCAATACGATGCAGTTTGCTGTCATACAAATGTCACTAAACGTCACTGGTTGAGGTAAGTGAAGGTGAAATGATGATTTCTAGTCGACCGGCCAGCGCCCGATCGCCTCCGGACTGTGGCTGTTGTGCGTGTGTACGATTTAATGCGATCTGATACGCGCATGAAGAAGAAGCATTTCTTTCAATATCCTACCGCGTTTCGTTCGCACCATCACCGTCATTATCATCATCATTTTTCGTCATCACGGCTGTTGCGAGCCGAAAAAGTTCGCCTTTGGGTGGTTCGTTTCTCGAAACATTCCGATCGGTAGGAAAACCCGGTTCCGAACTGCTTCGGGTGTGTGGGCGATATCCGTAGGGATTCGTTGAGTCGTACCCCTCCGTACGACGCTTGTCTTGCGGGAGTTTTTCTCGGATGCCCTCGTGGCCTGGTTTACCTGGGCATATTTTATTCATATCTGTCATAATGTTTTCATGTTATTTTTATCTTCGAAAAAAAGTATATTGTGCTTCAGGGGTGGTGAGGAAGAAAGCGTTTTCGCGCCATTTTCCCCCTGTTGCTCAACTTAGAAGTTCTCCATCCATCGTTACTTTGAACCAGTGAAAGACGCCATTAAATCAAACTAAAGCGATTCTTTGCTATACTTTCATCAATTTATTAGTTGATTCTGAAATGGTTAAAGGTGTTTTTTTAGTAGATAGTGCTTCTGGTTTGATTTTTCTTACGTCAAACCATAAACGCATGAGAATAATATATTGCTTCGAAGTAGAACGAGCCTCCAATTTTAATCCCTAGGAATCGAAGACGAATCAAATGGTTCATTAGTCTTCTTTTTCCACTACCTAATTGAATAGTAATCGTACGGCTTACCTGTGCAAAATCGTGCAGCTTTGAGCATTGTCAATTAAGGCGATTTGGACCCAGTATCAACTGCGTTCCATACAAGGCCATGGGCAGAAAGCTCAGATTTTCTCATTCCATATCCTGGAACGTTCTGCGTTCGTCTTTGCTAATTTGCAACGATTCAATAATCAACGCACGGCAATACAGGACTTTCGTTTTTTTTACGACTGTCATGGTGACCGATGGAAGGCGAAGGCTTCCAAAACGTGGCTGGAGGAAGTGAAAGATTAACACAGCGCGAAAAGAATGGTTGCCTCCTGCTCCGCACACGGCAGAGGATAGATTTGATTCGAAAGTTTGGAGAACCAATTTGACAGTTTAATCTGATTGTCATATTTTCCAGCTCTTCGCTTTGAGAGCAAGGAATGAGATGGAGAGTTGAAATAGGAGCTCTCGCTGTAAGGAAGCAAGGACGGCGACGGAAGGATTAAAGTATTAGGCTCTGTTACTTTGACGATAATTATTGAGGCGGATTGCGTCGGAGCTCCAAGTTTAATTACGATGTGCGCCAACGACATTGAACATTGGATGACAAATTAAAGAACTCCTAAATTGAATATTGATTGAATGTTCTCTAAATTCAACTGTATTGCTGTATTGAAATATCGATATTTTTGCTAACAATTTTCTATCTTCAATTTTCAACGTCCTGAACATCATAGCATAATATTTGCTCTCTTCGTGTGAAAGTCATGTATTCATGTATCAGATTTACCAATCTGTATTTGTCATTTTAAAGATTTTATTTGTTTGTCAAAACGTGTTTGTTTTTATTTTTTCATTTCAACATTTTTTCTTCCATCAAAGCCGACGGAAAATATAGCTTCCACAAATAACCGCAACCTTAGTTTCTAGAAAAACTTACCACACTAGATAAATCGCGGGTTGTTTTTGTTTGTCGTTGGAGTTATGCATTTTTACCCTATGCCCTTTCGCTTAATGCTTTTGCCGAACTCGTTCGAGATCGGATCGGATCTTTTTCACAATAAATAAAAACCCACACAACGGTAGAAAAGATTAGCCTGCATACACCTTTTCTTTGAGTGATGCCTGAACAACTCGCCGTATTTGTTATGATTTTGCTCTGTCTACTTGAGGCAGATGTTTTCGCTTGGTTTGTCCAGGAATCAATACTCTGTGCTCGGGTTTTGAGAAGGGCTGACAAATAAGTTTGAATAGTAACTCAAGATCTATTTTATATGTTTTGAAAGCATGATAAAAGGAATTCTAAAATGTGCCTGCCTAGAAATCCTACCGAAAAGAACGTAATTTAATTTGTTCACTAATTTTGCATACATTGCCTGAATTACCAGTTAAGAAGTAATTAAATTGAAAGAGTCATAAATTTATTTAAGAAAAAAAATCAAATTTCCTTCTCATCGCCTTTGGTCCAAAATATTGTCACTGTTCTAAACTTCAAAAGAAACGACAAAATTAGTTCTAAATCCGGGTCCGATCAACCTACTGATTCTATTTGTTTTGCAATCATCTCGGCATGCTTCATCTCAAAACGATACCAATCGAATACAATCTCGGTGCCGTAGATTCCCTTTACTAAATCGGTAATCTTCGAATCACTTACACTGCAAAACCACTTTGCGAAATCGAACGATTTCACTTCTTCAATATTTGTCTTCCCGGAGCACAGTACGCGGTACGCGTTTCGTTCCGTCGTCGAAATTTTTATTATTTGAACAAATATTGAACCTATCCGTACCACTTAAGGATGTGCCCCGGCGGTTACGTGCTATCTTATCCGCGTCCCATGTCATCAAATATTCGTAGCTTATTACCTTTTTCCTCGATTGTTTATCTTAAACAGATCCTCGCTAGCACGTGCTCTCCCACGGGTATGCCTGCTCTTCTGTTTGATTGTACAACCCTGATTTGTACTTTCGTTTTTTTTCTGTTCTCTCGTTTTTATATTTCCCTACACATTCACAGTATTCAACACAGGATGTACGGTGGGTTTATTTTCTCTTAAAATTCACAAATGCCTCCACGCGACCAGGGACCGTTTTCGGGGTCCTTAACAATATGCATTGCTACTTCACCAAACGTTTTGCCCCAACGATTTGTCTCAAATTATGCATCGATGAAAAAAATCGTAATTTCCCATCCGGAATGGGGCTTGTGATGAATCGAGTTACGTCTAGTGGGCTGCTGATTGAAAACTCGAAAGCAGCCACCAACAAGATAATCAAACGAGTGCCGAATGATGGACGCTTAAATCATGCCAGCAGATTAAAAAGCGATAAAGCATCTTTAAAAACCTCTCAAATATCGTGATAGGTACCTTGTTCCTTTCTCTTTCCGAAACAAATTCACCGAGACCGATTTCCGGTTGGGGGTCTGGTACTATTCCGAAGTAACTGCTTTGGTACTCGTTGCTCTCACTTTGCTAAGGATCAATCAATCTTCTTCTGTTGCTTTGCGCTGCGAAAAATGGAGAAAACAACAAACAGCATTCGATCATCAAATGAAAATCAACCGTCGGTGTTTGCGTCTTGAGTAGTAACAACAGCATTGGCTTGTGAAGTGAAGTGCTTACGGTGGTGGAAGTATGCTCGTGACAAGTATACGGCGACTAAACTTTGCTCCAAGCAGTATGAAACCCTCCAACTATGGTGCGCTGTTGTGGAAGCAGGATTTCCAAATCTTTCAGTGCTGCTTCATCTATCCTTCTGGTGGTTGTAATTTCGGCGTTTGGATTGAGTTGGTTTTCTTGAGGAGAATGGACCACTGTTTTTTTTCCGAATGACCGTCAGTGGGAACGGGTTGTTATCGAAGAACATAATTATACGACCAGGAAAAACAATCGAAACCCATTTACTGCTGTGTTGATATTTCTGGGTGGACGGAAACGGTTCGAAGTAGCTTTGCGTAACAGAGCCATTGCTCCCCAACAGTTTTGCTATGGAACTTGATAGGCTTCTTTGTGATTCGTTTCTTTTCCACTTGTTTGACTGTTGGTGCCATAAACGCTAATCACTCTTAATGGAGCGATTTTGATTATGGTATGAGCGATTCAAGATATGTCTGGTATGTGTGCATTTCTTTTTTAATAGTAGGTACATATATTAAAACCTTAAGATTAGGGACAAAGTGACATAATGTGATATGTTTATAATCTGTCATATGCTAAAAGAAAACGTTTCAACTTTCGAAAGCAAAGAATAAAGCGCGTTAACCTCACACTTTGCCAACGCAGTTGTAGTGGGTGTGTTGTACCGCTGCCGAAACACTGATGTCGCCTAATGACTGTTGCCTTCAAGCTCAGTAAATACTCTGACATCGTCTGCACCACCAGCCGTTGTATTCGTCGTAGTAATCCCTATTAATTCCCTGTTCGACGAGCGGCTACGCCAAGGCGTCGCCATCGTCGCCTCAACAAGGTGCCGTAAAGGTGATTCGGTGCGCGCGGTACTGTTGTGCGTTTGAGTGGCAACGCCTTCATCATCACCAAACCACACTTCTACATCAGGGAACGCATTCTGTTTCGGGGTGGTTCTCCTTCCCGGCTAGAGGGTCTGGAGGTAGCGGAAACGACGGCGGGAACGTATCAAATTTTGCAACAGTTTAATTCGGGAAATCTATTAGACAATGTGTGCGTGCATGTGCCTGTTTTGGTGCGTATCGTATAAACAGTAGGGCGCGCGGATATTCGGCAAACCTCCTTCCGGATGCTTCCCCTTTGGTTGTTTAACGATAATAAATTATCTATTGCCTACCACACCTACGTTTTTTGTTTTTGTTTTCGCTCACGGCGAGCCTGCTCCACTGAGCGTCCTAAGGAGATGAATGTCTTACCGTGTAGGACACGTTTGCTTGGAGCCGAAAGGTTAGGAGCACAAATGCAAAGGACCGAAACACAACTCTAACCGACCTTGGTGTAAACGAGGCGCGAGGCTCTGTGCCGTGCTGCCGTCGATCTAAAAAAACCCTCCCGGGAAAATCTCCCACTCCCTGCCGAAGGAACGGTATTTGCCGAAGCTCTCATAAAAATAACAATCGTAAAAACGCCAAAACGCCTTTCCATGTTCCCTCGGTATAATATAGTCTGCTTGCACGGAAGTAAGAGGGGACGCTTGGGAAATGGAAACGCAGAGAGACCTACCACCACTGTGCCTCCATTATCCTTGGTGGCCTTTTTTCTATATTACCGTCTTGTAAATTGTTCCCATCGAAGCGTACTTTCGAACGGTTTGAAGACACGCGGCGAGCTGAGGGGTGGCCTTCCTGAGGGGGTCTAAGGTAACATCTCGTGCATTCTTTCATTCTGCGTGGAAAATTTTCATCCCCATTCCGCAACTCCTATGCTGGGTGGCGCGCGGAATGGCATTACAATAAATTATGATTCACTAATGCTCACTCATAATAGCGATGAATGTTTTTCCGATCGGAAGTGAGCCTCCCACTCTTCCTGAAGCCTACAACACACATACCCTGTGCAAATCGTACCTCCACAGCGCCCGGGCGGCTGTTCGTTCGTCGTTCCTGTTGCTGGAGCTAGGGCACTTAATTTGCTCCACCGATGAGGTTGAAAAAACAAACAGAACTTGCATCGTAACGATGTAAAAGAAAAGAGTTTTCCATAACATTTGTGTGTAAATCTTTTTTGTGTAAATGTTCATTTTTTTTCAACGTTAAATATTTTAAATGTGACTTGTGTTTGAAGTCTAGTGGATTGTGCATCCGGTCATTATAAGCTACCAATGGCAGTGCTGTATGTACTAAGGTTAAATTGCCCTATAAAACGACAAAAAAGCGCTAATAAAGTTATTAAAAATGAGATATGCACACTGTGTGTTCTGCGCCGTTATTACGGGCGTGTCTATTTGACAGACATATCAGATGTGCGAATGGTGTACAGTGAGGGTCAACGAATTAAGGTTGCTGCATAATGTGCTATAGTTTTAGCGTTTAATGGGTGTGTGTTGATATGTCGTGGAAAGCTAACCATGACAGGCTTTAGACTTCTTAAGGTTGTTGTGCCGCTAAAGAAAAATATTTTTGTTTCACTGTTTATTTTAATGTACGGTTCGATTGGGCAAGTCAAATTTTCGGCGAAATTACTCGAAGGAACATCAACGTGAGGCATACTTGACGTAACGATATTTTCCTGATAATTTTTTACTATGTAACCGAAACCGTCAATTTTGTTACAGGACACCGATCCATATGGTACTGTTGACAGTATGTTGTTTGTTTGTCCTCTACTGTCGAAAACCGCGGGACAATAACGTGTTATTTAACCTTTCTGTACTCTAAAGTTAGAAGCAGTACAGCTTTGCTTTTTTGTGAAGAATGTTTAGAATTTTTCTATAATCACTAGGAATACGATTGAGTTTCCTTGAGGATACCAAACCATTTTGTTCGTGGATTTAGTATATTAGATCGTGGCTATACTAATATTCGGTTTTAGTTCGTTGTTCCATTGATATGCATTCTTTCGATAATTTGAACCTATACCACTCCATATGAACAAATCGAATCTAATCAGTTAGTGTCATTGCTCTTTTGTCAATTAAACTTATCACAAATTGTAAAAAAATCGAATGGTGTTTCTGATTTTATTAAATAATACCTAACAATAATGTATTTTTTCGTTTCATTGATTAGCAAGAATGAGTTGAGGTGACCTTATTTCGAAGACCATCGCTGTGCGTTTGATGCTTCAGACTTACAACGGTTAAATCCAGCAAAAAATAGTTTCTTTCTAGGATGGGAAGTGATGATGGAGCTTTCTTGACCGCTAATATTATCGCAAAAATTATATCCAATCACAATGTTTACGAAACAGTAACAGTAACAGGTGTGCCGGTACAATGTTCCGTCGTCGAAGGACGAATACACACCGACTTCCCGTAGGTGATCCCCATCGTCAGTACAATAAAATTTTCCATTCGAAGCAACGGAACGCACCTTCCTGCAGAACTACTTGTGAGTGGCATTCACATCGAAATAAACCCTTTGGATGCGGGACAGCAAACATAAACAAAGCGGTAGAATGGTGTTGCATTTAAACTGAACGTGAACTCACGTTGCGTGGAAGGTTCGACGGGAGTGGAAATGGGTTTGAAAGCACTATAGGAAGATAGAATTTATGATATCCATCCACCATTAGGCACTCGTTATTAAGTTCTAGTTTTGTAGTTATTGTAACACTCTTCTTCAGCATAATAGTTGGGCGTGGACACAATCATAAGCGCAGCCGTTCATGTTTTACCGTCGGGCAGTTAACTTTATGCTGTTTCCATAATAGACCACTCTAAGCTTCCTTTACACGAACAGACAAAAAGTTTGCCTTTTGTCCGTGGCTTAAAGTTTGGAAATATGGCATTGCGAACTTCTCTCACTCAAACCTGATGGAAAGTGTGTTGATAAACGCGAACACTAGGACGGCCGCCGTAACTGTTAGGCAACATATTAGCGACATTTTACTACCACTTTGAGCTCCATTGGACCGTTCATACTATGATATGGAGCAGAAGAATGAAGATATAAATTTATGGCAAATATTTATTGACTTGCAGGACGCCTCGTTCTATTCGTCATCCCGGAAAAGCTGCTTATGTTGCACGGTACATCATAGGCAACGTCACATTATGCTATCATACCACTGGTTGAAACTCATGGTTTTAGCATAGTTTCACCATTAGTTAAAAAGAGTAGTTTGCACCATTCGGTTCAATATTTGGACAATGTACCATTTCAATATGGCTGAAATGGTTGTTTCCATTGTTTTGTACGTTTTGGACGTAAAAGGAGAAATGGCGTGAACGATCGGTGCCTTTGAATGAAACGTTACAAAGAAAAATGGCCCACCATAAGAATTAACAACGGCGAACAATTCAATTAAAATTTAAATGCACAACGATAAAAGCGAGGTAAATAATATGCAATCCATATCGATTTTGTGCTCTACGGCAAACGCACTTCCGTCCCAGTTATAGTAGAGTTCTTAATTGCGGTGGGTACCGGTACCTTTGCAAACTTCATTTTTCTTTACCCAAGCAATGGACTACCGGTACCATTCGAATGGTAGATAATGTGGAAGTAAACGATGTTGTTCAGCTCGATACCGTTTATGCTTCGATCGGCAAGAGGTATGGAAAGTATGTGCTTGTTTTGTTGTTTTTTTTTATAACCTCCAGTGTCCTATTGGAGAAAAATCGGGAAAATTGCTCTAGAGGATCACTTGCTTTGCCCGCGTGTAGTGCTGAATGTGTTTCGTAACCGACTCTTGGTGGGACTTTGCGGCGCGTGTTAATTTCGCTGCTGCAGAACGAAACACACTCACACAATAGGATTACGTCCTCAGTCTATAGAAAACGGAACAAGCACCGATGTTTAGGACTGGGTTGTGGTGAAATTTCTACCATAACCGGAGCAGAGGCGCCCCTGGATTGAAGTGTAAAAGGTAGACAGGGTCACCTCCTTTGCGGTTGGATGTGTATATGCTGCAGTGTAGCGGACCGGCTCCCGAGAGCATGCATGATTGGTCTGGTCACATTCCGGCCGGTTGGTACAGCTGCACTATCCGTTGTCTCGGGTGTTCAGAAATTAAATTAAAATAGAAAATTAAGCGTCTCTCACAGTGACCGAAACAGGAAACAGGACGACGATCGCCGACAGCTTGTATGTTCAATTGTTCGAGTCTTTGTGGCATATTTCACAACATTGCTCAGTGTCTGTGTCGAACTATCGGCTATGGATTTTACAGCATCAAAGATCGCATCGTTCCAGAATCGAAGCGAAAATCAGACCTGTGTGTCCTCTTTCCGTAGGTCTTTACAATCTATATAGTCACAATTGCAGGAATGAGAAGGGATAGAGTGTGTAACAGCAGCAATAACCGTGTCGTTATTGGGAAGGGAAAACAACTAGGACGTGGTCTGTTTCTATTTGGATTATAATTTAGTGCGGTTGAAATGGCAAATGAGTTCGGCTATCACGCGCCAAAACCCGTACCTACTCCTGAGCGCTTCTACTAAATGTGACCTGTCTACTTCCTTCAGGAAAGTGGACTTCTGGACTTCAACATTGTTAGTTCACAGATCACTAAAACTCTTTCACACCGACAGTTACTTCAAGGTGTCCTTTTCCTGCATCATTTCGCTTTTCCATTTTGCAATGCATACGAATGGGAACGTCTTAATGAATCTGTTCCGTCTTCTTGGTCGGTGTCATTGGTGGTGTGTTTGGGGATATGGTCCATTACATCACTCGGAGCCCAATCGTCGGTTGTAATCGACTGGATCGAGTGCAAGTAAACAGCTGGCCTGTCTTTCACCACTGTCAGTCATTCGTCACTGTTGGGTGCCGTCGTTGATCGACCGAGCCCGGTTTACCATTCGACGACAGGTGTGCATCGATGAAGGAAGGCAAAATATATGCGTTGTGGACTGTATGTGATGATTGGATTAAGAGATTACATTTATATTAATTGGTTTTATCGAGTCTGCTACCACTGGTTATAACCATTGGTATTATTATCACAGATGCATTCATGGCTGAGCACTGTCACGTTTCGGGACATTTAACTTATATAATCTAGACCGCTACGATCCGCAACGTGGATGCATTCCTTACTTTATGTGGCAGAAGCTATTATTTGTGTGTGTGTGTTGTGAAGAACAATACAAAGTATAAATGTTACGAAAAAGGTTGTAATTTGTATTGCCTGGTTTAAAACAGTTCTCAAAAAGGAACTTAGTGCTATAGTGATTTTAAGTTACAGTGAGAAATTTTTTCACCGTTGTTCTACTATTTGTGAGTTGAGTAGTACTTGTGCTATTAGATAGGGTTTTTCACGATTCCGAGCAGTTTAATGTGAATCGTTTGGATGTAGAAGCAGATTCTCTCTTCCATTCTCGAACTGTTCGAAGAAAAACTAGTAAATCATCGATAATCAGTTCCAATTTTCTCATTTTAACTCAAGAACCTAGCATTGAGTATGAGGGTATCTAAGGAAGTAGTGAAGCAAGCTGGCCCATTAATACACCACGTGGCTAATGTGACAAATCAAATAGCTATAAAACATCAATTTACTCCTTATAATCAGATCGCATTAGTTCGTCATGGTGCTAGCCATGGAAACTAAGTGGTCCATACGTAAAAAGTTTACATCATTTCACATGTCACGATCTAGCGAACGAACGTCACTGGATAACAGCAATCAATACAACGATGCAAAATATTTACTATTATTGTTGCATTGCGTCTATCTACAAAGTTTAATAGTTATTGAAGTTAGTGGTTATTAAACTTATGCAATTTTTTTTCAAGCAAACCTGATGATCACTTAAATTATGGACGAAATTCTACAGACTAAGACAAATCGGATGCGTTAAAACATGCATTACTCGTTGTACAACTCCCAATTGTAGTATATTTTTATACGTCAGAATTGGCTTAATTTTAACACCATGTTTTGTGTCATGCTGATAGTAATACTCTCCTGTAGAAATTGCATGATTGGAACATTTTTTTTTCATTTACCATCTACCTAATTCAGATGGGTTTTATGACTACCGTTGATCCTTGGTCGCACCGAAACGGTATTTTATAATTTACCGACATTTATCTGGTTTCTTCTGCGTTATGAATGTGTTCCGGGAATAACGTAGCGTACGAACGATAAAAGAATTACCATTTACGGTTATTTTTATTGTTGCTATTCGGGTGCGAACTCAATTATACTATCATTTCCTTTTTTTCACCATTCGGATGTATGTACTGCAAGGGTTCTGCGTTGGCGGTGTGTTCATTGTTCGGAGATGATCGTTTCCCGGGTGGATGCATAGGAAATGGGTCACGCCAGAACGCTGAAGAGGCAAAGGTGTGGTGTGAATGGTATCCATGCCATATATGCACGGAAGAATCCTTAAAAAATCATCATGCAAATGAAATATTTAATTTCGACATATTTCCGTGCATCGATTTGACAGAAACGTAAATGTTTCGATGGTGGTGATGGCGGTGGTATTGGGCGAAAAGCGCTTTACCGATACGGTTGATTCAATTTCAACTCAAATGAGCGAGCATAACATTGTTTGGATTTGCAGTATTCACTTAGCACAGTACGGTTTCAGTTTCATTTACTTCCTCATTGAATGTTTGCCATAAATATCACCGTTTTGTTGGGGGTAGCTATTTGTTATAGGATTGGTTTTGGAATAGACTATAATGCGCATGTTTTTTTTTTGCTAACACAGTTGCACGAAATTTGATACAAAATACATTTTGCCAATTAAAAAATAACCGATTTTATAGCATTAATAATACGAATAAAAAACATCAATTTCATCATCAGAGTTCCTGCTATATGAGTGGCATTTTGTGGCAAGTTAAACTGTTCCGTTGAATGGAAGTGCCGTAAAGAGCTCATCAAAGCCATGTTGATAAAAGCCCCTTTCAGTGGAAATCCTGCAGCGATAACATGGAGAGGAAACCCCACCGGTAGTGTTGGTTTTGAGGACACTATGCAATTAACCTTCTCACTGACCGAACTACCGAATTAGTGTCAATTATCATTCTCCACACCAGGGAGCTACTGCAAACGTGGCATCGTCGCATCGGGATGAGTGCGCTTCCCGGCCCATTGCCAGTTGGAAATCCGGAGTTTGGTTCCATCCAACGATGGCGAGTGCTTCTGCGACTGGCAGTCACGTGGCGCAAGCCTTTCAAGACTATATCTTTCAGAATTATGAATCCTAAATCTGGGCAAGTCTCGCCCCGTCGTCGTTGTCGTCCATGGAATGCGATGGAAACGGAAAGCTCGTATGATTAAGTATTCCGGAGGAGATTTCAGATTTTCAGCACTGCATAATCCGATGAAAATCGCATACAGTGGTTCGATGTGTTGGGGACTTCAAGTACACAAACGATGTGTTGTGGGGCGCGTGCCGAGAACAGCTTTGGCTGTTCCTGTGGAAGATACAAGTTGTTAAACCCTTGTGCTGGATAAAAGAAGCAACAGGTCGTCCTACTGCAAATGTTCGGTGCTTATGAATGTACCACCAGAACTTTATGCCCTTGTGCACATCGAGATTCTTAGTTTCGATCTAGGATTTAGCTTGCCATTGCACGGGGTGGTGTATGAAAGTACGAAAGTGGACGTTTGCTGTGTGATGGCAAAGGAGCTTGCGAAATCTGCATGAAAACGTTACTGCGCTTCTTCACCCGCTGTGTTGTGGACTGTGCTCTCAAGCTGCAATGCAATGCAATGATGGCCGATGGCAACTGAATCTGCTTATCCCTAGCTTTACATTAGGCAATGCATTCCGACAGAGCGCAATGTTACTACCTCTTGATTATGGTTTCAAAACGTACCGAAGCCGCCGATGAAACTTGTTCAATCTTCACTCCTTTCTTCCAGACGTACTGTGGTGTTTCTGCTGGCTGTCCATTGGCATGCATTGCCCTGTCCATTTCGTTGCGTTCATATTTATTCTATGGTCATTTTATAAAACCCTTCTCAGCCTTCCGTTCCGTTGGCAATGTAAATGGGACTGTGACAAGCTACTGGAAAGGTTACATTCTATCAAGATTTGGTGATGGCCCTTGCGGCAAAGTCGACAAATGGACAACCAGGTAATTTTGCTAGGCATGTTTTAAGCAAATAAAATATTTAAAGACTTTCAAATTGCTAGGCCTCTCGTTGAGAGTTGATTATTTCTACTAGCACTATTTTTTGTCGGAAAAAAGGATTTGAACGACACAAGCTAAACTGTTGCTGATATAAAATGCTTCCCTAATGAGACCCTTTTATTATTGCTGACAGCATTCTATACGGTTTGATACCCTTGCGAAAACATATTTTCATCACTCAAAGCTGAGGCAAATGTTGGTTCGCGTTTGTTGGTTTGCTTCTTGTTTGGGCACTAAGGGGTTTTTCCGTATTCGCAGGCCTTGCAAATGCTTTCTTGGTATCACATCAAAATCTCCCAATCTCCTTCCACAAATCTCTTGTTGATGTTGGCAGTTGACAGGTCAAAAGACAACGACGTCACATAGACAGCTCAATCGACGAGCTGCAGCATGGACAGTGTGCTATAGGGCTTGTTGGGTTTACTTATTGATAAAGATCAACCCAACGGTCGAAAGACGGAACCATTTTCGTACAGTTTAGCCTTGGTAACACTGTACCGTTGCCAAGCCGGCCGGATAGCCGGCAGGGTTTGAAATTGAATAAATTTTTGACCCAAATATAAAACCCCGAAACTCTATCCCCACTGTACGGGAGGCAGATGAAGATGATGCTCCTTCGATTAACCCTCTTCATAAAATTATGACCACTTATCCGCGTTTTGTCGACAGGCTTCGGAGCGTTCGAGGGTGCGTGTGTGTGTGTGCGTTGTTTTTTTTTCTCACTCAATCGAACAGCGGCGGTTGGTCGAGGATGGCATCCAATTCGGCGAAACCGAAAGGTTTCCATAGATGACGAAAGCTTAACATTGAGAAGTGCACCCGTTCAACATGATATCATCGAGGGTTTTGGATGCGATACTAGAATTCACTGAAAGAAAGGATCAAGAAAAGGATTGTAGGTTGCAAAATGCTATAAGAAACCGGAACCCGTCAATCGTACTTCTCCTTGTCAATTTACTCAGCCCACATGTAACACCCCTAAAGCGGCGGAGTAAGAGCGAATGCTCGGGATGCCGTATGGCAGATATAGTAGAATGGAAACAGTCTGTTTTAGTACCTTGCGCTTCTTCTAAATGGCTGAAGTATTTACATTTTTTATAGCTATTGCAAAGGAATTTCTAATAATATTCCTATCGAAGAAGAATGAATCTGTCGAACAACGATTAAGACACCCTTCATTTCATTGCTTAAATGTGGAAAATTTTATGTATCAAACCTTTAAAAGCCCTTAGACCTTGAATCGTTTTTTTCTAGCTATCTATTTTTGTTTGTTTAATTAAAACACGTCGTTTCTTTACTTTCAGATTCTTCTATTTATATCACTTCTCCTTCTATGCTTACCACTATCGCTTTAATGGACAGTATAGTAGCTTGGCGTTGTGTACTTCTTGGTTGTTTATACAGGTAAGAAACCTTCAAAATATTTTATTATCAATGCTATATATTTACTGTGAAGTAATAGTACAAAAAACACGAAAACTAAAATTAGTGACTTTACAGTTCATTGGTTTTTTACTATATTATATTTCCACAAATCTTAAAATAATCATTCAGATTACAATGCTATAAACCCAGTAGATGATTTTTTTAAATAATTTGCAGTATATGCTACATCTGGCACGATAAATATACAATAATACAATAATATAAGAAGCACAGATAAACTAGCTTGAACACGTTCCTACTTAACATTTTAAAGGTAGAACAAAATATATGATCACACGAGAAATACATAGAAGCTAAAACATACATATAAACAGTTGTAATGGAAGAAAAACTACCTCTAAACAGCAGTCTAAGAATGGTAATAATTTATTTTGAACGAATTCATCCTCTTCTTAGTGAAGAGTAATAGTTCAACGTCGGCCAGTTAAATATGTATAATTCCAGAGGGAAAAAGAAAGAAAATTTCCCACCGATCGAAACACTGTCCCCTAGAAGATCGTCCAAAGCGGCTACAGTCCCTTTACCAATAACCGGTCAGTCGCACACTTCATTAGCAATTAGTGAAAGTTTTCGACAAATTTGTGTCGCTTGCGGTGGGTCTTCTACACAGTTGAACAATTACTTAAACGCTCGATGTGTGTGACGCATTCGCTTGCTTTTGGCCGGTGGTGGAATCAGTTAGGACAGAGAAAGGAAAAAAGGTTTTACTAATTGATGTCACGTCCCACTTATGTACCGTATAACTTACCGCAACACAAATTAAATATTAAAGCTAGGAAGTTTATACATCAACCATTCCATTCTTAACTGTTCAGTTGTATAACAAAATTTTAAAAATGCATTTAATGTATTCTTGGGAATGATTTTTTTTGTCTAGGAACCAGAAACAGAATTTATACAGCTTAACGATACTCGAAATTAAGTTTTCGATGTAACTTTGCTTACATTTTTGGAATGTAAAAAGTACGAGGCTGAGACATTTATCACGTTTGAAACCAATCAATGTGACCTGAAACGTTTAAATGAAAAAAATCACTTTAATCCAATTAATTGTTGAACCTTTGAGCCAAAGTTGCAGCAATGTGTTACTGTATTATATGATGCTCCTCAGGAAAAACTTTCTTCACAGAACCAAATAGGCCCGATGAGGGACCGAAGAGGAAGGCATAATTGGGAGTGGTACAACGATACAATAGCACGAACTGCCGCAAACTTCCACTTTCTGCTTCCGACCAAAGGAACGCGAAAGGAAGAAAACAACCATTCTGGGGTGTTGGGTTATATCAACCTTCTCAAGTTCATTTTAACATTGCTCGTCAGCATGCTGACGGGATTCGGGGAGCAGTGACGAGTGCTTTGTAATGAGGGGAGCAAAGCAATGGATTGAAAAGAATGGGGAAAGTTCCATCATTAATCATACTGTAAACGAATAATAAAAGTTGAAGTTTCATTCGTCGATAGGTAACGCTCTCCGAAGTGTTTATGCTTCGTCCTTCTGCTTCGTGTTTCGTTTTCTGGTGCCGGTGCAATTCATTCCTTCTTTGAACCCGGGAAAATGGAAAGGGTTTTTTTTCCTTTTGTTAGTTATATATGTGTGTAACAATCGCGCTTCACATTAAAAGATGCTCAGAAGTTTGCTCCCAAGAGCGTTTGCTCTGCGTGTTTCATGTTTCAATCGTTCGATAGACGTTTAAAGATCAGGTAATGTTTCTTCCTCGAGAGAACCTCTGAAGGTGGCATCGTGTGATGTTTCCGTTGTTGCAGAACGATCATTTGGAATGCAATTTTTCATTGCACCGAGCGTTGCGAAGGATGCTTCATGGCAGAGGTAGTGGTACTGCATCGGGTAGACTTAACTCTCGCCCGGCTGTTGTCGGCCACTAATGCTATTTATACATTATGGATGAGTACGGATCCAATTATAAAACAATACATCACAACGCAGGTTGGATGCTACTGCGACTACCGCCAGTACCGCCGTTAATAAGCTAACTGCATTAGAGCGGATTAAAAATTGTTCGCATAATTGACCGACACTATGGGTGTTGCATAAGAAAAGAAAGAAACCGGGGGAGATAATAGTTGCGTTATGTTTTGCGTTCTTCTTCATCAACAAGAATGCTGTGCTTTCTATCGATAATTGAAATGAACAGCGTTCATGATGGGTAATGACATTGAAGAATTGTTAGCATCTTGAGTGTAACCCATTCTTAGGAAGTTTTTTCATGCAATAACCTAGCACTATTAGGCAGAATCATTGCTTTTTACATATTTTCTAATTCTTTTTTTTTTGTTTTTATTAGATAGAACAATAACTTTGTTTTCTATTTAAACAGACCATAGATTTTCAAGAATCATAAATGTTGAGCATGGTTTGGGTTAAGTGTCAAATTTTTAATGGCAAGACAAGAACCACCCATAAAGCGACCACAGATTGAAGATGAATCATTAAAAACAATACAACTTAAAGAACATTAATCACGATCGAAAGTCGAATCCTTAATATAATCAACGAAGCCAAAATAGAATTCTTTTTAAAGAATGGGGAATTTGATGAAAAAATTCAGCTAGTGGAATTTTATAAGCAGTCAATCTATTAATATATAATGTCTGAGCTGTAATATTATATAGAATGTTAGTCGATGTTTATTGATTTGTTTGTTTCGTGCTTTGCCCTTATACGACCCTGGTATATAATTTTTTATTAAGGTTTTAGGTGTATCGTTACAGTACGACAAATTATTTGATTAGTACCGTCGTACCGGATTAGTAACGTTTTTTTTTTTATTAATATTTTGTTGGTAAAATCTCCGACATTTTGGCAAATAAAATCATCAAGAATCTTGTGTACTATTGGGTATTTAACAAATAAGTCGTTACAGATTACTAATTGATTGTTCTAGTGCCATCTATCCTAAAATGACACAATTTATGTGCAATAATAAAAACGTCCTAGTAAGGAAACATTTCGCCACGAACAAACATATATTTATGCGGTTCTTAACAATTTAATTTACTAGCTTGTATATATCATTAACCAGTGTCATTCGAATTTGTTCTTTCATTATTTTCCTCGTACTTTCAGCATTCGATGATCTACTTCTTCCACCACTACGAACTTCCTGTCATCATTCAGCAAGCCCAACTCCAGCAGATCCTCATCCAAACGCGGAATGATCAGGCACAAGCTCAGCAAGGCAACTTCCAGCAAAGGCCCCAACAACAGCAGCAGCGTCCAAACGCGCCGAACCAACAGCAACCCAACCGACGTCCGAATCAACGCCCGCAAGGATTAGCGGCGGCCGTTGCCCCAAACTATAGTCTCCAGTGGACGAATTTTCTCCGTTTGTTGCGGCTTCAAAACGACAACAATAACAACATCGCTGACATCCTGAATCGCCTTCCGCGCTACAGTTTGCACACGTTGAACGTGAACAATATCAATGGTTTAAATGCATCTCTGCGGGACATCGCTCGCAATTCGATTCAGTATCTGCGATCGAACCTGAACGTGGGTATGGCAATGCTGGGAGGTAATGCTGCCATTAACCTCTACAACAATAACAACAACATGTTTGGCATGCAGCACCGATTTGTGCGGGCCGCCGTAGGTTTGGTACACAATCGCAACCCAACACTTCAAGACGCTCCATTGAATGATGACGGTACCGACCTAGACCGGGAACCACCGGTTGATCGACGCAGCAATTATCAGCGTAACTATGAGGAAAACAATTTCATTTTCCCAGAGGCGGTACTAACCCCTCAACAACAGCAGCAGCAGCAGCATCAACAACAACATCAGTCGACAGAAGCACCCCACAGTCAACGGGATGTGTCGTCTGTTGTTGGGGGTGGCTTTGTCCCAGACGCTGCGACGTCGTACCGATCAACTACGCTCGACGATCGACAGCAAAAGACTCCGATCGGTAGCATGTCGCTGACGCAGGACGTCGGCGATGCGCATTGTGTGGTCAACAAGCAGCAGCAGCTGCTGCAACAGCAGGGCGCTGCTGGGGCCATTGAAGTGCCAGTCGTTACCATCGTCGATCGAGCGATGACCAGCGACGCCACTAGTCAACCACTTTCTAGTAATAGTCACGACTCCAGTACCAGCTGCAGTAGTAGAGGGGTGACGGAAATGAATGTGCTGGTCGATACGGAACAGAACACACTTCGAAGGCGGCAACAGCAAACCGAAACCGCGAAACCGAATGATTCATCCCTATAAAACTTGATACATAGACGAGTATCACAGCGAACGAAACGAGAATGAGCAACAACTGGTGTGATGATAATGTATTTCCGTATTGATGTTTCACTGTTAATTTGTTTTGTGTTTCAGTCTGTATTTTATTTAAATGTTTTTAACGCATTCTATAAAAAAGGGTTTATTTATATACAACTGTTTACACTACTCAACCATGCTGCTAGTCTGAACGAACGCATCCGTGGTTGAGTGAAGGACATACGCCAATGTCCTGTATCGTGCTTGTGATATCTAGAATGGACAAGCTATATGTAAATGACAAGCTAATGCTCCGAGCGATGCCGTTACATTTACCGAACAATAAAAAAAAGAACTCTAAACGCCATGGAAACACTGGATACAAAATCAGTAAATAATGAAACAAACGAATAGATCGTAGAAACGTCAGCTCGCTCACGATCACGATCATGTCTATTTCAAGGGACGATTGTCTATTTCAAGGGACAGAAAGCGAAGGACAGAGAAGAAAAAAAAACATACATTACTTGTACATATAGAAGCGATGAATGTTGAAGTTTTTATCATACTAAAGTATATTATTATTTTTTACTATTCAGTTTTGGCGAAACGAAAGTTGTGAATGAAAGCAGAGCAAAAGGCGTTTCGTTTTTCTGCTGGGGAACAAACATGGGGACATTTCACGAAGTACAGAGTTTAGCAAGACAGTGTAGAGTCAGGCTAGAGTTAGAGTAGCGGAACGGATTGACGTGCTGCTGCTGCTGGGTACGTCATTCCGGTTACATATGGTTTTCGTTTCACCTTAGTCCAAGTTTGTCGTTCCCTGTTCCCCACCAAACAAACAAAAAAAAAATGGATAACGACATAATGCCTAAACGAGCTTCATTTCCCGGCTTTCCGAGTTCCCTTACAGTGTTGGGTTAAACAATTGCAGGCAAATAAAACAAGCAAAGTCAAACAATGGCCAAATGGGTGTTTGTATGTAGAATATCTTCCGAAATTATTCTTAATATACATATTGTGCTATCGTCGATCGGTCCCGGCCCATCGGTCCGTTGATCCATAAATCAATTTCATTTCCAATTGCATGTTTTCAATTTCTCCTTCATTTTTTACTCAATCTTTTAAAGGTTTTTTTGCGAATCATATCTGACGTAGACGTACAAGAGGTACCAAAATATTCACGAGAAGTTAAATATATAATGCAGTCAAACACATGGATTGTTTAAGAGAGTGGTTATTACGGCGAATGAATGAACCCAATGATATAATCAACTCTCTGTGATCTACCAAATCTTATTCTCAAATTATACAGCTCATATGGCGCTGTAATGTAATATAATACCAACTTCTCGAACATCCTTCCAGGACACACGAAGCTTAACATTCGCTGGTGGGTAAGAATATTTGATTATTTTTGAATAATCATTCATTGATGAGGTTTGGAGATACCAGAAAAAAGACATCTTCAAGTCGTACATTATCTGCAATAAAATTTTAAATTAAATTTGCTTACTACACCGTAAGCATACCTGTTTTAATAGAATTGGCTCTTATCTGCAATGCTTTACGCAATGGATCTTCTCGGTGCATCTCTAATCTAATTTACCTAGAGTAACTTCACGTTCCAACGAATTCCGTAGAAAACAATACATTTGCACAGACTTCCATTATGAATGTTTATTTTTAACATTCGATTCGTTTTCAGGATAACTTTACATCCTCCCGATCCTCTAGATTTGTGGATACTGGTGAAATATCCTGAACATAAGCGTAGCCTGTATAATTGATTACATTAGCAGCCGTACGGAGGCACTTACGCTTACACACAGTGCACTCTGCGAGCAACTCGGTGTGGCCAAAAAGGTTTGCCCTTCGCAGTCTTCCCATCCGTTCTCCCGAACCGCACCTCTTAGCGGAACAAATGAATAGCAAAAATCCTGCTCAAGTAGATTGACTTGTCACAGCATCCCTGAAGCACCCCCCTGCCAGGATTCCTGCCACTACTTTAGAGAACACACAATGAACATTTTTACGCTCAGCAGGAATGGGCGATGCCAGTTCATTTTACATCGTTTGCCGGGACATTTCTTAATGCCCATTGCTTGCCTATTAAGCCGCAATCTCAAGGATGCTAAAACAAGAAGATGCACCGATAAGAGCATTGTGTGGATGTGTTTGCGTGTGTGATGGCGCAAAACAACAAATCTCGATTTCTGATGATGGAAAAGTGCCATTTGGTGCAATCACGCAGCGGTCGCAAATGGATCGAATGATTTTGTTGTTCCGGGGGTTATGAAATGTTGTTTATATTGTTCCCTTTCTCCCTGATGTGGGGTCGGTCGAAATGGGGAGGAGAGCGAGGGATTTAATACTATTTTCCACTACTTGGGGCGAATTATAAATACCGTAATGCATGCTGCAGTAAACCATCAGTTCTCCAACGGATCGCTACGGCAACGGTAATCCATTTAGGTTTGAAAGGAATCAACAAAACACTTGATTTGATTTAGGTTATCATTTTGTACGACGGTGGGGACACTTTGGAAAGGTAAGCTATACGCAAACATTCATCGTTTTTATTGCTTTCGGTAGCACTGATTCGATGTCGTTTTTTTCGGTTCTAGGTCTGCTGGGCAAACTTCAATCGTTTAACGCTTTTTTGAGTTTTAAATTCACTCACACCTGCTCAACCGTAAACGGTGAGTGATATTTTAAAGTACAACCAAATATCCCATCCAATTCCATTCTAAGGCGTGTTAAGAAAAAGCTCCTTTTAACTCGTCTGCTTCCATTTCTATGTACCAAACCAGATGAAATCGACCATCCTAGTGGTTTTGGAGTTGGCGCTTTTCCTACTTCCCGCCCAAGTCTTACACGCCCAGAAGGATAACGGTAAGTAATGACGAAACTTACCCTCACGTTGCCGTGTTCCCGTTGCCTAACACGGTGCGCTAAACTTTTGTCCACTTCCCCATTATGTCCACCACCCATAAACACACGTACATGGGTACACAGCAAGGATACGGGAAGGTGAGCAAGGGTTGTAATATATACGTACACAACAAAGCAAAGAAGAGGAAAAAAAATCAGTACAGCATGTCCACTGATAAACCAAAGACCGAAAGCCTAGAGACCGAAACGAAGCCCTATGGCCTTTGGGGTGGCTAATGTGGGGTGCTGAATTTATGGTACCATCCCCATCACCATACTCTAGCTCCTCCGACGTGGTCCGTGGTGTGGATGGTGTGGGAAGGAATCTCCATTTTACAGAAAAGATTGGTTTATTCAGTTGGATGGTCGGTTAGGTAGCTTGGTCGGTTCGTTAGAGAGTTTGGTTTGTCGGGGTGCAACTTGGTAAGGTAAGGCTGTGGTGGATATGTAAACCTGGTTGCTATGGATGGCTTTTAACGCTGTACAACCAGGGTGGGTAAGTAGGCGAGAATCATCCCTTACTTTCCCCTAGAACTTATCATAGCAGGCGATGCAGCACGGCAAGCAGGTACGTACCGTTAATTGCATATTATGAGTTATTTATATCAAATGAAAATTGTAACAAAAAAACCCGAAACACTACACGGACAAATGGAAGGCACTAGTTAGCAGCGTTTATTATACCTTCTCAAATGTATTTTTTGCCTACCAGCCAAATCCGTTTAATTGTAACACCTGCATGATTTTAGAACGTGTGCTTACAATACATGAAGTTTTTTTTTGCTGTTGTTAGTAGTTAATGTTTAATAAAGCTTCCTTCATTGGTATATTCTCATTGATGGTGCCCGATTTTGATGAATTCATACTAATTTTGCTACTTGCTTCACTCCCGTACCACCCTAACCCGCACGCATCCCTCATTGGCTCCCGCAGGTGTCAACGAAAGCACCGCTCGAGTGTATGTGTCGCCCTTGCACCGGCATCGAGGATGCGAACGTGATTCCCCAGGAGCTGACATCCTTTGCCGACGAGGGCACACTAACGGGCTACTTCCAGAAGTCACATTACAAATCCGTTGAATAATTCTGGCTAATGAAGCGAATGGAATAGTGGAAACTGTACGGTTCTGCGGTACTGGGTTCGCTCTTTGAGCGTAGCGCCTTGTAAAGGACCATCAATGAAAGTTTTGCTTGGGGTTTGAATTAACACTGAAAAAGCCGTGCTTCGGAGAGTAACGGTGTTCAATCGTGTTAGACTGCTTCTGTTTCATCATGAGTAAAAGATGTACATTAAATGGAACTATAATACGTGGGACAACAACTGCCGATACAACATGTGGGGGAAGGTGCATTTTTGTGTTTCATACTGAATTTTACCATCTGCGAAGAGAACTTACGCGGGGAAGGCATTTGTCATTGGTGTTTTAATAAGTTGTATCAATAAAGCTAAGATTGTAGAATGAATAAGGAATTGATAACGAATTTATAGTCTTTGTGTTAGTAACATTGCTGTTCATGTATTGTTTCAGATAAGCTTGTGTAAAAGCATTTGTATATGATTTTGTGTGGAATAACTTATAACTCTTACACCACATGCAATTCGTCTATTGTTTGTTTTGATTGATTGATTAATGAACTTCCCATAAAAGATGACAATTTTTCCATTTTTTACTTTTTTAATTACTTGGTTAAGTGCTATTTCCACTTTTAACCATTTTCAAGCATACAATAGTGGTTTTGACCTTTAATATCCTCTCGTGTACATTTATTCACGGATAACAACAACGTCATTCAAAACTATCAATTCGGTTTTCAACCTGCACTGTCCACCACTCATCAAATTAACAGATTGAAAAATACCATACTGAATAACCGAATAATTAAAAAATCAACCGGCCTTGTTCTGTTGGATGGAGAAAAAGCATTTGATACCATATGTCATCAAGGTATGATATATAAACTTTGTTCATATAATTACACGCCATATTTGGTGAAAATCATCTTTCTCGAAAACAGACAAAACTGTGTCCATATCAATAATACCAAATCTGATTTTTTTTTTCATTAAAAGCTGACGTACCACAAGGTGGCATATTATCACCACTGCTATTCTACATTTACATATCAGATCTACCAACTACGAAGAATTGTGAACAATACCTATACGCTGACGACTTTGCCATAACATCGTCATCAAAACAACCAAAAGCAATAATAAAATCACTGAACAACGCGTTAAAAAGGTACAATAAATTTTGCAACAAATGGAAACTGAAAGTAAACGAAAATAAGTCAGACGCTCTCTTCTTTACTAAATACACCAGTAAACGATAACTTCCTCAACGTTGCTTAAAAATAAATAACACAAACATTCCAAACACCTTCGATCAACGCATTACTTTTAAACCACATTTAGAAAATTCTGTCAGCAAAGCTGCAAAAACCCTGAAATGTCTTTATTCTCTAGTAAATAGAAAATCAAAACTAAATCTACAAAATAAATTGCATCTTTACAATGCATGTTTAAGACCTATATTAATGTACGCTGCGCCTGTATGGAAGAGTTGCGCCAAAACTGACTTAAAGAAGTTACAAATTTGTCAAAACAAATTACTAAAAATTATGTTACATGTACCGCCATGGTATCGCACTATTGATCTGCACAGAAAAACAAACTCCCTTCTTATTGTAAACTACATCGACCATATTTCTCGTAAATATTACAACAAATGTCAGATGAGCACAAATTCATTTGTACAACAATTAGTAGCATATTCTTGGTGTCGGTTTACTTAATATAGGTAAATTAGGTTTTATATAGATGTAAGTTAATTTAGTTTTTTGTTTTCTACACGTGAGTTTTTTTGTAAATGATTTTTCTCACATTATCAAATCCAAACACTTATTATAAAAAAAAACAGAACTCCTGGTTACGCTAAAGCAAAAATTGTATCAATGCGGAAAGATTATTAATCGTATCCATTACTTTAAATTGCCAATGTGATGTCACATCAAGAAATTGTACAATACAGAAATACTTAACTTAACTAACTGACCTTTAATATAATGGGTTCTGATACATTTTCTCTCCTCATTAATGTTTGCTCTAGTAAGCGACTTAGCTGAAGTAGTTTTAGATGGCTGTGCATGATTTTAACTTTAATTAGGGAAAATAGTGTTGAAATTTAAAAAAATCCCTTGAATTTGAAAAAATCAAAAGCTACTGTTACTAACCTATTCTTATTACTAGCACCTTACCTAAACAAATACCATACATTATTTAGGACCTAACATTTATAAATTAACAGTCTAAGAATGCAATTCACTATTTTTTTTTTCTTTCTCGCCATGACTATTCATAGAAAAAGCACTTAGCAATATTTAAGGCGTACGAAACTTGTTACATCGATGCATGAAATTTTTTTAAAACATATTGAGCAGTAATAGTTCACATTTTAATGTTTAAATATTGCAAGACTTTTTTTCTAAAAATATATTTGTTACATATTATTCCATGGTATTCAAGGACGTTGTTACACTTAATCATGCAATTTATCAAACTCTTATCTGGTTGGGGTTCAAAAAAATGTTATAACTTTATTCTGTTATCGCTATTCATCAAGAACCGATTCGTCCGCGCTGGCTGCTGCAACCGGGAACTGCTTTTCCACTGAAACTGTGGCTGCCGTCTCTGGTGGTGTATCGCTATATACGCTGCGATTCTCACGGTTCCGTCACTTTGGAATAGATTGACTCCGGTTCCGCTGACCACGCATGACACGTATCCATGGTGTCATCGACCAGTGCATTTAATAAATTAATTAAATCTGCCTACCAAGAAAACCTAGCATTTTAATAACTTTATATGTGATTTTGTTGTGGTGCCGTTGGATTTTAACTTTGTGGTCAAGAGTAACTCCCAGGTCCTTGTTTTGTTTGTCCGATATACCGTAATTAAAAACAATTTAACACTTATGAACAGAAATTTACAGGTCGTTATACCAGTCCGAGAAACCGTCAATAATGAGGTATGATTTGAGTCAATCCACCAATGGGCCAGATATTCAAGTCCATGTCAAGCTTCGCCAACAATACTCGGCGATTCAACCGATCAAAAAGAATCTTATGGTCTGTGTAAATCACGTCCATTTGGAACTCAGAGGCAATTGCATCATGACAATTGGTCACAAATGTAAGATTTGTGGCCACACTGCGTCCAAGATAGTAACCATACTGACGTGTTGAAATCAGCGAACGGCAGCGGTTTAAAAGCGAGTTGTGAACGACGATTTCAAATATCTTGTCACCTGCGGTTGATAATGCCGCGACGGTTAGCAACAGAGCTCTTATTTCCCTTTTTCTGTGACGATTTCCACGCAGCAAGAAATGAGCGTTGAGTGAGAGAATGCGTGAAACTACGAGCCAATATTAACACAAACGTATTATAAAAGAAAAATTTATTTTATCCGTTATTCACTCAAAATTTCTGAAAAATAATAAATACCAACAACAACTATAATTCTACCTGAAATCACAAAAAAAGATGTATATAAATTATCAGAGAAGGACTTTTTCCAAACAACATGATTAGAAGTTAATTGTGTTTTTGTGTTTGTTACGGAAGTTCAGTATAATGTTAGATAGATAACAGCATATATAAAGAGTTGCTTCTGAAAAAATCATAACCTTTTCATGTTTGGGAATACTAGATTTGAGAAAACTAATCTAATAATTTAAAATGTATCAAAAATAATTTGCTTACTTTTCACTTTGTTCTTTCTTAATAAACAAATTGATAACACCAGTAAATAAAATAATGAGCAGCGACGCACAGTAACAGACCTATTCTTTTGGTAAAACGTTTTTTGAATCTTTTCCTAAATTAAAGATTTCATAAACAATAAAAGTTTGCATATCTTTTGGAACAGTTTCTTTCAGAAGCGTTTCATATTACGGAGGAAGGCTTGTGTTCAAGGACATTACATATTCAGATCAATATTGCATAAAGAGATGATGTAATCAACATTAAAAATGATACATTTTAATTTTATTTTTGCTTAAACTTTTAACAACAAAATACACTTTTTAAGAACTTCCAGACTCTTATAAAAAGTTCTTGTGTATCTTATTGACATCATCAACAGGTATAAGGTGTGCAGTTTCCTTTTCAACTCAAATTAACCAAACAGAAGGTAAAGAAAGAAATAAACCACTCAGAGCCAAAATTTAACACATCGGTCTCGCGTCAAGGGCAATAAAATCCCTAACATAAACGAAACTATGCAAAATAACTATCATATATGCATTTTAACTAATCAAGTACAATCATACAATAGAATAATCATTCATCGAAGCGAAACGAAGAGTTTTTTTTTTAATTACCCAAGGACACTTTAATAGAATATTAACGTCACAAAATGAGCTGTTTTATTTAATCTTCCTATTACCATAGGTTTTATCAGATACAAATTTTAAAATTGTAATAATCCAAATGGTCAAACATGCGGCCCGTGACGACGTTTGATGCGGCTCGCGACAGATAACAAGCAAGTATTAAACACTCTCGGTTTATTAAAAAAAATACAATGGTAAAATACATTTTTGATTTAGCCAGAAATATTGACGAACATTTAATTAATAAATTTAACTACGATCACGAGAGTACCGATTTTACTGATACCGCCGCTTTGATAGGGAAAAGGGTGGCGTTGTAGCTGGATGGAGGGGAGATCAAGATTTTCAATTGTATTCTTCATCAGGGGGCATTGCGTGAAGCATGGAATTGTGGGTAGCAATAATAGTCATCATGGAGCTTGAAAGCAAATCCTTTAAAGAACAGCAAGAGGATATCTGGATAACAGAACATTCGTTTTTGGCAAATATGTCCCATTTCTATTGCGTGTGCTGAACCCTTCACTAGATGGTTGTTATAAAATAGTTGCACAATATCGCGACAGCGTCTGTGTATTTCAAATGAAGTTGAAACTATGAAGCAATGAGATAGCTGAAAATAATTGTACGCACTTTCCTAAATTAAACTTTTTGCGAAAATGCACAGCAGTGTTGAATTGTGTAAGGTATAGTAAAAAATAGCTATTATTTTGCTAGTATTCAAAACACAATTTAACATTTTCTACTCATCTTTCCAAAGCTGTTTTTTTATGAATATCAGCTCGAATGGATTGGTTTACAGAATGATTGAAATCTTACAGAACATTAGCTGAGCTAAATGAATATTACAAACCTATCGTTAATTTTACAAATCTCCTATCGAATTAATCCAAATGAAATTATCCGCAAAAATATTCTCTATGTTTGGAACTACATACGTTTGAGAGCTACATTTTTCACATATGAACGTTAATATATCTAAACTACGATCACGATACACAAATGATTATTTGAATGATGTATTGGAAGTGTACAGTTCTCAGGGCATAACACCTAACATAGATACTCCATTACTACAAAAACGATACCAACCATCATGCAGCTAATTTGTTACGGCCACTGACATTGCAAAGAAGATTGCCACATACCAACGTCTTCAACATGCATTCCATTGTCTTCAACATCTAGTACGATCAGAGTATTCTATACTCTATTTCCTTTCAATTGGTCAGCATGAAGGCTGGAATCAGCAGTAGAGCACGTTTGGTAACATAAATAATATATTAACTGTTTTAGTTAAAATAACGTTGATACAAACCAAGTTCAGTATCGTTCGTAGACTCTGATCGTAAAGACTCTCAAAATCTGATATCATTTATCATGATCATGATGATTGATAAGACTTACGCTTGACTGTAGTTTTGTTGTTCCATACAAGGCTTTAGAATATAAAAGAAGTTAGATTAATAAAACAAGGAGAAGAAATTGTATAACAAAGTGTTCGTTACAATTAACAAAACAAATACATGACGGTTGGTGTATAAATTACTTGGCTGAATTAATTACAGATCATATCCTAAATAAAATGCTTGATTGTTATTGTTAACTTTGTCATCATAATTAATTTTCACTCTCGACTGCTTGTTTGGATTTTATTGCTTTTATTGTTCATTTAACACAACACTTGAATTCCACGCAAATCATTAAATGGTATTTTGTTTTTAACGCAGTTACATTTTGTTATTACTGCCAGAAACATAAATAGCAAATGCAGCAGACACGTATTAACTTATGATTAAATACCATATGATCTATTCGACGCCTCAGTTGCACTTGTTGATTGAAAATAATTTGAATCGAGGCAATATTTAAAAACATTTCTGAACGATAAGCTTGTACAAATCAAATCGATACATTACTGAACGCAACGAAAAAAAAACACAAAAGGAAAGAATACAAATCTTTGATCGTTACCACACTCTAATGTGTGTCGTATGGGGGCGGCAGATTTCCCTAACAGCCAGTCATTAGACTAAACATGGGTGTGCTCGCAACCCTCTTAACATGCCCCAGCTGAAATCAATAATCGATAAAAATAACTGTCCACACTACATCACCACCGAATGAGCACTTTATCCGTTACGATACACTGCAATCAATCAAAGGGAAAGGAAAAACAGGCACAGAAATCACCCTCGTTTACCATAATAACAGCAATACCCCTTATCGTGATAAGCCCAACCATAATAATGGTCCTTCCATAACAGCACAGCAAAAACAGTCTCACTGATAGCTACCACTCGGTGTTTGTGTGTATGTTTGGTTAGTTTGCACATTCTCGGCCACTTTCTGTTTTCCTTCACACTTTATGATATTTTTTGCTTTACGTTTGTTTTTTCACTTCTTTTCGATTTTGTTTTCTTTCTATTCGAAGCACTTGATGTTGTATCGTCTTCGGCTTCCTGCCAACAGTGGTCGATGTTTTGTTGATTTCGATGAACAACACTAGTCAACTACGTGTATTCTCAAGCAATAACAACATAAACAGTGTGTTAGTAACCCAAGAATACGCGTGGCCAACCAAGTTTTGTGATGAGATAAGAACGACAGCTGTAAAATTAATTTCACTTTTCACTAAGTTGTATGTATCCACATGTTTTCACGAACACGATCGCTGGCACTGAACTAAATATCGAATTTTTAAAATTATTTCGCTTTTATCTTTCATCTCAATTTTGTTAATGTTTTCGTTTTTAAATCAATTTGAAGAAACCATAAGATTGAGCGGGAATTTCCATCACATACATAACAGACACACATACAAGAACAAAATAGGAAAGAATAGAGAATGAGAAAAAAGCCAAAACTAAGCACCGGGATATCAAACTTGCTTGAATATAACAACATGTAGTTATATCATTTCGGTGGCGAGAGAGAAAGCTATTCAGGCTGTTTCATTGGACCAAAAGGTGCTGGAAAATATCTAAATTACATCCATAGTTTTCATTTATGCCTCTTCCAGTCTTCTATATTCATTAAATCAATGTATGACAGGCATGACAGAGCAGATCGTTTAGCTAAAACAAAATAGAATATATAAGGTTGAACAAACAATCAATTATTTTTGCGCGTTATTTATGTATTTATTGAACTTCGGATTCGCAGAATCAGAACAAATATACATCATTCTTGGTACAATTTGTTAATATCTTACAGCTTCATAATGCATCTTTTAATATAGTCTTAGCCCAAAGTCAGGTAAAGACTATCTATGCTTGTAAGGAATTTTCACCAAATTACTACAGACCGATGTGGTTCGACTCCTCTTCTATTACTCAAACGTTTGCTTAAAACGCTCCAATTTTTGACAGTAGAAATCTATATTTAATTTATAAGTTTCCAAAGTAAAGGAACTGTAATTTTTAAATGAGGAGATAACTTCTGGCAAAGTAAGTTGTCAAAGTAAGTCTAAGTTAAATGAAAACAGACGTTTGGTTAACTTTTCCAGATACAAAATGGGAAGGAGGTATGAGGCTAGTTTCTATACAAAAAAATTGTGCAAAACACACAAGCATTTCAAATTATTCGTTTCCAAACCTAAACGAAGGATGTGAGAAGTGGATAAAGCATAGTGAGTCTCTGGACATACAGTTGACTGTCATGTCGTACCTGGCATACCTGTCATATCGAAAGGCCTGGCAGTTTCGCGTCTGTGTCAACAGTAGAATAGTATGCGATACATTATAGAGAAAGAGGACGGGTTTTTGTTATAAGTGTCACGTCGGTTCATCGGTGGCTGTAGTCCTACCGGTGCTGCACATGGGTGTAACATGATTCGCTCACTCACCATACTTATAAATGCGCATATTTTAAAAAAAATTGAGAAAAGACTTTTCTGGTTGATGGTTTCGAATGATCAACAATGTAAAAAAAACTATATTTAACAAAAAAAATAAAATTACTAGCAAACATAATGTAAAAGCTAAACTGTTTGTGAAATTGGTACAACACCATAAGACAGGATAAAAGGATAACAATGTGGGCGGCTGCTTAAATATTGGTTTTATTGCTTTCCTCTTTCGCAACAATTCCTCAAACTATCCACTTCAATTAGCGACCGAATTGCTTCCCTTTACGCACTTCGCTACCCAACTTTGCTGTAAACGAAAAAAAAATCAACAACTCCGATTACCGCAACCCCAATAATGTGAAAATCCGGAAAAACTTTATCCTATCCGTCCAATTTTTCACTCACTTCATTTACCCAGGTTTCCGGTTCCCATCGGCGCCAACCGCGATCACTCTTTCGGTTCCACGCGTCCAATAACGAGTTAATTAATTTTCTTTACTATTTCCACACCCCTTGCGAAGGAAAGCAATAGCTGGTGGAGAAAAATCGGAAACGATAACTGAAAAGAAAACACACACACACACTCACATCGAGAAGCTAAATTTGGAAGGAAAAGAAAACGTAAACGGGAAAGGAAAAAGCGAAAGCATCCCGAACTAAAGTTCAACCGTACGGTAGTGTGTGGCCCCACGCGAAGGGCAAACTTTCCGCCCACTTTTCGGACGAAGACACGCAACGCTGTTGCATGGTGTAGGACAAAACAGGACGGCAAGCAGAAAACTCGTTCTGCTCTTCGTGGGGCATGAAATTTGGGGCTAGCCTTCAATATTGCCAGTTCCGAACCGGAATGAGGCAACGATTTAGACACTAACCAACCAACCAACCAACCCCTGGGTATGGTAAGAAGGCGATGATGAAGACAGAACGCTTTGACGTGAGGTTGCGTGAACAGCCAAAAAAAAAAAAAAAGGATACAAGAAAGGATCCCATCACCATGTTGCTAGCCATCGGGCCTGGTGTCGATGGTGTGTTACGTTGGATCCCAGGCTTGGGATGGATGGGTGGATGGGTGGGAAGAACACAAAACTTATTATATTAATTTAATAGAGGCAATTAAACACACCATAATGGGCTTTTGTTGCTGCGGAACGGATGCAGAAGGTGTGGGAGTGTAGGACCAACCGTCCAACCGGTCCAACCGGACGTACCGGAAGTAGTCCGGGATAGTCCAGGCGTTGCAGACAAACGCGACGAACTCTGGGTAGGGAAGGATTCTTCGTTTGTTCGGTGGCATAAAAGTTGGGTGGCGTTCCGTTGTAAAAAGGGATAAAATTAATTTATTATAAGCCCGAGTTCCGTTCCCTGTTCCGTTCCTTCTTCTTGCCCTCGTAAAACATGGACCTTGTTGGAACGAGTTTTTTCCTCCGGTATCCTCGTTTTACTGCTGCGGTCAGCGATCAGGACGCGACACCAAACGGAGCTAAAGTGACTTCGTTTCAGGTAGCAGCAACGATCGTTAGAATGTCTGTGTAGGATGGTTACAGCTATCATGTGATGGAAGCAGGACGATGGGACACTATAAAACCGCGCAACCCCGTATCACACCGTGCCGTGGTCCCACACACGCGCGCGCGTTAATAATATCAATATCTCTTGCGCTAACCACAACGTTCAACGTTGTGTGCAGCACCCAGGTAAAACCGACAGTGCGTTCATGTCGATGGCCACACTGCTGGCCCATTGCGAACATTCACATTGGCCAAAGTGACAATGAACGTTAGCTTCCGGTGCCGTAACGGTCCCGGAGATCAACCCCGCAATGGACGCGATGCCATTTAGATTGCAACCCAGTGGTTACGATAATTTAACGAACCGTGCGCTTGGTGTGTGAGTGAGTGTCCTTTGGAAAGTCCATTCCGGTGGATGCATTCTACGGCTGCCCCGGGATTAGATTACTGAAACCCACCGCTGTACAGTTCGAAATTGGTTGAAACACATTTTCTATTTGGGTTTCATCTTCCGCTTGTTCTGCCCCACAAGGCGGGACGCTTAAGCTTCTCTGAGCGTTTTGGGTGGGAAATCGAAAAAATCTCATTTTAACTGTCGCGCTCTCTGTTTCTACGCTCTGGGGCGTTCCGGCGACATCTTGCACTCGTTGGGCAAGACGTTCCAGCATCATCAATGCCGGTACGATGGAACCGGATATCAGTTTAAATAAATTATAATTAACCTCTACGGTGTACGGGACCAGAATGGTTCGGTGGAGCACACCGAGGAAAACTCTCAACCGTCAAGCGAACCGAATTGCGACCGATGCCGGTTTTACATTCACTCCTACCGCTAAGGGTGGAAAGGAATAGATGTGTGTGTTTGTGTAAAAAGGTCGTAAAAAGTATCAGTTGATTCCGAGCACCGAACAGCTAATAAATGAGAAAATATTAATCTCAGCTGAATGCAAGGACGGGGTTTTTGCCCAAAGATGCTACTGCCCGTCGTCTTCAACGATTCCGTCGTCTGCGAAAGGGCGATGAATAGCGATCGTATTACTAGCCACAGTCTGTCCAGCTTCGGTTCGCTGATAGTGTGGCCCCAGGGATGCGTCAGCGGAGGACGCTAGCTGTGTGAGGCCCGGGGGCAAAGAGATCCCAAAAGGACACTCTCGACGACTCATCGAGTCGAATGAAGATTGCCCGTTGGAATTGCAACTTGAAATCTCACACCGTACGGCGACGACCCTTTGGCAAAGATACGGACACGCCAACACACACACACATACACACCGACCCCGATGGTGGCGTGTGAATGGTTGCGAGTCTCGCGGGTGAAACCGAAGAAAGTTATGACTTAATTTGGAACATGACACTATTTCTAACCATCCTTCTCGTCCATCGGAGTGGGGGGAGAGTGGTGGATAGATACATTTTCAATGAACTTTCCACCGAACGCGGGTAGGACGCGTAAATCGTCTGCTAACACAAAAGGACCCAACCGGGATGTCTTGAACTTTCTCGTAACGCAGGTCGAAATTATTACAAGAAGAAAATCCGACTGAAAGGTAGCGTAATTCAACAAATTGTGATATATTCAACAACCACTATCAACTTATTGAGAGCATACGAAAGTAAGCTAATGTAGTTAATTAACGAATGTTGCACTTAATTAATGGAAAACTGCATGTGGGTGTAAAATATGATACCGTTGTTTAAAAGGAAACGTGGTGGTACTTAACAGTTTTTAGCCATTCGTCCATGTGCAATGCTCAATGTTAAAATGAGACTTTGTCAAAAAAACCTTTCGCAAATCGATAATTGAAATCGAAATCGTGGTGTTCTTTACATGAGTACAAATTAAGTACTTGTCATTTCTCTTTACTCTATAAGCAAACTAGAGACAATATTTCCAATTTCCTCTGATTTTTTATGTTATAGAGCTGGCGGTAAATATTAAAAAATACTAAAATGTCACATAAGTAAATAATATAATCCGAAATATGTGTAAAAGAGGGTTTTTCTATATTTAATTCAAATGAAGGTATAAAAACCAAACAAAACTAAATTTCAATTTTCATACAAGATAAAATCTATTAAAAAATGTTATGTGTTAAATATGATAAACTATTCTTTTATAATCCCAAATAAATAGAAATTCCCATAATAAAGATCACCGAGTCTTTTGAAGGTTTAGGAAAACTGAACAAATTTGGGACGCGGCTTTAGAAACTGGATTAAGTATGTTTTGAAATTTTGATTCCCTGAAAAACCCAAAAAATTTTAAAAAAATTTCGACGCTTATTAATGTGTACAATCCTTTATTAATAAAACAATTAAACAGCATTTATGAAAAAGCATGTTTATATATATAATAAAAATAAAACTAAAATATCACCGTAATTTTAAATTATATTTCAAGTTAAATAATTTAACTTTTATTCTTGAATCAAGATACATCTCCTCTTTAGGTTCAGTCCTCGAAGGCGGTTGTTTGTAATGTAGCGCTACATAAAACAATCCTCGAGAAAGACAACATATAACAGAGGATGTACTACAAAGGGATAGGTGAAAAAGGAAATTAAGAATGAGATTCAGAGAAGCAGTAATTACTAATATGATGCAGATATTTTTGTTTCAATCATCTTCATCATTCAGTTTGGGTACAATTGATGAAGTTTGGTTTGAAATTATTCATCACAATTAGAAACATTCCGATGATATTCTTCCCTTACTCAACCTGTGCAAGATTGTGGTGTTATTCTTGACTCTAACCTCAGTTAAGATCGATATGTTGACGTCATCATTGCCAAAGGTTATAGGACACTAGGAAGCATTTCACAATCGAACAGTATGTTTCATGATCCTTTGTGTTTAAACTATTTTTAATGTTGTCTGGTGCGACTAATTATTCAATATGCATCGATGAACCGAAGCTTGGACTTACTATACCCACTATATACTATACCCAAGCAAAATACTATAAAGGAAAAAATGTTGTACGAAAAAAATCACAGGCTATGGTAATCTTCAAAAGGTTGATTGTAATTATTGACAGGAATTGTTGTATTTTTTTGTTGTATTCTGCTCATTCTAGGATAGCTCGGATGCAAAAAAGTATTATAAAAAGAATATAAATTCGTCGTAAATGAGGCATTTCTCATTACAATTTATTTATTGTAAGTATACCTACCTTCAAACCCAAAGTTGCAGTTTAACCTTGTTCAGATTTGCAGCAACATCGTGTTTCCACAGTATATGTTTTAATTCAAGTTTAGTTCCATCAAATTCAGCAAAACGTCGAGCTGTAATGAAATAGATAAGGGAAAACTAATTAATATTGAACAAAATGCCCATGTTACGATTTTAGACAGAAAAGAAACAACGAAAATTTGACTTTATATCTTGCATCAATATTCAAATAATAGTTGCGGAGCAATTTCTATTATTGTAACCTAAATATCGGTGCAAGGAATGCTTCAAACAATCGCTACCAAACGCTATACATCCACAATGCATCCAATTTGAACTACCACGTACGCTACCAGGGAATCAGTACAAATTTAACTCAATTAGTAGTGTTTCAGCCGGACGGTAAAAGCTCACCTCTACAGGAAGCTGCAAATATGCTTCCAATTGATGGAACACTCGAACAATAAGAGCATTAAATTAATTCATGATGACTACCCGCATCAATAAACTGGTGCATAAATCAAACCGAACCATGTACATGACGGTCCTTTTCCCTCTGTCTCTCTCTCTCTCTGTCCCCATGGCTGCAACAGCAAACATGCACTCGAAGCGTACTCTTTCGATTTTAGTACACTGCCAGTCACAATGTTGATGCATTGCCAGCATCAAACCATGCTAATTTAATATTAAATCGAATAGCCCAACCTGCCACAGTGCATTTTCCTTTTTGAAATGGGGTTTGAATTTTAAAACATCACTACCTTTAGCGAACTCTCTACATCATTCCATCCTCCAGTCAGGGCTAGGAGGCCCGTCAAGAAGAAAAGGATTGCACCTTTTTGCCACCGTGTCCACCCACGTGACTTACATTTTGTTTGGCTAATTAATCTCTACTCGAGCGGTCAGCAGGCTGGGCAAATCCAATGGTAATGCCTGACCACAACTATGCCAACCTGAAGCTAATGAGTTTCGCAATTTGTAGAAGCTGTGAAACTCACAAGTACAAGCAAAAGGGAAAACAATTTTCCAGCAATTTGTTGCCTTATCGTGGTTGCCTTCTTTGGACGTTTTGTTTGTTTTTTTTTTTTTACACAGAAAAATAATTATAAAAAAGCGAAAACTCGTAGGAAAAAGAGAGTAGATAATGTAGAAATAAAACAATGTTGAATTGAGTTAAATTTCTGCAGAGTTTGAGATATTTAAGCTATTAAATTTTACATTCTATACACTAATCTGAGCGTTCGGGTGCTATCAAAGCAATAAATGGAGACATTTGTTATTATGCATGATCAATCAAATTTAAACACGAGTGGAAACATACACCCATACCTTGCTCATCATCAACATGCGCAACGATGGTAACCTGGTTCACCGAGTAGAAGGCACAGAATCAGACGAAGGTAATTATAATTTGCATGCAAATTAACATAATTTCCTCCGGTGAACGGTGAACGGTTATGGGTTTGTCTGGCAGAACAGAAGCGTCCTTGTGTAGAAAACCTTTCGCCGCTCGGAAAACGGTAGAACATCCAGCACGGGAAACTTCTTTCATCCGGGGGAGGAAACAGAAGTGAGGGAAAGCGAGGAAAAACGGAACCAGGAGTGGGCGAAAGACATCGACCGCTGCATGATGCTGTGTCTGCTTCAAGTGGAAAATTTGCCTTTGCCAGCAAAAAGTAACCCACGGGGAATCGTATGCCACCGCCGGTAAGTACGCCACACAACAACTCTCAACTCGAATTCAAACGAGCGACCTGTTGCTCTTCAACTTTGCCACTCGCTACACTTTGCGGTAATGTTTCTGGTAATCTGACTAGTGGCAATTGGGGAACAGCAAATGATAGAACAACAAAGTAATGGAAGTGTCAGCCAGCGAAGCAGAGGTGTTTAGATATGGAGTTTTTTGAAGCTTTTGGGTCGAAATTATGGTAGATTGGTTTGCATCATATTTGTCATATTTTGGTTGAAAGTGAGTTTGGATTGATTTTAACCTATTACAAGCAACAACCTAACAAGCAGTACGACTGGTTGGTCATCAAAACTATTGCAAATGTCATTTAATTTATTAAGAAATTGCCTTCATAGAACATTTATTAATACACTGGCTTTCGTTGTTAGAAAAATACATCAGGCTTAAAATTCAGGGTTTAAATTTAAGTTTAACTTTAAAACGGTCTTGAACTGTGATTAATCAAATAAATTTTGCTCAATAGTACTATTGTTATTCAAGTGTTTTCTTTGTTAACGTATATTATTTTCCTGCTAATTTTTTTTTCACATGATTTCGAAATAACGCTGAAGGCTGATGCCATTATTTTATTCCCTTTCTTCTTCTTTCGATCTTGATACAACAGTATTTCCTTTTTAGTCATCAATTTGCAACAATTTATTAATGTAACTAAATGAAGAACATTATAAGCTTAATTGTTTTAAAAGTTTTCAATGGCGAAGAGACGCGAAAGATTGGAAATCTGTTTGCTAGACACTGTTGTAAATACGTTTCCGTACACTTTGCTATTATTTCATTGTAGTTTCTTAACTTAACGCACACAAACAACTGACTATGAAGAAGCCCTTACAACTCTAACATATCTATAATTTACACTAGCTCTAGTTATTCCTTATACGAAATAATCAAAACAATGATAATAAAATAATAACAGAATAGTTCAACAAAATATAGACCTAATTTCTATTTAAAATCCTTTTAAAATATCGCAATACTATCGGTCCCACTAACCGGACCGAATACTGAACAATAACATAAGATAAATCTATGGCAATCCTACAAACCACAGCACAAACGGCATCACAGTCGTGTCACATTACCCCAAAAAAACACATTCACACCTTGTGCGTCAAAATTCATTACTTTCAAATTGGCGTCAAGTAGGGCAGAAAAAACCCCGAAAATGGAAACAAAATAATCAAACCCCAAGAAAGGTCTTCCTGATCTGAAGGAAAAACAACGGTAAGCAGGATGCTCTCGGACACTGAGAAAGGCAAAACAAAAACAAGTGGAAAGAGTAAACGTTGATGATATTGTTGTTGATAAATGTCAAAATAAAGAAAACGGAGAATGGGTCCGGTGCGCACAACAAAGGTAGAGTGTAACCATGAAAATACACCGCGTTCCTTTCATTCGGGTATTTTGAAACAGTTTTTATTTTTTCTTCGAAGCCAATCGGGGAAAAACACAGAAAACTCGTAGAAATATATTTTCACCGCCCCAGAGTCTCGCTCCACAGCGAGCAAACCGTGTCATGACCGGGGGTTGAAGTATTATTTTGAAGCTATCGTCAATTGAAAAGAATGGCGTACGCCAACCCCACCACCGAGCTTGGAAGAAAATTTGAAGTGTACAAATAATACGGCAACAGAAACGCAAGCTGTAGCTACTTTAGTGCACACGAAACCCCATGTACGCGGGATAGCCAGAGGGCGTTTGTGCGGCCCGAAACGGGACGACCGGGAAAGCGTGAAAAGCTGTCAAATGTTGATCCCACCACAGACAAAGCCGACGTCGTCTTAGTTTGTTGTTGTTACTTTTCTTTTGCCCATTCATTGCTTACATCGTCTGTACGAGTTCTCTGTGCCACGGGTTTTTTTTTTCTTTCTACTTCACCTCGACTCTTCCGTGTGCGATACGACCCTTACACACAAACGGAAGTAAGAAAATTCGTACCGGAAGTTGGCGCTTTTCGTACATTGTCTGGCTTACGTTTTACTGCCTTAGTTCGGGTATATTTTCCGCCAAAAGCAGCCAGCAGCCGGTAACGCTGAGATGGAAATTTTTAAAGGTTTCCAACATGAACAAAATGGTACGTCTGCTAGCGGAAGGTCTTCTGTGCAGTACAGCTAGGTTGATCAAAAGGCAGTAACAAAAAAAAACTGGCAAGAATGGTGTAGTTTCATGTTTTTATACTTTCTTGAAAAGTTTGACAGCGAAGAAGCACCTTTAACTGACAGCTAATTGTTTAATGGCATTGAATGGATATTTTAAATATTTCTTGATTACTGATGATTACTGATGATTAATGATTACTGCGCATTACAATTTAGTTAAATAAGCAAAAGTTTCCTACTAAATTAATTAAAGAGTGAGAAAAAAGTTATTCATAACAGTCTGAACTCCTCTGCCAAAGAGGAGGAAACAAACATATATACCACTCGATAAAGAAACAAAACAAGTAAACATATTAAAAGGAACAGTAAATGGCACGATGATAAGAAAGATAACAAAAAACTTCACAACGCAACGCACAAACCGGTGTACATAAGGACACATAAAAAGGAAAGTTAAATAAAAGAATAACAGAGCATTGAAATGAAGGAAACCGAGCTGAATAGCAGACAACAACAGCGGCCAAAAGCCAAACACAAAAGGAACATGGTTTGTTCATTTGACGTTATTGTGGTGAAGTTTTCACGTTTCTTCACCTACACTAACCGTGGTGCAAAATCTGAAGCTTTCATCTCTTTCTTGCTTTTCGCATTTGGATTTTCCTGTTCGGTCGCCTCTGACTTTTTTTCTTCCTTTCAGCTTATGTCTCCAGCAATACGTTGCGCGTGAGTTTTCGATGCGGTTTTTCATTTCATTTCAAGCAATTTGAAGCACTCCAACGTACGTCCTAGAAGGACTGGCTCACCTGCCTCCATCTTATGCCCGCTCTCATTGGTGGATGATGTTCTTTGATGTGCTGAGAAGCACAAAACGTCGCATTTCGGTAGGCTTCCCATTACTTCGCCTTCACGTTGCTTTGTGTAAAAGGAATCCTTGTTGCTTCTTACACTACGCGTTTTTTTTATGTTGTTTTGTATCACAGTTCTTACGGCGGATGATGTACACATACTTTTCAAGCTTCGTTACCCACACCGACCGGCAAACCTAGTCGTTCTTCCTCGCGCAGTAAAAAAAAGCAATCCAACTGGTCACTACGAACACGATCCATCCGCAGTAGGATTCCTTTTCACTGCTGAGATGCACGCTTTTCGTCACCATTTTCCGCACAGTGAGGCATCCCTGAAAGATGCAAATGGGCGAAAATCGAAAACATCGCGTGAGGAAGCCAACAGACGGTGGTGTCCATTGTTTGGTAAGTTGATGTCCCAGCTCAAAAGGCGCGGTCAACGTTTTCGGTAGGGTAATAAAAAGTGACGAACGTGACACAAACGGCGAATTAAATCCTGCTGTTTGATGCTAGCTCGTGTTTGAGTGCTAAATGAGTTGTGTTTGTGTTGGAAAACGAGACTTGCTTACTCTATTATGTTGCTATTAAAAAGGCAACGAGTGTTTTCCATAGTTTCCACCATCCAGAACCACCCAAATCGCATTGCAAGCAATGAGTTGGTTTAAATGCAAAATTTTATGTAATCATCATTGATCTCCTAAATCCTAAATAGAACTCCCGTTGAATAATGTGTTGATTAACTCTGAGTCTGATTAAATCCTTTAAGTCGTTTGGGCAGCATTATAACATCGTGTTTGAAAAAAAAAACTGGAAGTAATACATTGAAAGTTTGAAAATCAGACCATTTTGAATTGCAAAAGGAATTTCTGTGTGTTTTATAAAAAGTGTTGTCATTTGAAAGATTCAAAACGGCTTTCAAAGCATTTCAAATGCAAATGCAAGCAAATGCTTTCAAAGGCTTTAAGTTCTTTCCTCGTTGAGGCTTGATCTGGTCGATCGTCCCAAAACGGTGTCCCCGAAACGGTCTTTTAAGCTTGTGTCACAGCCAGAAATCTGATATGATGGATAGCGTTACGAAATCGAGGTAGTACGTTCAGATAATATTCCTTGTTGACCAAGGAATCCTTCAACGGTTCCTTCTTGGCATGGTACTCACGCGATTTATCAGACAAGTCTTGTCTCCTGTGATAATGCATTTCGTCTTGTCAATGTAGCATTTACTAATTCTTTCGCTATTTCAATATCATTGATGAGGTCTCTAATCGTCAATCGACGATTCTTTATCACTGATTCCTTAATTGTTTGGACATGTGATTCGTACGTTGAGCTTGATGGTCTCCCAGGACGTTCTACGTCTTCGACATAGTCACGGCCAATTTGGAACTCACTATACCACTTGTAAACATTTTTCGACATTATTGCATCATCAAAAGCTTTCTACACCATTCTCAACGAACTCTTACGAATTTTATCCTGCATTAGACAAATCTGGAGAAGAAAACATTTTCCGGATTTTTTATCGAAATCCACCATTTTTTTATTCGTATGGAATGCAGATATTTGTTGTGTATTTTTTTCATCCATTCCATTTTTTCACATTCAATCACATGGTGATGGAAAACAGTATCAACTACGGCGAAAAGAAAAATCACACCCATGAGACGATCACATCAATCATCCTGTGTCTCGTGATCACGTTCCGACTCACCCTATCAATGTTTCCAAAGTGTTACTATTTTTTGCTCTACTTTTGTTGCACAAACCAGCTACCAGCTACCATGGTAACCGCATAGCAGCACTGCGAACGAAATAGTGTTACCAATCCAAACCACAGAACACAGATTGAAAGCATGGCACAACACAACCGGACCAGCCGCTTTGTGGTCTTTGGCTACAAACTCAATACGATCCGTACCCATCACATCATGGCATGCTCTGATCAAATAATTCCCGAAACGTTAAAAATAGCACGAATTATTTATCCTTCGTGACAATTATTCCATTCCCGGTTGCGATGAGCCTGAACGCCGTCTGGGGCGTTCTGTGCCTGCGTCAATACAAACAACCAATCAATATGCTCCAACAGTTGATTGGTTAGTATTTTCTCGCTTTACACGCGCCTTTACCCGGCACTAGGGATAGTGATCCATGATGAAGGATTGATCGGCGAATAAAAGTTCTGTCGTTAAAGCTCTTCCTACCCATTCTCACGGCTCGAGAGTTGTCCTTGACATCGGGTGGAGTTGCGGGAAGTGGGAATTCGCGATGGAAACGACAAATATGCGAGTGGGTCGTGTCCGTTTATCGATTAGGGTGATAGTTATTCTGGTGTTGCATGATGAAGACATAAAATACATTTCCATGCAATAGGGGAATAATGCTTGCATCGATAATAGGATAAATATAATATATTAATAAAGCTAAATCATCAGTTAGAATATTCGATAAGAATGGAATTTAAAGGATCTCTCAACAATGTATTTGTTCTTCTTTAAAGCTTTTTAAAATTATAATTGATTATAAACTTACTTAATACACCTGAACAAAGAATAAAGAGTTGATTCAATTCGAAACATCTCTTTATTTATCACATTATCATTCAGTTACTCCCCAGTCTATGCAATAATGCCTACGTCTAGGTTTAGGAGTTTAAGTAGATTTTTCTTTACTATAAACAACAGCATTATTGCTGCTGCCAAATCGTTTATAATATGTCAACGACTCACCAGATCAAAATTGACCCATAACCAGCAGCTCACGTAAGTGTCCCATGAAGTGAAAGTTAAACTGGGGAAAAACACCGGATAACATACTCACAGAAACACAAAAACCGGAAAGAGAAACTCATTTTTGTGCAACCTCGCTCAAGCGTAAAACACCCGACGATTACTTATATTTGTTCGCCAAAGGTGAGCCAAGGATGGCAAATTTATTTTGCTAACTAACTTTTCCACCCGTTTGGTGGAAAGTGAAAAATATCGATAACGACCGGAAAAATCCCAGACAGTGGGGTTGCTCGAACCACATTGGCAACGCATCGGGAGCCATGGGAATGTGCGGGAGGGGAGTAAATGAAATAATAAAAAAAGGGAAAATCTCGAATGGACGAGCATAAAACAACACAACACTAGCCCGTTCAAGTGTGAGGGATGTGAGCAAATAATATCGAAAAGAGAGCATAGAAAAAACACAGAACGTGCGCCAGAGGGTTGGAAAAAAATGGCCGTAGAACGAACCGGAAACCTCCCGTATCGAAACGCACCAGAAAATTGAGGGAAGCTCTAGTGTGTACGTGTGTTGTTGTTGTTGTTGTTGTTGCACGACTTCACTGTCGGACTCTCGTATCACCTTTCGAAACGCGTTGGCAAACGCTTATCAGTTTTTCTGCAAGACTGACTCCTCTCGAGCACTTCGCAACCTGTTAGGCAGGGAACGGGCGATTGAACGAATGAACGAACGAACGAAAGAACGACTCCATGGTATCCAGGCATTAAACCGGAACGACAACGAACACCCTGCTTCCTTCCCTTCCTTCCGATTGTGTTAGCTGCATGCAGCAAGTGAAGTGAATGTGTGTGTGTGTGTTTTTTTTTTGCTACGCTATGGCCGCACACATATCAGCCGGAACATGCCACACACGTATGATGGATGATGATCGCAACAATGCTTCCCATCGTATCGGCCCCTTCCCCAACGTGGTGATGTGACATACACATGAACACGCGACTACGATGACGATGATGATGACAGCGATGACGACGACGAAGACAACAGTTTTGGTAAAACCACTTCACCGACCCGGACATGTCAAGCTTTTCCTCGGGAGCGACACAAAGCGACCACAAAGCATCACACACACGCACACGGTGAGGACGGAAATCGTACACAAAAGGAAGGAAGGAAGCTTTCCACTTCCGCAAATGGGGGAAATAAAAGCGTGCGGAGATATTTTTCCAGCGATTATGTTTGAATAAGTTTGACGGGAAACTGAGCCAGCGTACAAGCGCAACCGAGAAGAAACGCTCCCAATCGCTCTTCAACTACTTCATGTACGACTCGTCTATCTGTATGACCCTCTTTTTTTCTCATCATTTTGCCCATGTTCATTCGAGGACGGCCATCGTAGGTGCTGAGATATGCGAAAAGAAAAAGACCATTTCTTCCACCACATCACATCGAATCAATCTGTGCCGTGTTTGTGTGTGTGTGGGAGACGTATCCGATTCCGGTGTCCTTTCTTTCGCATGTGGTTCACGCACGCGGGCACAAGATTTGCACTTCACACCAAAAGGAAGGCAAAAGATTGATGCACACACTTGTTACTTCATTTACTATAACGCACGAGTTGCTTTTACGTCCCCGGGAGCGATAGAACGTTGCTCCGTAACGCAATCGATAATAGGTTATTTGCCTGGTACAGGACTATACACACACCCATGGGTCGCCGAATGGTCGCCGATCGCAAAACGGTGGATGGAGCACGTGAAGACGCATGCCGGAAATATTTTGACACGAGATAATTCGCTCGTCGTGTCACGCAAAATGGAATTTATACGCACGAATGCGCCCTAAAAGCGGGGTGGACAAAACGCTTGGGTTGGTTGGGTTTGGTTGGGTGCAAAAGTTTTCAGGCTCCCTGTCTACCAAAGTTATTTGTAACGTTTTCCGTCCGCCTGTAGAAGGGACGATGCCTTACCACACCGGGACTGGGGACATATTTTATCATTTTAATTAGGCCGAATTTTTGTGCGACCTTTTTGTGCGGGAAAACAACATATTTGAAACATTCACAAGCGGCAAGCCGATTTTTTTTTGCTTTGTACGCGAAAAGTGTCTTTTATAGATTATTTTGATTTGTTTTTGAGTATATAAATGAGGAACTTGTTATTTGTTTTAGAATTAAAGATAATCTAGACCGATGTAGTGGGTGCTATATCTAGATCTAATCTAGAAGAATATTGGTCTTTAAGTAATGAAAAGAATGATATTTATTTATTTATAGTGTTTTAAGCTGTTCTTCGTCTTGTTGTTCCGAAAGAATGCTCAATCTTTATCTTGAACTGTATACCAACATTTTAGATGCTTTGATCGAACAAATGTGGTATTACCGCGAGATTTGAACGAACAAATGTTTTTCTTTTGAAAAAAAAAGATATCCACCATAAAACATCATAATTAATCAAATAAACTTACTATTTAGTAAATATTCTACTGTACCTACAATGGATCCAATAATGGTGGTATTGTCAGTGCTGTATTCTGTTCATCACTTCACTACTAACACGTTTCTCATAGCATTGTGGTAATAATCCAGATTGTGTTCCTCATTTGCCACGAAACCTACGAGCAGTTCTTTCCGAATTTTGGAGATTAATTCGTAATTAATTTTGGTAATTAATTCGAGAGATTAACGGAGAGTATATCAATATCAAACTATCAACCAAATAAGAAGAAGAAAAATGTTCGGATTTTTGAAGTTGCCTAACATTTTTGGATCAATAGTCTACAATATTCTTATGGTATTAACTGACTTTTATAAAATACCAATGAACGAAGCTATCATACTACTGGCTTCGCTGAAGCATTGATTCATTAAGAAGAAAATTTTTTGCATCTTGTTTAGACAAGAACAATAGAAGAAACTATTCCTTCCTCTGAGAACTCCAATTTCATTTCCTACAAAGATTTATTACAATAACTATATGCTAGTAACATTTATCTTTCAAATTTAACATCAGTAGCAATCCATGCTCTGAAGTCAACGAACGATAGCATACGATTGCTTATAAATCTCCTCCATTCAACGTTTGCTTGCAGCAGCTAAAGCACGGATCGCCCAACTCATTGAGTTGACTGTACTCACAATTAAATAATTACATCTGAACGTGTATACACCATTAGGCTCCCATGTGCTAACCATTATTGACAGGCGGTTAAATAATGAAAACCGCCGGAGCTATTACGGATTCACCCGGAAAGCCACTTTAAACTACCGTTCCGTTTCGGTGGTGCGATGGCATGTGATGAGTGCTTTTTTTTCTCTGCGTTGAAACGCGCTCGCATATGTCCGAGCACAATTGTTATTAGCGTTATTAATTAAGATAGCAGTGAAATCTGTTCCAACTAACCACCAAATGGCCAGGAGCGGTAATAACAGCCAGAGGATCAAATAATACAGCTCTTATGAAGGTTATTAAATTTCCAATTGTTTCTAAAATAAACACGCTACCGGGCTATGGGGTTGGTATACTACAAAGCGACCCCACCAATTAGATTCATTTTCCTCATTTGCATAAAGCTTTGTTGCACGGGCGTGTTGGTGAACAACAAAAAAACCTGGAACGTAACCAACCTCCATCATTAATCTAAGCCTTCCTCCGCCGACAAACTGCCCGTAGAAGTAGTAATAAAATGTAAACCCAATACCGCTTTTGATGTCGATATGATTTTCCAACCACTTTTCGTGGTTTTCCCCCTACATCTGTCACGTTCCATGCATACCAACAGCCCGCCTTATGTGCGAGCGAACACAAAAACACAAAATGCACAAGGAGGATTGACAGGATGATGTGGATGTGTTGCGGTAACGTTTTATGTTACTGAACAGAATGCGCTTCGGTGCGTTTTTTTTTTGTCCCACGCACATTGCACCCGTAACCAAATCCGAAAATGCACCAATTATGAGCTTTTGTTTGGAAATCCTTATTTCGATCCCGCCTTTCAAACGTGCAAGGACTGTCCACCGGGTGGATCGGTGGTAAACCACCAGAGAAAGAATGGCAAAAAATAGCAGTATTTTTTGTACTTTGTTTGATTTTACATCGAATTTCATCGTGCGTTTGTGCAAAGCTGATGCAGTAAACTGGATCGATCGCTATCTTCCCCATTCACCATCGAAACGAGTCAAAACAATATCATATTTCGCGGCAATTGAATGTTAAAAATCTGGCCACAAAAATCATTATTTGCTGGTGTTTCGCTGCTAGCCACAATATTTAACCAGACCGGGCCTGCACTAATTAAGTTCGATGCAAGGTTTCCTTAATGGGTGGTAAAAAATACCACACACAGTAATAAAACCTAGCAAATGGGAACACATTTGTTTGCCCTTCACGTCTAGAATCATCATCGGTGGAATACTTTAACAGGATTCAGGGAGCTGTAGTATGCATAATTGTACCACCTCGAAACTGTTATCCAATCCTGGCTAAATGTTGGTCCAGCAAAATCAATTCAAAGACCGTTTTACGCGTTTATCCCGCGGTAATACCTTCGGCCCTTCAAATGGCACGAACCGTTCAAGCAGGGATAAATGAATTGATTTAAAACAAAAAGTTGGTTTACAAACAACAACGATAATGTGAACCAGCTGCACCATTTTAAAGTCGCCCGTAATCTTAAATTGGACGGCAATGTACCTGTTTGGGGGTGTACATTACCGTGCCAAAGTCACGTAAAAGCTTGAGCCGGATTGACCACAATTCCTTTAAGATTGGGCTGAACCATCGATGGGGATTAATTTCCATCACGCAAATGGTTTTTCCTTATCCAACCGTAGCGCACAAAATATTGGTTCTTAAATCCTTCGAACATGCCTTTTTAAAATGTATCTCGCTGTTTGCCATTCACCCAAACCGGCCAAATGGTCCACCTCGAATGAAGACTTAATCCTTTTGCCCTGCCCACTCGATTGCCCACTTTTTTCCTCTCGCCCTTGCAAGAGCACTAGGCAATACGCCGAAATGAGATATAAATTCCTATGAAGATGGGACCAGGCGCATCAGTGCCCGTCCCCGGACCCGGTGTTTCGCAGTTCATTATATTCATTATTTAGCAATTCGCTAAATTAAATTTTACAATTAACTCCATCTTAATCTAAATTTAACGATAAACGAGCCACAAAATTGCTGGCCGTGTCCGCGTGTCTGGGCGGGTTTTTGCGGTCGAAGGAAACTCCTTCGTTCAGCGCCACTGTAAATGGTGGCAGCAATAGCAATATAAAACACCAAATGAAGCTTAACGATGGAAGCGGGCGAACGACGAAGGAAACCAATGGTAAGGAGCATCACAATGCCTTTATCCCCCCGCTCAACAACCGTTCTGGCTATGCTATCCTAAACAGGGCGACACCCATTCTATGGTCCCAGTGAAGGAAGGTGAAAAAGACGATCGTTAAATTAAATCTGGAAGAAATTTGTCCGTCTTCCATCCGGACAAACGGGCACCGGGGAGAGGATCAAATGGATGCCGGAAATGGGTGCGATGAAGAAAAACGACACATAGATCCTTCGCCCAGAACCTTTGGGTGGTTTTTTTTTTCTCTCGCTTGTTTACTTTCCTGCTTGCCGAGAGTGTGACTTTCTGCCGGTAACTTGTTGCTTTGGATCCCCGTCTTCGAGTATAACCTGCGAAACCATTTGCTCGGTGAATCACGGTTTCATCCCACACCGTCGGATTACGAACGGTTCCCGTATGCGAGACCTATCTGGCTGCTGGTGGTACTTAATGAAGATAGATGTTTCCGTGTACGCCTGCAAAACTGACACCACTTCGCCTTCGGTCCGGTGCGGCTTCTTCACGTTCCATACCCAGCATCCCGTTCCGACAGCGGGATCTAACCCCTCCACAAATGTTCGGCACTCGCCAAAGATAACAAATGGTTTACCGCGTCCCAAAAGGCACCTTTCGCAAGCAATGGGATGAAGCTGATGGGAAAGATTTTGTTGCCTTTGCCTTCACCAGGTCGCGGTGCAGAAGAAGTTGCGCTACACGTTGTGTGGCAACTTGAATACGAATACCTTGAATGCTGCGAACAACGCGTAGCAAACGGGTGACAAAAAAGTAGGAAGTAAAAACATCCATACCGAAACGTACAGTTTTGAGAGAGAAACTCTTGAATGAAAGGATTGGTATATTAGCACGAAGCCAGGACTTCACAGCACTGACTATGTAAAAGCATTCCATAAACTAGAGAAAACCCCGGTAAACAAAACCACTTACTAACTGAACGACTGCTGAGCCGTAGATTCCACTCAACAACGCAAAAAGAGTTTATTTTAATTAAATTCAAAGCCATAATGTAGATGGTAAATAAATTCAAGCCCGAACTTCGCCCGGTTCCCGTCTGGTGTTTATGGTCGCAGCGCCACGTAATGTCCTGCGAGACGATTCGCACCACCCAAAAAAATAACCACTACAAACTAACAGACGACAGACCAGACAGCAAAAGGAGAGAGAAGATTCCCTTTTTTAATGATGGAGAAACGCCACCTGCGGTCAGGTTGCCACCATTCAGCAGAATTGGTTTCAAACCTCGATCCAATCGCAAGGAGCTAGAAATCCTTTCCCTTTGTTATCCATACGGCCACACTTACGGCAGTGGTTTTGTGGGTGAGCCTTACGGTGTTTGGGTTTATGTACTGTAGCTATAAAGCTACTTCCTTTCCGTGAGGAGATTGTCTCGTTTTTTAACGAAACAATCGATGTAAAAGCACCTAAAGACGACGGAGGAGCAAATTTAATTCCAACAGCAACGAAAGGCGCCCTTTAAGAAGCATCATGCTCGGCTCATAGCTGGTATGATATACTGTGTATGAAGCAAAAAAAAACTAAGACCGATGAGTATCGAGCAACCATACACCATGGGACCGGAATGTATCGAGCTTGTTGTTTTTTTATGAGTAGTGTTTCTTCTTGCTTCTACACGAAGCAAAATTTATGTAGTTCTAGTCCAATTAAGTTTTTGCCTAGATGTACGCGACAATCGGGAAGATTGCAACCATCGCTATTTCTGTATGAGCAAATGTATCGTTTCTTGGAACGCAGCTCCACGGACTACATGACAAAAAGGACGTTAAGTTTTGCATGCACATTGCATGCACGATAACGTTAAATTAATAGAAGAAATTAAACAAATCAGTGACACGTTCTCAGATTGTTTATCTACTCGCACACTTGAATTATTTAATACTAAATAATGTATGTAATAATGTACCATAACTATAAATAAACCACTACTTGGTCCCGACTATAAGTTAGAGAGAAGAGTTTAACATAATAAAACATAACATAATTAAAACTAAGTTCGAACTAGTCAGTTTTTCACATAAAGCTATTTTAACAATATTATATGATTTCTGCAAATTGAATAAATCAAAAATGCATAAATTTCTGTTTCTCTGCTTAACTTGTATAACTATTTGTCTTATCGAGATACTTGTTTTTTTTTGTTAGAACGGCCAGGTTGTATCGACTTATTTTACCAAGAAGCTCGATAGTCAGTCCTTCACGTCAGTCAGTTACGGAGGACCGGTTCGAATGGATTTTTTTTCGGTCCTGTCCTTAACGTAAGATACTTAAATTGTTAATAATTCTTCCAAAACGATATATAGTTGTAAAATGTTAATGATAAATGTTTTCATCAGCGTCGTAATTCCTAATATGGTATTACCAGTATTTCATGTAGTATAGAGTATAGATAAAAAAAAACCCGTCCCCTTCTTCCAAATTGTTTTGTAACACTGCCGAACAAGTAAACTTTCAACATATGTCCATTTATTGTTGCCACAGTTAAACAAAAAGCAATGGGTGAGATACGAGAAAAGAAAAAGGCGACTGTTGTTTTCGTGTACGTGATAATTTTTCACAGGTCATTTTAATACAACAATTAACCCGAAAACTTGAAATATCGGACTCAATCCGTTAGCCTCTTTGCTTTTAAACATTTCCCATCGACCAGAATTACCATACTCTGCGAAAGCATTTACGTTCCCGTCCTGACACCAATTTTGGACCCGCAAAACGATGGTTAAGCAAACAACGCTCTTCCACCGGCTGTAATGCAACCAGGATAGCATGGAAACCCCTTTCATACCTATATCTCCCCACCTACAAACTAGCAAGCCTACCAATCGCTTAAACTCGGCCTCTATCTATCCGCCAAAATCGGTAAACACAACGAGCCACCATCGATCACGAAGCGATTTGGTATCCCCGTGAACGGTTTTGCATGCCTTCGTGAAGGCGGAACGAAACAGGCCCACCGATAGCCCAGCGGGCAACATTCTCGACATATCCTGCGGTTGGACACACGATCACACCATCGGAGAACGGCCGCATCCGATCCGCGTGATGTTTTACAATTAGGTCAGGAAATCAAATTAACTCGCACTCGTGAATAATTAGATAAATATCGTAGCCATATGCGAACCGTGCGTGCCTCATAACCTGTGCACGGTGGGATGTACGCAATCAGGACCCGGAACAGGTCCCCGTGGTGCCTTATTTGGGGTGGCCTTTTTCCTTCCTTTTGTGTCCTTCCGAGCATATCCGGTTTTCTGTATCTGGTTGCCAAGCTAGTAGCGGTTCAAATGGCGACCTTAAACATCCGGAATGCGACCGCTTCGGCGCCTGTTGTAATTTCGGCGTGTCGGGATTGAATTTTTGGCAGATCACACATATGGTGACATGGTAATTGGATTACGTTGTGCTATTGGAACCGTATGACCGTATGGGTGTAAATATAGCTTAATGGTGAGTAAAAGCTGTTCAATGGGATAGAATATTTGACATTTTGGGTAGACATTTAAAGGAATCTATTCCCAGTTTTCCAGCACACAATAATTATAATTATTATAAAAAAAACATGGGACAATAGGGGGTTGTATTAAATAAATCATACAATAAGAAAAACATTTACGAGAATTAATTTCCTAGCTCATTCAGAACTGTGAATAAATTAGATTAGAACAGTGAACAGAATACTTACTTTCACAAACTTTAGAAGTAGATAAACGTCCATCATCAACTGTAAAATATTAAACAAAAAACAGTCAGTAAAATATTTTAAAACTTTGAAACATTCTCAACGCACGTAACATCGCTCCATATACATTGAAATACATAAATAAAATAAGTTCACCACTTGTGTTAAACAAACCCTATGCCACAGAAGTCGCTTTTCTATACAGTCACGCGAGTCTTTTGCATTTGTTTACTCAGTTTATCCTTCGCAAAGTCATATTACTGTGACGGTAACAGTCTTATCTAAACTGACAAGCAACAACCGTGAAAAGCATTTCATTTCGAGCTGCACCCATGTACTCGACCGAGTACAACAGGGTCGTGTAGAATTATCAGCTATTAGTTGAAGGGAGGGTACGTTTTTGTTCGTTATTGTACGTAACTTCAACACAAAACCGCACGTCACAAAATGCACTAAAAAGCCCATAATGGACAGCACGGAAGCCCACATACAAAAGTGTCCTTAAGAGTGAGAGAGTGAGAAAGAGAAGACAATAACACAAGTTAAAAAAGCGAGGTTTTGTAATTAATGATACCGCTTAGCGAATAGTTATCACATTTACACATAATTTATGAACAACAACGAGGGTTCTATTTTTAGTTTACCGTCGATTCGCCTTCCAACACCATCAGACCTTCGGACACGGATACCGTGAACAACACACGAAACGGTTGACCGAATTCAATTGACTGCAAGTCCAGCCACCCGATAACGCATGCAATGGTGGGCTGGAGTGAAGCCAATGGCGGGGTTTGGCATGCGCGGGGTAGCACGATTGGGTGTGGTTCGAATATGCTTGGCGTACCGGAAACGACTCGGATCCGGATCATGGGGTCGGGGACGCAAAACAATGACAGTCATGCAACAATGGGTTGTTTGATTAAACGCTACCATTTCCTATCTACCCCGCAAATGGACCCGTTTGGTTTGGATAGGAGAACCGCAACCCGAGGGGTCAATGGACAATTTATTAAGGAAAACATTAATTAGCATGCTCACACCCACACAGTAACCAACATGCACACACCAAACACGGTGCATGGTTGATAAAGTACATTGAGTGTGCTTTATGGAAATTGGTTTGAATTGCGATGAACTTGTTTAGTCCGGGAGACATTTCCCACTGTTTATTTGTAAACATTGGCAAAAAAGAATGGAAAGAATTTTTTAAAGAACATACTTTTACATATCTCTAGAAATACCAAGTTACATTACACTATGGCTAGGAACTTCATTAAAGCCTGTAACAACAAAGTCTTTGAAATTCTGTGATGTTCAATTTTCAAACGTGTATAACTGTCGGTTCACGGCTTGAAATACTCGACTTGAATCATTTTTGAAAGGTAATAACTAATTAATAAAATAAACTATTGCAAAAGTTCGACTTCTAAAGCCACTGTAGGTTGCACATGGGCAAATCAGATGTAAATAATTGTGACTTGTTCATGATTAAATAAAAAAAGTGTGTCTTTCTTCTTTCCATAAAGACATTAGAGTAACTGTTGTAAACACATCAGCGACACTGTTCTGCCTGCCAGACTTAATTTAAAACTATTTCAACGAACACCAACCAAAACAATCTCATCACCAAAACCCCAACACTTTTTTCGCCCAACAAAACGACCCATTATCTTGGTTCTATAGACAAACGGACGTGGCGGCGGGGAAGGGGTTGACAGGGAAACAGAGACACACAATAAAAACTTATCACCCCAATTATCCGTGCCGGATCCGGACACGACACACAATAAAACTCCATCACGCACTTAATATCAACCGGGCAACCGGAAATGCTCCGGCACTGTCGAGGGGCAAATTAGCTGCAAATTAATCGTTGGAAATTTTGTTACCGTACCGCATCCCAAAACCTGTCCCGATGGTACTGTCGATAGCGATCCGACCGTTGGCGTTCTGGCAACACGGCACACGACAGGGCACGAAGTTTGCCCTAGGGCCTAGCCAAAATGGGCCTCGAGAAGGTGTCATAAAAATTTATATATCCTTTCCGGCGCTTCCACAACCAAGTGGCGTACCAAAAAAAAAGGCCAATCGCCTGTGCCACTTTTCGTCTTGCACGGGGCGACGTGCCTAAGTGTCAACGATTTGATGCTATCCGCCGCAAGGTGCTTTGACGGAACTGTGTAACTTGTGTGTGGGTGTGTGCGAATGAATGTGCCCTTTCCGCTACCCATGTAGCGCACTGTGGATGATGCATGTGAATGATGAGCTTGTGGCTGTGTGGTAATGTTTTTGAGGGAGTGAATCAGTTTGTGGCTACGTTTTATTTTGCTGTTTCTCCTCGGCTTTATTCAACATCGCTTTGCCTTCGGTAACAGCAGGCATGGAAAACGTGCCCCGTCATGCCGTTGCCAACTGTCGTGTGACAAACAATCCAGGCACACAGGAGATCCCCCCTCAACAGACAGCATCACTGGCATGGCCACTTCAACCAACCAACACGTCCTTCCAGCACAGCCTTTTCACGATTGGGAAGTCGGCAAATGTTGACGGTAATAATAACAATGATCATAATAGGGCTCATGATTTATTCGTTTCCCTTACAGTGGTCGCGCGATAGGCCACGGTGGTGGATATGAAGTCGGTACTGAATGCAATCTGCCGTCTACTTAGCTGGGAGATTATTGAAATGAAACGAAAAGTATCCCAACACTCTGTTTGATTATTGTTATTGCTGAATACAGATTTTGGGAAAAAAATACTTTATGCATTACGAAAGGAACTACAAAGAAAAGGAAAATAAATAAAATAAAAATACAAATAGAATATTTTCCCAATTACAAAATAATTTATACAATATCCTTCAGTACTTATCACCACTATATGCAAATTTGTTATCATTATTGTTACCATTATTAGTGTTATACGAATATTAAACGAAAATTATTTGAATAAATTTGAGCTGAATACATCTTTTTACATCTATCTTAGGGTAAATAGTTATTTAACAATCCTTGATGAATTTTTCAGTTTTACAAAGAAATTTTGAATATTTTGTTGTTTAGATTTCAAAACAGATGATCAATTATCCGTGTTTCGTTGCGATTCATTAAATATTATTTTAAAAAATCATTCAACGTGCTTGTGAATATTTTGAACTGAATAAAGAAATTTCATCAACTTTGAGTAAATGCTGAAAGTAAACAAATAAATAATAGCCCGAGTACATCCGGGAAAAGGAGACCTTTCCATGTCATGCCTGTCGTTTCTTAATAGACTTATGTTATCACATAGCGAGATAGACAATCCTTGCTACGAGGAAACGGTATAGTTGAGGTTTTGTAACGATCCTGTCGTGTGGGACCGATGCTTTTACTAAATACATCCCCGAGCCGCCCTACTTCCACACACCTAACCGTCGGTATTCTCTTCGCAGTAAATCGCAAAAAAGGTCCACACAATTGAGTTGCGTAATGTATTTTAATGATATCTTCTAATAAAACGATTTACTAATTTTATTTGCTTTGCAATTTGTTCCAGTCATTGGTAATGTTTAGCCGATAGGTTCGAAAACTAATTAATCATTGATTGGAGATCATAAAAATTCGATTTGTTTTGAAACGCTTATGGCGCAAAAAAGCTGATTTTCATGAATGCAACACTGGTAAGATCATTTAATTATTTTTATGTATAAGTTTGACCCATTAGCTGTGAAACTCAATCTAAAATAGCTCTGCTTATTTCAAGCCAACAAAGTTTCTAATAAAATGAAGTGTATTTTTCAATGCTATAGAAACTTATCGTTCCACTCTGAAACCCGCACAACTGTGATGGTTTTTTACTCAGTCCAGCTGATCTTGATACGAATAAGCGATGCAAAGTAAACCGCGATGAGGTATCATCGTTAAACGTGCGATTGTACGCTGGGTGGCATCATCATCATCATCTGCGTGATCATCATCATTACCATGTCATGCTCGGGGGAATGTGTTACAGCATCCCAATCTTCGCGCCGACGAAAGGACTACGAGACTGCGATGATAAGGCACCCGTAGCAAGTAAGCCTTACAGCAGCAGCAGTAACAACGCACAGCAAAAAAACCGCCATGGAAATAAAATCACAATGTACTACACAACACAGCGCCAAATCGTTTCGCCATGTGAATATCCTTCAACACGCGGGAAAGGTTCGTTTCGGTTCGCACCGAAGATTTCGGTGCTCGTCTCCATATCTGATAGGCCTGATGTTGTCTTGCCTGTGGCCCGATTCCGGAAAGCCTGCAAAGGCTAAAGTCAAGTGAATATATCCATAATTCAAAGGGAACGAGGTTTTTATGAGTGTGCGATCGTTCATGAAAGCTTATTTTCTCCTGCCCCTTGCTTGCATGGGCCGTTGCTTGCAGCCAATCGAGACTGTACGGGTGCGTACACAAAACAGCACGGACGAGTTCACACACATCGTCATCGTGCCACATACACTCGCCCTCAAGAAGCTGCTCCGTAAAGCAGCTCTCCTGTGCCTTTGTTCGACCAGTCTTAGCCTCCTCCAGTACCCGTTCGCATGCGAATGTGTTTTATTATGTGTTAAGAAGGATGTTAAAGGATTTATTCATACACCAGTGTCGCCAGCCTGCTTTCGGGGGTGAGCCCCTGGGTTTTATGCGTCTGGTAGGACCTGGCTTTTTATGGGTTTCCGTGTTCCATGTTTCTACTCTTTCATCTACTGTCGCTGCTTCGCTGTTATCCTACTCTCTCTTTCTTCCCGGATTCGTTCCAATCCATTTTTGTGCAGCCTTTTCTTCCCAACGATTTGATTAAGATGGTAAGCCCCTGCCCAGTTTAATTGTGCCAGGCAGTTACCCGAACAGGGCAGGAAGGAAACTCCTTCCCGGGAAGGCTGACGGTGGGTCGCTTTCCCTGACTGCCGTTTATCCTCGGCTCGAACCAGAATTTCCAGATCATTTTGCTTTCACGACATGACTTTGTGCTTGTTTCGTCGCGCAACCGGCAATCGCCATTCCACTCCTGGCCGCTTCGATTCCGACCGAATCGCTGTTGGACAACTCCGTAAGCTAGGGTCGTCATAAATAGGAATCAAATTGAGAAGTCTACGTATGGAACATTTTTTCCCCCTTCGTCTGATTAATCGTCATGTGCATGTACAAGAACGTTGTGCCACGTTGTTTGTGCTGAGGGAAATGACTTTTTGCTGGTGTAGTAAGGCGGATCAGCTACCAGTGTAGGAATGTATATTGCATTGCTTGTTCAGCAAGTACATCGTGCGAAATGAAAATTTCGCAGTAAAAGGGGTCAATCCGACGGAAACGTTCTATTTATGGGTTAGGATCATCTTTTTTTTGTTTTCCAATAACAAACTGGGATCAAAGCGTTTACTGGCAGTGTTTGTGCCAAACTGTTCGAAATGCAAACACACAGCAGCAATTGCATCCTGGGTATCCAGTTTCTGTTACATGGTGCTATTATGATCACTGTGAAACCCGATACCAATAGGCCATTAAAAGTTATCCCAAATGTGAAATTCTGGGTTTTGTGAAGACTTCATTATTTTGTTTTCGCTCTTATTATGAAAATTTGTTAATTTTGCTTTATGGTTCATTTGAATGAAATATGTAATTTCAAAAATTCATATTTCATATTCAATTCTCTATATTTTATTCTAGATTTATGCTAGAAACTAAATACTTAAACAAGTGTATCTAAATCAATTAGTTAATTGTCAACTAAATGTTCGTTCATTGAATGAAATACCTAACTTAATGTTTAATTGATTCTTCTCACTATTCTGTCCATCCTATTCCAACAAAATTGTTATACGATTCATATGCTAAATATATAAATACTATTTGGATCGAAACCTTGCAAAATGTTCAACTTTTTTTTTGTAAAAAGATAAAATATGCCCCAGTATGAAACCCAAGTAGCTTCAAAATACAATATTTGAAAAGATCATACCAAATTTCCTCATGAATCAGACAATAGAAGCGATAAGGCACTATATTTACATGTTGATGATGCTTATTTATATTAGCCTCATCTACATCTTTCAACTTTCAATATTCCCTCGCACTAGGTAACCCATTGGCATCGAAGTATCAATAATTCTAATGTAAAACAAACATGTTCACTTGATAAACACCAGCACATTCGTATTCACTCGTTACGTACGCCACCAGCTTAAGTGCGTACGGTTGCGTTAATTCTGCGTAATGGCTGAAGGTACGCTACCAGCAACAGAGTAAAGTTTACCACAAAAACCGGAAACGTAACCATATCCTTTCACTTCGCAACAGCAGCACTACCGCCCGCAGAGAAAAATCAACAAAAACCACACAAGCTCACATTACTATGTCAAGCGTTGACAAACAATCATCGCCCGTATACGCCGATGTACGTAAATATGCCTGTTTTGCTGGTCCTAGACCCGACCGCGACCGTACATCGCTCAATCTAACCAAAGGTTTCTACCATCTTGCCAGGGCAACAGCGAAATGACGTACCCGCGGAAAATCATCGCACATCAAACCACGTGCTCGGTCGCCTCGTCACCGTGACGGAAGTGACGTGTGGAATCGATGGCATCAAAACATGGTTTCACTTTCGACATCCAGCGGTGTTTGCTGGTGCTGATGAATTTGTACCAACTAGCAAAGTTGCAAAATTCGTTTTTACTCGAGAAAGATGCTTCTGGCATTGAACCACCACCACCAGTTCGACGTACAACGCCCATCAATCGATTGAACCTTCCCCCCGCCGAGTGTGAGAGTTAGGAAGCGAACCAAAGGTTGATTTTGTCCTCTAGCTCTATTGAACTCACACAAACAAACACATCGCTGTCGCAGCTAACGTACACCTCGGATAGCATAGGGAGCTAGAGATGGAAATTTGAACGCAGTGACGCACCTTCGCTACAACACCGGATCAGGCATCCGGAGCGATTCCTCATCCGTTGCCAGCTAGCGTTTTGGGTGAACGGACTTCAAACCACGTCAAACCACAGGAAACCACACCGCGAGACGTTCCTTCGAACGGTTTAAATCTGATTGGGGCAGGATTAAATAAACTCCCGATCGTAACCAAGCGCCACCAGGCGCCTCCATCAGTCGATCTCGACCTCGGACGGACTGGTGTTGATGCGAGTTACGAAAAAAAAGGAAGAAAACCCATCGTGCCAACGATTCGTATATACGTCACGGAAGCCCGAAAGCCAAAAACCCGTAAAGTTGATCCACGGATGGAAGGAAATATCCACACTAACCACCACCGTGCGGGGTTGCGCGTTGACGGGATGTACTTTGTGACTTTTTGTAATTAAATTAAATCTTTTCGTCGGTGGAGACAGATCTTTGAACCGAGTTAATGTAGCGGTTCACCAACGAGCCGCCAAGCGAGCAGACACTGTGAGCTACCAGCAAAAAGCGAGCTAACCCGTATTTAGCACATTCCTTCCCTTCGCCACACGCAGAGAAATGGGACCGGGGTGATATAACGATTTTAATCCTTCAATTTAGAAGCTTCTACCAGCGTCAGACGCCGGGTGTAATTCGAGTATGTAAACGAGGCTCAACTGGGGAACAAGAGAGCAACGGGAAAAACCGACTAAAAGAAAGGATTCCTCTTGGAAACGTTCGCAATTTCGGTACCTTCTCGAAGAGAAGCTAGCAAAATGGTTGTTGGGTGTTTTGCTGACTGCAAATAACTGTTCCCTTCCCTCCGGAAACACTCCGTCAAACCCTTCCCACAACCATCAATACTCGTTTATCTAAAGTAGCTCCTGGTGCTTTGGGTGTGCGAACAAAAGAGATAGTCCAAAAAAGAAACAAAAGCATCGCTCTTCTGCTGGAAGCCACCATCACCGAGAGGCAAACACTGGCAGCACGGCTCAGTTGGTTGTGGTTTTTATGTTTTGATGGCTTAATTATTTCAGTATGATGACGCATCATGATGAGACGGCGAGATGAAACGAGATGCTTCAATAAAATTAGCGCTACAAGCGTAAGAGATTCCCCATATTCTTTTAGGTTAGGGAAATGGGCCAATTTAAAAGAGGTGATGTAATGTATCGTTCGATGACGCGCCATGTATGCATACGCTACGATAAATGATGAGAGAGAAGTAAATCTGTGTACGGTGAAGTATCCAATTTTCAAATATTTGCCGTAAAGCAAGCATACAGGCTGTTTATTGTATTTCAACCATGCTTCGCTAAAGTAATTGTATTAAAATGTGTTGTTTTGATTTTCGGAATGGCAGAAACCAATACGGGTCGGCCGTTTCTCGTTAGTAAAATTGGAATGGTTTGTTTCAGGTTATTACAATGCGTAAGTATGTTTTTAATATAAATGAAAAACGGCGTCCCCATTTTGCTTATAGCTTTTGGTAACTTAATCTCCGATCAGTGAAAAGGTGCCGTTTCCCGGGTGTATTCGGCCGCAATGCGTAACTATGGACACAGATTAATGCAAATTTGCCAATGGAGATAAATAAATAAAGTCAGTAAATGATAAAGTACAAACTAAAGTAAAGTTTAATACAATAAGTTTCATTTCATTATTCAGTTTGTAACTTTGTCAAAATAAGGGGGAAACACACTCAGAATTTTTAAAAGGTTGTGGTAGTTGTGCCGTTAAAGAAGAAGACAATTTATTTTATTAATCTACGTCCACTGTGCATTGAAATGTACAAAAACGTTCAAGAAATCGTAAAAAAATATTTGAAAATTCTAGAATTGACAGTTTCGCTACTTGTTTCTACAAAAACGATACTTTCTTTTATTTTACTGATTAACTGATTGATATTTCTAATTTTGGCAGTTCATAACGAAAAAAAACTTTTACTAAACCCGCTGGCTCATTTCACGTGTTCATGCAACAAAAGGAAAAGGGAACTGTGTAACTTTTTTTATCCTACCTGCAGACTGATTAAAAGCATTTTTTAATTATACATTTTTTACAATTCATCACACCTCCACATCATGCATAACATTTTTCCATAATCATCCGGAATGGAGTAATCCAGCTTGAGCCAAACATCTGTAAACCAGTATGTAATTCCTCCCAAAAGATAACTTTCCGCATCAATAGAATCTATCCTTTCGTTCTAAATCAATTTATTTGATCAAAGCTAATAGTGTAAACTGTCATAAAAAGGTCACACCATTAGAGGAAACATCCAAAACCTAAGCGTTAAAGCTCAATCCACCACTCATAGCTGCTACTAACTATCAGCACATGTTTCTTAAGCGTTGGGGGAACGATTTAGATTCATCGATGCAATTTCGTCCTAACGATCCCGGTGGCCACGCCGATAATCATCTAAATCGGGATGTAGGTCTGCAATGGATTAAACCCCAAAAACTCTGAAACGTTCTAAGGTGAAACGACCTCAACCGAAGCATGTTACCATCCCACCGTAGCAAACTCCAAAAACCAGCAAGTTAAACAGCAACGGCCAGCTGCTACTGGTAAGCTTACCCCCGCAGGGTGGATTTGCTGAACGGTTTCCAGTTCGTCGTTTGGGTGGACAACTTTACCGAACCACTGGTTGGATTGCAAAAAATACCGGATCGACAAAACCGGAAGGGACCACACTAAAATAGAGCAAAAAACACACAAACAACAGCAAAAAAGCAGAACGCACACTGCCTCCCTTTCACGTAGAACATAAGAATACAGCTGCAAATAGTAGTAGCAAAACAAACGCAGCTTCCACACACCTAAGCGTGTCGCACGTTCAAATGGACGACCGAAAAGGACACCTTTGTTCGCCTTTTCCCATTCCGCCCGTTCCACACTTCGTCTCGTTCTTCCACAACTTCGAAACGGTCAAATCTCGGACCGAACTAACCGAGACCCGAAATAAGCTTTAAATCGTAATATGATAATCCATACCCATAACACACCAACCAGCCCTGAACGATCCCGGCGATCCCTGGGAATGGGTTTGTTGGAGTTAGAACCTTCCTTGCTTTGCCTTGTTGCCTTTCGTCGCATTTTGGGTTGTACGTGTGCAAACACTCCCACCACGTATGTGTGCATCGCCAACTTCTCGGCAACTCGGTTCTAGCCGAACGGCGAGAAGGAGGAGAACTGTTAGTTTACTCGTTTTGCTAAGTGGACCCATTTCGATACAATTTCACTCCGTCTGTCAGCAGCTGGTTGTGGACCGGGAAGGAATCGGTGGCAATCTCAAAACGATACCGGAATTGTTCCGAGGAAAATCCGGCGCCTGGAAGAAGCGGTAACGATACAAATCTCATTTCTGGCAGGCAGAGATACGTGTGGTAGGTGTGATTCGTCTGAACAGTTCCAGGCAGCTACGATGTACCCGACGGCAAAACGATTCGTTCACCTCGGAGTGGTTGCTTTCCCGCCCAAAAACTAACTAGTGGTGTTGATCAACTGAGCAGCGTAAGCCAGAGCTCAAAGTGTAGGGTCGTACCGCGCCGTTGGAAGTTTCAACCGAGATTCAACATAAAACGATTTATATGAAAAGAAGAGATACCACTTTCATGCTCGACAAACTCGCTCCACTGTTCCGCCTTGCCAGTGGAAACATAGTTCTCATGATCCGCGATAGTGCACACTGCAAAGTACACACCGAAAGCAACTGTTGAGCTTACTCCAAACTGTTGCATACGAAAATTGGCGTGCTTAGCACATTCCCCGCCCGACCCGGCCCTAGTGCGTCCGTCATGGAGCAAATGTGTACGAGAGTGGTAAAATAGTTTTGTGGATTGTTGCTTCCAGCCACTTGTGGACGTCTGCCACCCGTCTGTTCTCTGCTCTTCATACCACCTACCGGTTCCACTTTTCGGGGAAGGAATGTGTTTCTGCTTTTTCCCTCATAGACCGGGAGGTTTGCAGTTATTTTTGATCTGAAACACAAATTGCCATTACGACAAGTACTCGAGAAGATTGCCCGCTCTTACTTTGCACCTGTGCACACTTTTCGCTACGTTGACGAGGGTAGTGAGATGTGCGTGTGCGGAGATTTTGTTGCAAAAGAGTTTTCGTAGAAAACTTTTCAAATGAATGGTGACAGTTATAGTAGTTGTTGTTGCGGCAGCTTTAAACTGTCATACTTTTATACGGTATGGAGCCAAGTTTTCAGTATCCTCGATCCGCAAGAATGTTCTTTAAGGAAGGTGAACTGAACCAATATGCAGCTTCCTAGTATTTTTTATGAAAAAGTATTAGGTTGTTGTATGAACATCTTTCGAATTGAAGCATGATTTTTAACATTATAGGTAGATTTAATAAAGCTGATTTATTCATCTTTATGGTGACTTTATTCATCCATTGTCCAATCATCACGAGATAAAATTGTTTACTATTTCGACGAGGAGAAACGATGGTTCGAAGGTGTTTTAAATTGAATTTAATGAAGTATCGAAACCGGTGATTAATTGACATTTTGCAACTTCGGAAGTACAGTATCGACAATGCTGTCAGTTCATACTACATGTACAATAGGTAATGAAAATAGTTGTAGTCTTGTTTGTTTGTTTTGTTTCCCAGTAGGTCATTAATGGGACACTATTAAGAATGTGTTATATCCCTGTTATTATTGTGCTTGCGTACATTTATAATGGATAGAATATTCAACTAAGAAATCAATCCAGTGCTGCATTCTTTTTCAGTAGGTAGTGCTTTCTTGTAGTAGTACTTGAGTGCTTTGATAGCTCAACCAGGACAAAGTACCAAAAATTGTGGATCGCTTGTGTGTAAGAAAGTTATTTTAACAAACAGATTACTTTGAACAAATAAACGTTCCATAACCCATGTTAAGTCTGTAATTATGATTATAAATAGCTGTTACATCATTTTTTTAAACTCAAAATTTAATTTGCTAAATAATTTAATTTAATGATTTAATTTAAAAACAAAAGAATCTCTAACAAATTATTTCAAAGCTTGAATTCCAATAAGCAATGACTAATTGTTATCTTTAAAACCTCGAGTAGTTACGAAGGAAAAATTGTCAAATGAAAGAGCAGCAAAAGTATTAAGGTTACGACGATTTGTTGTCGAGAAGTTACGAAGTTACGCAATTTATTAGCAACATTTTAGTACATTTCAAAATAAATTGGCTGACCTTCCGAAAACTCTTGAACCTTCGGCTTGAATGACTTTCCGAAAACAAAACGCCTTTCTAACTTGAATACTAAAACAAAGCCACCGCGTCAATTCGGATCGACAATAGCCAGTCTCAAAATAACCATCAAGTTTAGTTAGATTATCGTAGCATGCAGCTTCTGATGCTCCACCACGCAACACCACGCAACACTTCGGTGGATTTTATTCGACTCGTTCGCAATATCCACTGGTCTTTGTTTTTGATGTTAAAAGCTCTTCAAGTGAACCAGCTGTCAACTTACAACTATCGGATGCTCTTAAAGGTTTCATTGTTACTAGACACCGTTCATAGATCAAAACACAAAAATGCAGAGATAAAACTATCATATCTGCTCGGATGCAGCAAGCTGCTACTGTACATACTCCCCCACTTGACCCAAATTTTGAGGTTTTGGACAACCATTTCCTAACACGACTGAACACGCTGCAAAACACTTTCCATTCATCGCACTGCATTCCACATTCCCTGCATGGGAACAATGGCTACAATTTGGCCGGGTGCGACAGGAAGCAACGCTTCCTACGGGTGACACACGTTCACGGGACATTGCGATTGGTGAGGTAGGATTTTCCATTAGTATGCTTTCATTCGGAAAACCCATTTGGCGCTACCGGTCGCGCACGCCAAAGGGCGCCAAATTGGTCAGCCAAGTCGAATGCTGGCAACAGTAAATCATGGTCATCGATACGCGACCATTGCCGACCGGTTGTGTAGCAATGAGCTAGAAGCACCGCGAAGCAACAGGAGACCGAACCTGTTGAAGCACACAGCCCGGACGTCGGCGTTGTCGTCCTCGTGGCAGTCGTCGGATGTGCGCCATTCGCTGCTGCACCATTTTGCCATTCGATCCGGGACTGTCCGTGGAATCAAACTGTCATTGTTCTCGCGCTAAAGGGCGTCCACTGCTAAGTGCAGACTGCTGCCCCAACGTACGAGTCGATCGCACCAAAAGGACAATGTAAATGCGCATACGGTATGAGACACGGATACGGACCGATGGACATGGGGCAACCCAAAGTCTCTGCCCGGTATTGCTACAGTAATGGTCGCCCGGAACGTCGACGATCCCGACATGCCAAAAGTGCCAGCGCGAGAGAAAGGTGTCGAGAAAATGGATTGAATATCCCACTTACTATGAATAGCATTGGCTTTCGAAGGGTAACTTCCAAAAGGGCACCAGCGTGGAAAGAGAGATCGGTTGGAATGCTAGCACTTCCCATCGCTCTACCATCTATTCCGCACAATCAGCGATGGATAAACTCCATATTTTACTAGTAACGATCCTTGTGCGATCCTTTCACAAATGCTATCGTCCACCATCGTTTCACGCTGGTGCTGGAGCGTGAGTCTCCCCTTCCGCCCCATGCACCCGATGCACCATCCCACCCTTTGCCGGGTGAATGTAGTTGCCACACTCAATCCAAGGATGCACCACCTTCCACGCGAGGGCGGAAAAGTCGCTTGACGAAGTGTATTCATTGGAAAGTGCTCGAGCGTGTACATATTGAGCGGAAAAATGCTTGACACTGTGCGCCCTACCCCCATCATACGCTGTACAGTCTCAGTCTCGGGACGCGTGATGGTTTTTTTTTTTTGTTGCTTCTACCTCACCATGACAAATTCGGTAGCAGAACGTGGAAATAGCTCGCCGTTACCGGGTTTCGCCGTGTGACCGGATGCCGACGTGATCCGAGACGCTCGGCGAACGTAAAAGCCAAACGGAAGTGGTTTGGGTGGGTGGCTAAAGGAAGCACAGGTGGCATGGGCGGCAGTGGCACCAGAAAGGCAAGCGACAAAAAAATCGGAATTTCAATCCCACAAAGAACGAACGGCACTAGAACTCTTACCGACTTCAACAGGTCGCAGATGCTTCCAACTGTTGCATTTGCCGCCTGTTGCTTTAATTTCCTGCACCGGCAGAGGGCTCCCATCGCAACCTGTTTCATCCATGTGCTGGTTATATTTTTCGTATCTACCTCTCTCTTTCTCTCCTCCTCCTTTCTCTGTTTCTCTTACTCTATCTCTCTCATACACGCCAGTATGCCTCACTCACGTTCCTTCCTGTTCTCATTCATTTCCACAACTACACAAGTAATCCGCGTGTAGGAAACCGTTTTTCATTTTATTTCCATCCGCGTTTCGCGTTCCGCTTTCCTACGAAGCGTTGAATTTTCCATTCAACGATGAGTTTCATACGGGTAGGAAAAATACGAAAAAACAAGCAACACCGGCACCGGCAGGAGTTTGGTGCTTCTATGACAGTGCTTGTGATACTTTAAATTGGCGTCTCGCTGGAACGAGCGACAGACAGGGGACAGGGAAACTCATCCCGCCCAATTGGTTCCGTGCGATAGTTTTCCACCTTGTTGGAGATTTGTAAGACAAACTGTTTTCTATTCAGGCGGTTGTTTGGTGTCTGTGTGTATAAAAAGGGATGTATTCAACTTAAATAATTCCACTCGGTGTTTATGAAAAGAATTTGAACAAACAATTTACACTTAAGTAATAACATCGCGTTGGAGTTATTTAATATTTCCCGCCCAAGTAAACGCCAAGTACCCGGCGCCTCCATTGACTAATAGCGCAGTCGTTTAAAAACACATAATATCATTAAGAACGTTTACTTTTACGATCGGATCTACAAGCACCTTCTCCTTCCATTCATACATCATGAGCATAATCGATATCAGTAAAAGTTAACAGCATCCCGCTCCCAATAGCGGCACGCATGAAGCGCGATTTCATGCAAAATTAAACACGTTCCCAATGCCAGTAAGTGCCATGTGGATGCACTTTTTAAATCACCCGTTCTTGTGCCACCCACAAACCAAAGTCCTCGCGAGAATGCAATATTTCCATCCTCCTGGAGTTTCCAACTGTTATGAAGGTGAGATCGATCCGCAACCGCAGCGTTCGGGATGAAACTCGTTGGGTTATGAATTTAAATTGCGATTGCAACCACTATTAAACGAGGCGAGCTCGCTTGGTTACGATGATATCGCCACATTTTTCGCCTTTTGCTAGCGTGAGACGAAAGTTCCATTTGCACACAGGAAGGATCCGAAACGATTGGAAAACGCCCCGGGGAGAAGGGAAGCACGATAACTTACTTTACGCTCAGTGATTTATTCCTTCCAGTCGGTGCTTAAGATGCGCAAACGAAGGGGAAAATTAAATATTGTAATAATAAAGATGTTTAGCCATGGTGCTCTTGGAGTGCGCCATTTCTCGTCCAACCCAACAGCCAACATCATCGCAAGCAGAAGCAGAACTGTAACAAGGGTGGACCGCGCACGACACGACATCAACGGTGGCAACAGCGGGAAGCGGTATAGGTCGCAACGCGCGAAAGTTTGTTTGATCAGAAAAGTTCAAATTAAAAACTTTTGCTATTTTCGAGTCCAACCGGTGGTGGTGTTTCTTCGGGTACCCAACCCGACCGACCGGGACAGTCGCGCCGACCGAATGATTGCCTCCTCCGGAAGCTGTTTGCCATCTTTTTGTGTTTTGTTGGCGTCTTTGCACAGTTCCCGTTCCCCGATGCCGCGCCTGTTTGTCAATGGAGAAAAATTACATTTATTCCGGGGCAAAATCTTTGATGCTTGCTTGTGGATTTGTCGTGTGTGTGTGTGTGTGTGTGTGTGTGGGTATGTGTGTTTGACGATGGAAGGAAGCGTAGAAAATTCGCTTAAACTTTACTTTGTGGAATATCTAGTATTTTATGCTGTATCGAACACTTTTATAACTTCAATATGAACAGGAACAAGGATGTGAAATAAAATTGGGATAGGGGGCAAATCACTCAGATTCTCTTGCTCAGAGATCTTCAATGCCTCAATTTACTGTAATTAGAATATTATTACGATAAGTTACCGATGTCAATAGATTACAAACAGTTATGTTTTCATGCCATTCATTTAACAACTTCGTCCCATTGATTGGGGATTTCCATCATTGCCAACACACACCGTACATTGCCCCTAATCCGTCTAATCGCTTTTAAGATCTTTGTAACTGAAACATTAATTTCGTAATTAAAGCCCAGAACGCTACGGACTTTATTTCCTTTGCCCGCATAGTGATTTCACCCATACCTACCATTCGGTTGGGTTCGATTTATGGTTACGACTATTAGTGCTATTATTAAGCGTTATTATTCACAACATTTTTCACCAGGCACTAACTTTTCGCTTTTGCACACTGGCGCAGGATCTTAGCTTTTTCGCTTTTTTCCCCACTTATCAATCAGGTTGGGTTCGATTCCTTCGGTTATCCGTTGTGTCGGATAAAATTTAAATCTAATCATGCTTTCATAATAGAATCTAATTTCAATGGAGTATAACCAAATATAATGTTCAGGTTCGGGCCGAGATTGAGGGGCTGCCGAAGGCTTATTTCATTTTTGTTCCCTTCCTTCGCTCAGTAGCCTTCTCATTTCTGTATCAATACTCCGACGTCCTGAATGGCGTCCTTTTTAAGATGTAAGTGTGTGTATGTTTTTTTCGATCTTTCTTCTTTTGCTCTTGCACTTCGAGTGGAGATTTTGAATAGATAACTTCCATCCTGGTTGGCAGCTATTTCATGCCGTCCCGTCCCACCTGCTCCCGTACGAGAATAGGCCGTTTATCCCGGAGGATGATTTTCTATTCAAATGTTTGCTCCCATGCACGACGATCTTTAACGGAGACCTTCAGGACCTTTAAGAAAAAGCCAACACGCAAGTAGGAGCGATGAAGCTTAGATTTGTTTTCTTTTTCTTATTTAATTTTTTCGCTACTGTTCATTCATTCTTTACACAACCTTCGTTGGTCCCCTTGCCTTAGCCCACGCACAATGAGGTTGTAGTAAATAAATCAAAATATTAGCCAGTCCATAAGATTTTCCTCGTGGGATCACATTGCTCCCATTTGCTGTCCCTCCATTTCTTGGGTAATTGTCTCGCTGACCTCTCACCCTCTCTGCTTGCCCATCTAAATCTACCCCACAGCCATGACAAACACTCAAGCGTCCTGGCTAGCACTCAATGACTTACTAACCACGCGGAGGATGCGATCCGGGGCAAGGTTAGTCTCGGCTTATGGTTCAGTGCGTTACCAGGGTGGCATCGTTTATCTTCATCATAATCACGTTACATGCCGCTTTTGAAGTGCTTTCGACTCAATTCAAACGGCAGTACAAACCGGGATAGCAAGAGCAAAGCATAAAGACGCACACTGTACGGCACGGTAGGCTCCACAAGCGGTCACCGGTGCAGGAAGTAGGGCTTTGCGTGTCTTGTAGACAAATGAGAAAACAACATTTTCTCATCGGCCTATTTTTTGCACCATGAGTTGAAGCTATAATTTTCCCCGTGGCACAATGCTGGCAACCTGTGCAGGAACGCCACCGGAAAAGTCAATCTCTGACAACGCTCCACGAAGGGAATGACCCGCTGAAGAACGGTCGCTTCTAACTAACGAAAGTGGTCTACACCAACAACAATGGTAACCCAAGACCCATGAGAACGTTGTTCGTTATTTAAAAAAAAAAAAACAGGTAAAGAACCACTTCACGCCACTTCTTACGTTTGGTTAGTGGTGATGCAATTCGTGTTCTAATTTGCAAACCATATTAAACCGCCTGATATTAAAAAGCAATCCTTACACTTCTGCAAACTCATAGGACCACCTGTTTTTCACTTTGAAATCTTACGCCTCGAGCGTATTAAGCAGCACCACTTATCCTCGAGTAGAACGAATTTGGGTACCGAGAATGTTAATCCGAACCATAGAGCACTGTTGGAGCGAAAAGTAAAGGCATATGAGCTCGTGGCCTAATTTCAATAACAACAGTTCGAGGAAATTGTGATAATAGCCGATACAATGAAATGAGAAACTTTTATGATTCTTCTCAAAAATGGTTAAACTCCAACAGTAACCGGGAATTAGCTCCGGCATAAGATGCTCCTTCTCGGTTCGGAGAAAACCTATGTGAATTATAACCTAAACAAATTATCACGCAATAGGGTCTTGTCAAGTTTGTAACATTAATAAAAAAGCGATTGTAGAAACTAAACATAAAGCTACTTTGATAAGATATGTTTCATTACATAGTAAAATATAACTTATCCTCTTATATATTATATATATTAACTTATATAAGGATATGTTTCATTACATAGTAAAATATAAAAACTCACCTACCCAAAGATTGTATTTGTCTGTAAATTGTTTAGTGCTGTAATGTAATGTCCTATGCCGGTATCTTCGATGCGTTAATGCTAGTGGAATGTTATACTTTGAGGACATATTGTTCTCCGCAGCTCTGCGAACGCCATCATTCGGTGCGCGATGCGCAAAAGTTTTAATTCCGACAGGCTTACCAGCAACGAGAAAAATCCTCCAATCAGCATCGAGCGCTTCACCAATGCTGTGTAAATTGAACCGAAACGAAACTCTTACCGTCCTAAGTTTCGGTGCACAAAAGATGAAATAGAAAAAAAAGCCAAACCTGTAAACATCCCAACAATTTGTGAAATGAATTAAATTATTCATTGCGCCACATTTATTGCCGCACGTCGGGCGAAATGTGCTCGAGATTCCTTCGCCCATTTAGCTCTCCATCAGCGAGGGTTGTTTATCGCCGTTTCATCTTTGTACCAATTGTGCCCGATGTCAAGACACTTCACACTACCACACTGCTGCTGCGATGGTCGACACTTTTGGCCAAACTTTTTGCTCACCCGGGCAAGTGTCACAGTTACGGCGACGGATGATCTCTTCACTCGTTTTTTCCTCCCTGTGTGTCGTTTGCACGCAACCAATCCGCACATTTTGGGCAGCGATACAGATCTCGTTCACAACGATTCCCAACCTCATGGCATGGAAAGGCTTTAATAATTGAAAATGGTCAACTTTGTTTGACTTTTTCGGACTCCCCGCCAACATTCCAAGGGCATTCAAACCACCTTATCTTACAGCGCCACGGTCATGGGTAAGGGAATGGAATTGAGTTTTGGAATGATTGAGTTGGACCGACGGTTTTCTATGAAATGCTATTCTTCCCACTTACCTAACAGGCAGCGGACAGTTCGAACGTTGCACAACGCAACCGGAAGATGCTTGTCAAAAAACCTAAAAATCTTTCTCCTTCCTTCTCTACTGTCCACTCGGCCACATGGGTCCATCCTCTCTCATGGACCGAAAAAGCCCATCCGCTCCTAATCGGAAGGAATTCTTTCCTACGAAGCTTCTGCCTTCACTGTGGCTTCAATGGTTGCGGTGGTACAGCATCGTGGTTTGGTTCTTTCCTGGACAAAAACGAAGTGACTGGATGGAGCTGTTCAGATACAGCATCATGGTCACTTCCTTAGCTTCCACCGACGAGTCCTTCGCCCGTCTTGCAGTGAGGAATTTCATTTATTTTCATTTCCTTTTCATCTTTTCTGATTATGTCATTCCGCCCGAGCGACTGCTTTCGCCTCGATGTCACCTCGGGTTTTCAATTTCTTGCAATTCGTTGGGTTATTCGACCAGCACCACCAGCCAGGTTTCGGTTATAGGTTGGTATAAATTGTGCTTTCGCTCAGAGAAGAACACTCGACAAAAACCACCTAAAGTGCATCCGAGTCGTTGGTTCGGTTCAAGCAAGTGGATTGTTACTTGGTAATGAATTTGGCTCTGAATTTTTGCTCATACAGAGTATCTCCTCTGGAGACTTAAAAGACAAGGTGCAGTAGCTAACAATTTTTGAACTATTTCCATTTAATAATTATGTAAATAAAACACAGTTATAAGGGATAGAGGCGATATTTTTATAGAATAAAATTTGATAGATAATAGAAATGCTGATGATCCTATTAAGTTCAATGTTCATTTATTGCAGTCTGTCACCAACCATGATTCGGGATGGAATACTATCAACGCATTCTGTATAATACCACACAATAAAACGAAGTCAAAAAAATATTCACACTCACTTGAACTGAGCACTCTTTGGGTGTTCCGGAACATCAAGATTCCACTCTTTTCCACCCATACTCACATTTGACTATTTTCCTTCCCGACATATGACAATCCATTTGTATAACTTTTTCCTCTCTCTGTGGATAGATATCGCGTACGGGAGTGAGAGTGAGTACTCCGGTTATGTTTTATGAGTTTAGCTTTCAGTTTCCAACAACCAGATCAAACCCATCGCCAGTCAACAACCATTCGTCAAGAGGCAAAACCCCGCATTCAACAGACAAACGAACGAATGAATGGTGAAAATGCGAAATGAAACGGAAAACGACCGAAAATCAACAATGCCACCACGGTGTTCCACCACCTAACGCCCCACAACAGGACCAACGGAAGGACAAGAACTTTGCCCGATGAGATTTCACCATCACGACAGCACGAACGTGACGAAGCAGCAGCAGGACTAGCGCGCGGCCACAAGCAGACGGTGCAAAGGGATAAAGGAATCTCTGTTTAAATTTAATATTACCATCGGAGAAGTTTACCGCGCGATGGTGGTGGAGCGAAACGAAATCAGGCCGAGATGTGTCCGGAACACGTGAGATCGTCTACGCTAGGATGCTGTTCGCTTTAATATCCTCAAGCCCTTCGACCAACCAACACCATTTCAAATCACCGTGCCCAAGTGGCTGCCGGTAGGGATCTACAATCACAGGACACCGGGACATAGCAGCCGGGGAGCAGCTACTCCCCGGAAGCTGTGGAGACCGTGGAAATGACATTCCACAGACTGCTGGAAGCGTTGTGTGGACCAAGGTGGCAGGAATCCCCAACCCACACAGCACAATCTTGGCGTATGTGTGTGTGTGTATGTGAACAAGTCAAGCGCCAAACAAAGGCGCACTTCGTTAAAGTGCTTTCGATGCTACTATGGCTTTGCGTACTGGCAGAAGTCCCATAAATGCACTATTTTAGGACGGCATCGAGTGGGAATTGGAGAAAATTTGACTTTGGCGTATAAATGAAACCGATGAACTGGAACACTTGCTCGAGTGTGCTCCAATAACGTGACACGTTACGCATGGTTATCAAATATCAAACACAATCCAAGATCTGCGCGTAAGAGAGTTTTTCTTACTGTCTTATTTCAACTTCAGAGAAAATCTCACGATTGCACATAAACGAACATGATTGAGATTTTTATTTAAAACAGTGCTTCCTTTTCATTTAAAACATGTAAATCAAAATAGAAAGATTGCTCAAATATCTCATATCAACTCTTCAATTATCCTTCTATGTCAAAGATATTCTAATATGTTGCATGTACGAACATTGCATTGTGTGTCCTGTAGCATACCTGAATTCCACAATATTCTCCAATTATACACTCTCTTCGTTTTATCTCATCGTTCATATTTAATCCACTAAATCCAGTTTCAATGTACTCTTAATTGTACTTGAGCTCTGACGGACAGGGTGCTACATTCTTCGTACACCGTGTAGAAGAATGCAACACCCTGATGCATCGCTTTCGAAAACCAAATTTTGGTCTATTTTTATACAATTACTGCACATTCCATTCCACTCTTTTGGGTAGCTTTATTTCACGCACATGTTCCTAACCATCCCCTGGAAAAAAAGTGAACCAAACCAATTTGCTACTCATCCTGGGTCACCGGAAAATAAAACCAGGACGACAGTGATGTAGCAGCACAGACATGGCGTGATTTTGCTTGGCCAAAAAAGTAAAGACTTTACCCGACAACTGTCAACTAGCACGTCAAGCAGCGAGACGGGTAGATGTGACTAAACACCGCACTCTGCAGCAACCTCTGGCATCTGACGAAGTCCGTTGACACAAGCACGCTTGCTATGGTTCTGTCGGAAAATCTGACATCCACTCGCCAGCACACGGTAGACCGTCTACCAGCAGGGCAGAATCCTGAACCCATACTGGCGGCAGATGAAGCCACCAGTCTCGGGTGGGCTTCTGCGTGTGCTTGCGAGCTGGAGACATAATTAAATTTCATTCATTGAATTTTCCTTTTCTACATCCCCAAAAAGCGTACCAAACAACGGCTGACTTCCGTAGTGCTAGAAGCAACAGGCAACCAAATGACGACGACGACGACGACGACGACAACGGCAACTAGTACGGCTGATGGTGAAGATGATAGCCATGACTGAAAGCGTGAGCAACTCAGAACGGCAGACAGATGGAAGAAGTTTGGCTCGCGAATGCAACAGATATCCGGTCTTCGTACGGATGGTACGCTTGCTCGGAAAGCATTCGCCGACAGCCGAGACAGCTGACAAAACTGTACGGAACAAAACAAAAAATCGCACAAAACCTGTGGTCTACAATCCGTAGAACATTCTAGCACTCGTGGATGCGTGATGGCCAGGAAAGGTGGGCAAATTTTAATATTATAATAAAGTAATTAAAGGGATGAAAAAGAACGACTACATGCAGGCCACTGCGACCGGACGAACTATACAGTAAATGTGTGCGATAATTTGAGCTAACTAATGGGCACAATCTCACTCACCGTGTTTGTAAAAGGTACGTTCCCAACCAATCGTCGGTGTTCTTTGGTTGCACTGGACATTTGTTGGGTCGCGATTCACGCATCGTGCACCGCACAGGAAAGTTCTTTACCGTTCCTATTCACTTCCCGTCACTCGACTACACTGTCACTACACTTCCGCGTTCGGATTGGCAAAACTGCCACTACACGCCACGAGCTTTTCCACCACAAGCATGAAAGTACTGACGCCCTGACGGATTGTTTAGTTTGAAGCGGTTTTTCCTATTTTTTACTGTCTGATGCATTCTGTGACTGACGATGGTGCTCTTTAGTGCCGTTAGTTCTAGCACCTGATCGTGGCTGTTGCTGCTGCGGCTGATGCTGCAGACCGGTCACATTACGTACGATGCGCGCACGGTAAGCTCTGACGAGTGTTCTTGTCAAAAACCTCGTACAGTACATAGTTTATTAACTCAATTTAACTTTAGTCAGCAGGACGGTAATGATTTTCTGCCCTATGCCTACTATGCATGTTTACTATAATGTTTGCTCTCTTTTATGCTCTATTGCATTTTTAGGTCGTCGTTCAACTAGCTTCTACTGATTGGTGTTTGACGATATCCTAAGAGAAAGCAACAGAAATAAAATCTAAACCAACAACACATAAAGGGAAAGAAAAAGTTAATGGAAAGTCAAACAACTGTATGCGGTGGTTGGAAAACACGATTGGCTGGTAAAAATCGGTACTACAATATTTTCCAACCAGTCAATTTTCGCTCTTCCTTTACCTCTTTTCCACCTTTTTCTCTTTTTCTTGCTTTACTTTAGTGTTTGCACCTCAACGCGTCCTGACACGAACGGAAGTTTACTTCCTCTGATCGAAGTATAATGATGAACGGTGAGTGGAAAAAACAACAGCAAAAAAACAAAACAACATAAAACATTAAACAAACTTTCACCCAGCCGGGCCAAGAAGCCATTGGGGAATGGGAAATGTCTGTAGATGGCACTCGTTTGTACTTTCGTGTTCGTGTTCTATGAGTTTTCTGGACATTTTTTCGCATTTTCATTTCCTATCACTTCATATCCTCCTTTTCCTTTTTACTGTTTGCTTCCTTATTTTTAGCGTTGCTTCAAATTTCCAACGTTCCAGACCTTGTATGTGTTAGGTCGGTTCATGAACTTAAATTTTCCACCCAAAGCTGGTTGGTGTGCAGTCGTGTTGGTGTTTGACCGCGCTAGCCAACGATGCACTTGACAGGACTTGTTGGGCTTGATTGGGAAATGTGTGAAACGAAACTGCAAAAATAAAAGCTTCCGAGGCAAACTTCTTTTTTGCGACACGGTTAGTTCGGTGTGGATGAACAATCTCGAAAATAATACATCTCCAACACCAGCTCATCTTTTTCCGTTTCTGGCTGTGCGCACGTGTATGAGTGTGTGAGACAGGGGCCTTGAAAACGTTCAGTGCTACTATAGCCACCCACCGGGCTCAAGGATGCTTGGAGTTTTAATTGGAAAAATATTGTCAATCTTCGGACGATCAGCTTTAGATGGAACCCGGGCACCCGGCTCGCCGGTGGTTGAGTGGAAAAATGGATTTGTGTTCCTGATGGTTCGTCTGCGTCCGCTTTCTGGAAGGAGTTTCTCACCGAAAAATGATCACTTTGTCTGCTCTGCTTTTGTGTGTGGAGGTTAGAGAGTTTTACCGCTTTTCAACACCTTCTTTATCGTCCGTGTCCTGGGATTTAAGTGGAAATTTAATTTAATTACTACGAGATTGCAAACCCGGCGAGCAATCGATCTAAAATGGACCTTCCACCAAACAAACTTGTGCAATCAGTCAATAAAAAAAGTACACATACACACACAAAACTCATTAATGAAGTGTTCGAAATAACATTCTACCGAAATGGACACTAAAAACCGAACGATGGAACTACATCAGTTACAGAATAAAAAAAACTGATTACATTACAGCCACTACGGGAAATGACAGGAAATAGTTTTCAACTATGGGTATCTTTTGGTAAATAAAAACAAGCTATTGCAAAACTGATCAAACGGTTTAAATTATAAAACACTGCGGGCTCGATGAAACGCTTTCGCAACTCGAGATTGTCTGAAGTTCGCTCATGAACAGCAATTGAAGGAAAATTCAATGAAAGGATTACAAAACAACAACAAACCGTTTCTCCTTGTATCTGTTCGGAAAAAGTAAACCTTCGAACAACTCTGTGCACTGCCCCGGTTCCTTTGGTACCCCGGTATCAAACCGTTCCAACATTTAAAGAAATCAAAAGACAAATAGCCAACACGGTTCGGTACTGCACAACTCACTCAAACGGTACGTCCTTTTGGACAAAACGCCCCTCGCGCTCGCAAATGGATGCGGCAGGAAAATAAAACACGCTATCACCACCAACCGTACCCAACTCCCAGGCGGTAGATGAAGACTTAAATCAACAAAACCTCATCCGACAAGAAAATCAACCTCACGGTGAAAGCCAGAGTTCGGACCGTAGTGAGTTTGTGCAATGTGATTTTTTTTTTACTCAGGTTGCAGTTTGTTTTTTTTTTGCTGCTTTCTCGTTTGCTTTTGTTTTGACTTTTTCATTGCTATTCTACGTTCATCAATGTTTTCATTTTCTTCATCCAAATCGAACGGGAATGGGGCGTTTATGGTTGGAAGAAAAAGTTGAACCAATGTTTATTTTTTTCACGCTTACGTAAACCCTTTCCTTGGCTTATGGCTTGTCTTCTTACGCATCGATGGATGCGTTTAGGTTGTATGTTTTGCATAAAAATTTGCTCCATTTAACCATGGACTGACATTTTTTGTGTGGAAAGGCTACACATGTATTTGTTCTAATAGTAACTAATATATCTATATTTTTAAATAGTTCGTACCATTTAACAAGGTAAAATATTATATTTGTAAAGCTTAAAAGCCTAAAGTTCTTGTTTGATATCTCTAAACAATATTTCTACTGTTTGCTTGGAAGAAAATTATTTAATTATTTTATATAAGCTACGTTTCTATAATTTTCACATCTGCTTTAATAAATAACAACTACTCCATACAATCTATGCCAAGTTGAACTACCAAGAAGCTACTTCGTATGTTTACCAACCTCTTGCAATGTTTTCACTTAATTTTTCACCAACGAAACCCGAACTAGTCACGAGTTATAATCATTTAAATTAATAAACAAACCAACTTAAACAACACAACACAATATAAACTTAAGATTTCCTTAACGCTTTCTGTTTAACTTTCGCTGTTTTATGAGCAATACGGAAAATCACCGAAACCAATAAACTAATAAAAACATTGTAACCAAAACTCAACCACCTACACTATTGGAAAACACCCGAATAAATTGGAACGGAACGAAACAGTCAACCGTACGGAATGGGCACTGTGCGGATTCGCAAAACGGCAACTCTCAGCACAAACGGAAACGCTCTCAGACACACTGGTAAGGATGTTGTTACTTCTACCGCTACCAACTGACGACTGACAAGTCGTTCAAATGCCCGGAGTAAGATTCTAAAAAAAGTTCCCCCATGCGAGTATTCCGGACCCGGTTCTAACGGGCGGCGACGGGCGACACATCGGGTGGCTTCATCGTATCCACCCGGTCGGTCGATCGGTCGGTGGATGTACAGAAGCACGAGCCCACAACGAAGACATGCCCGTGCGGGCAAGCGAATGGGGGAAGGGAAATTTTCGCCCGTGCGTATGACGGAACTCGCTAAAAATTTCCCCTTGTGCTGCCAGAGGACTCGGACGGGAAAATCCACCCTCCCAGTCGTCGCTCCTTTTCGGTGGAGATGGGGACACGCGGAGAAGTGACATCGAATTCATCGGGCCCGTTTCTGTGGTAGTGTTGGTGATGTTGGTCGTCGTCCCGAAACGTACCGAAGCAAAACCGTTCGTGTTACCGAAGAAGCGGTGCTCGATAGCAAGAAAAAAAATCCATGGTACGCACCCTGTATCAACCGCCTGTTGATAAGCAGCAACAGTTTGGTGTGTGCCTGTCGGTGTCGGTGTTGTGTGTACGATGGATGCGCGTTTGCGCACGACACGTGTCGTGCCCTTTTTGCACTGCGCCTTCCCAAACGACCACCTTCCACGGCGAACGTGTGGGAGCATTTCCAAGCTCTGCCGCTCTGTTGCCTTCCACCGCCTAGTTTCGGAATACGATTCCAAGCTCGACGATGTCACACCCGCATCTCGACGAGTTTAACCGTAGGTTCCCTAGGCTACACTCACTATCACCGGCACAGAGTGGTGGTATTGGGGCCAGTTGGGAAAATTTCACTCTCCCGTACTTCCGCCAGGCGTTATGGATCCCTCCCATGCCGCTTGTTGTGTTGCACATCAATACATGCACACAATACTGACTTAATCACATGCTTACCGTCCTCCTATTACTTCACTCACCGTTCCATCATTCCACACAACGGCTGTAGTTCGTGGTGTTGAAGATGGCATATTTTCTACTTGTCAATTCCTCTGCATAGCCGCTATCCGCTTGGCACGGCCTACTACTACCGATGGTTTTAGCCATGCTACCGTATGGTACCGGAGGATAAAAAGAAATCCACGTCAGCTTTGAGAGTAAAATGTGGTGGCAAAACTTTAAACCATCGCGTACAAACACATATTCTTCCCTCAAGATCAATGGTAATGCCGATTCGGTGGTTAAAGCTAGAGCGAGACGGTCAGTGAATGGATGCGAACGTGGCAGCCAATAAAAAATAACATAAAATAAAGCCAGCCCGATCGATTGGTTAAATATAAAAGATGGCAAGATTTAAACAACGTTTGCTGTGGCTTCCAGATGGTTCTGTCAGACACGGACTTGGGAGAGGCATATTTGACCAGTAACAAGTTTTTAGGCGCTAGTGCCTTTTACGAAGCTTGAAGCTTCAGCTTGATCAAACAACAAGCTGGCATAATCGGAAACTTTTGAATTTTGTACAACGATTTGAAAGGAAAAAAAATCTGTGATTCCCACACTTGCTCGTTTAAGAATAGTTTTCGTTAATTAAACCTTTTACTATTATTAAAGTTTTATTAAATATTACGTTCATTAAATATTACGTTGTCCGTTCCTTGCAACGCCCAATTTACAACCTTCGCGATATAAAGTAACAGTTTAAGATACAAAGCACACCTAAAGTTTAGTACGGAAATACAAACAAACCAACATAAAACCAGCAAAAGAATCCTCCATTCAACATTGGTAGCCAGCTTTTCCTTTCAACGTTTATCCCCATCAAGTCGAAGATCCTTGCCAATCGCTACCGCTTCCGCTGTTTTACGATTTAAAGCAAGCGACGTCGAAGAAGACGACTCAAAGCTTTCATTGAATTTTACTTCCGCTAGACAAAAGCATCAAACACGCCCCATCCGTTTATTTCTTCTTGGACCTTTACCGAAGCTAGGTTTGTGATTTTTATGTTGCGAATGAGCACACTTTACGCTTTACTGTTCCGTCCTTCTAGACGCTCGTTTTGCTAAAAAATCAAACAATAAGAAATACTCATGGTTGGTTCAAGAAGAACTCTAGGAAAATTCGTTTATGCGAAAAAGGAAGGAAAGAGTTGTGCATAAAAACCAATGTCATTGAAAACTCTTATATTGGTTTGGGTTTCAAATGAAGTTACATTATATATCTTTAGGAAATAATACAAACAAAGCTGCTAGGAATACACTTTGGCTTGGAACACATATGGAGCTGTCAAACAAAACAAAGGCACATTCATACTTTTCTTCCCCTTTCAAAGCTTTTTCTTTACTAAATGGATCCACAAAACTCTTAGGTACGAGAGTCTGGGAATAGCATCAACAGCACTGTGTGAAAGTGTTGCCCAACTCCACTGCTCCATTAGCAATCGTACATTTTCATCGACCCACAACCATATGGAGACATTTTTCGTTTAATCCAACCACACCTTGACCGTCAAACCACAACCACCAACCGAGAAAAGCCCACGCAAACACAGGATTTTCCCACATCCGCTTTGCTGTTGCATGCTTCAATGAAACGTAACGCTTCCACCGGTCCCACCGGCCCGTTTTTCTTTTTGGACAGTTTGGTGTGCATTGGTGGTTGTTAAATTTCTGTGGCCATCCACGGTACGGTCGACATCCACAATTGATCTACGAAAAAAAATGACGGAGCCAGCGAGATGGTTGAAGTTCAATTACTGGTAGCCGATGGAATGCGAATGCATTCTGATCCTTGATCCGTTCCATCTAGAATAAGTACCGACCGTTCCATGTGGCGAAAGGGAACCAAAAAGGTTGGACACTGAAATGAACGCATGGATAAAACGGCAGACCGAAAAAACCGAAGCTCTTCTTTTTTGCGCCTTCCCAAACGAAGATGTTACACGAACCAGATCAACTTTCCTACGTCCTACCGTAGCAACAATCTATTCTTGCATTCTATCGTCTTCGTTTGTCACATAACTCATGGGCAAGCTTTTTGTACCATGTCGAACCCAAGAACGCTTTGAACGATACGCTATTTAACGTTTCGATAGGGTAAGAGATGATATGAAAGCCTAAGTAAAACTTCGAGATCCAAAAACGCCACCATGGGTACATAGCAAGGTCGGACGGTGGTAAACGTTTTAGAATGATTAGAAAATCTTTATGAGCTCCCCTTGTGGGAACCACCAACACAAACCGTTCTGTGGTGACACCGTTTCATGTTGCCAAATGTGTCCCGAAATGATGAGGATGATGACGGAACGTACGGGTCTGGCAACCAAATTATGGAAGTCAAAGAAGGTTAATGGTTTGTAAATTCATCAACAGTGTAATATTCGTTAGGCTTCCGCCTTTTTTTGTAAATGTGTTACTCAACAATCATTTTGAAGAAAACTTTTGGCAATAAATACTGCAATCATTTTTTCTGCTTGGGTAAAACTGAGAGCTCGGTGAACTCTTTAATCCATTAGGACGTGATGATTTAGCGGTTTTGTGGGAGAAACTCATGTGCATATCTTGCAACTCTGCGCAACATTTGATTCAAATTAACTAAAAGGCGCATCAAAATCCTTTAAGACTGGCATCAAAATGTAAAAACTGATTACTTACAAGCGCATGTAAATCTTTCGAAAGCAACGATTTTTTATCGTGATTGCATCGAACGATTGCGACAAGCGGCATCGAATGACTTCACAGCTAATTTGAAGCTAATTGAATTAACACGATCTTTCATCAACGTGTGCATCATATACCAGCCAAGCGTATTCTGCACCGTAAGAAATTACACATTTACCTCGTTCTTGTTTCAAATCATTCTACCACTGCACTGTACAATCGGGGCTCTTATTACACGAGAACCCGGCTCTGCATCCTCACTGCACCAACCAGGAAGTGTTTCGTCACCAGAGATGAATCAACTTCTTCAGGTTCATTTTCTTCCCGTGTAACGTAATGCCGACTGTGAGCGACAGCGAGTAAATCGATTCCGATGTGCACACGCTCCCAGATGTCATTAGCAGTCCGGGTTATGGCAATCGTACAATACCCCTCGGAAAGGTTGGAATTGTAATTCGCCCTACACGATCGAAAACCTTTTGCACTGTGATTTTCATTACTCACTCAATGCCCCATCATCCCGGTAACGCACATACACACAAACTGGAAAGGGGTAGTGTTGTCTTGCATAAGAAGTATTACAAAACTTCACAAGTCTGTTATTGTGCTCAAGATTGCATAATAAGCTCGAAAAATTAAAGCCAGCACAGGTGCAGTCTAGTGCACCTCCTTGCCAAGCTGTTTCGATTATCGATGATGCTTGCAGAAGGCATCCTCTTTGCCCTGGCACGGATTTCGACGGTTGATTGGAAACAAGATTTAAAAGGAGTCGTCCCCTTCACTGTTGTCAGGTTCATCCTTTACCTATCCGTAAGTTGTTCCGTCTTAGTCGAGTCTAGCATTTTGCCTTATGGAGCTACCTGGCGTAAGAAATGCGTGCTCTTCGTTAAGAAGAAAAAAACATCAACCTAAAAGGACTGTATCGCTGCAGGCTGCAAGCAAAAGCATCCGTTCGTACACCGAAGCTAAAAACCAAACCACTGACAAGCACAGACACTACGTAGCAGATCTGCATAGCCTGAAGAAGACGTTCCTCATAACAACCCATGTAAAGGGTAAGAAAAGGAATATAGTAACAAAAAAAACTAGGAGACAACCCGAACGATGGGCGGCAATGGAGCGACCTAAGTTTCCTTCTTGGCTTGCAGCACCGGGCACTACTACGGCGTATGGTAGACATGCATGCATAAAATGGGAAATATTTTCATACCATCATGCATTACTTCACCAACCCTCATTGCTGTTCAATGATCATCGTTCGGAACACGTCTCACCAGCAAAACCCATTGCAGACACTGGCACCGAATTCTCGTTCGGTCCAAAGCGCTTTTCATCCGGTAGATGGACGATGGGAAAGAACAGCAACAAAGTAAATTATTCCCTCCCGATCGATTTTCTTTTCTCTACCTTTGCACTGTTGCTTGGTTTTGCGTTCTCCCTTCTAAATGTTACTCAATATGTGAATCACGATCGATTATCCTCCCATAATGCTATGCGTGGCTCCCGGACCAGATGTACAATCATACGCCGAAGAGCTGTGTTGTTTTCAGTTATTCATCAAACATATTTTACTTCTAGTAGCTTTCCAAATATAGATGAATTTTATTTACAAACGAGCATGTTGATGACATTTTTCAAAGCAACCTATTAAACTCCACCAAAAACTTCCTTCCAGTGCGGGGTTCCAACAAACTGTAGAGAAAATCCACACAAAATCGCTTTTTCCCGGAACCATTTTAGAAATTAGCTGCATTCTTTTCAAATGTCAAATACCTGTAAGCTTGGGTACGAGTGACACCGTCGATAGCACAAGACATCATCGCCATACCCGGCGGAAAGCTTTCATAAATATTTAATAACAAAACTAGGTTTTAAACAAAAATGATTCGCAAATACACAGCATTCTCCACCGGTAAGCCCCATTTTGGTTTAGCCGGAGTGAAAAAAAACTCCACAGCCCCATGTCGAAAAGGATTCGAAATGACAGGCTGCATTCCGAGTCATTTCGCCTGCTAGAGTCTAGAAATGCTAGATTAATTAGACATCAATCATTCATTGTCCGGTAAGATGCTCCGGCAAAGGGCAAAATGGTTATGTGTTTGGGCATCTGAGAATCGCGGATGCGTACGACTAACTGGTATGTCAAGATTAGGACGATAACAATCTACTATTCCACCAAGAAGCACTCCGCCCGACTGCTAATCTTCTATTGCCAGGCTATGTCGTGCTAAATTAGATGAATTCCAGCGCTGTTTGATGAGACGTTGAATTTTCACCATCTTTGACAAGCGCTCTCGCGTGGTATAGCATGCAGCTGAATTGTGCATACTCAATGTACCATTTACAATCCAACGGCCATTTGGAAGATGCAAACATTTTTTCAGCAGAATTAAACAGGTCATGTCATTTTACAGAAGAATTCAAATGAAGTTCCAAACTAATAACTTATTATCTATTTGTTTAGCTGGTTTTTCAAACTCTAAATCCTCAGAAGCACGCAAAACTTCCAAAATCTGATCATTTTCTCCTACCAGCAAAAATGTCTTTACGGAGAATTATTTTTATTGTCATCTCTCCAAAAACTTACCTCATCCGTTAAAGCAAATATATGAAACATAAAGAAATATTTTCCACATCGAACATCTCTAATAGTTATTAATCTTAAATCCACCACTAGGACAAGTAAGTAAAGCAACTCCACGATTTGACGTTGGCATAATCAGCCATCACCATCAACCACGTTCACCACTTGCAGCATTCTTTCCCATTAAACTTAAGTTTGTGAAGCCACGCTTTAATTTTGCCACCGCCCTGCTTGATCCCCTCATTGGTTAGTGACGTGAAATATTCTTGCCCTCCCCACTTATTTTTAATCACTTCAGCCGTGTCCATTCAACTGGGGAAGATTTGGCAGTTACCCTTCCCTTTGAAAACTCCGCATTATGGGCATTCTTTATTCTCCCCACGCTTCCACGGATTCGCAATGCCACAAACCGGGCTGGCCGCCTTCCATCATAAGCTTCCACTGCCACCCTAACGAAATAAAGTGCCATTAAAACTCATTTCCAACACCATAAACACTGGTTCACACTCACTTCTACATTGCGTCAACCTCTCCTGCTCCCCGTCCGTTTACCACACTTCGCGAATCACTCGGACGCATCGGATCGTGGCGAAAGTATAACTTTAACTCTTGCCCGACTCGTGCCACGGGTCACCCCGTCCATGGGCATCAAACGGGAGATGAACGTGAAATGTGGGATACGATGCGAAGCAGATATCTCTTCGACCCTGATCGCTCAAGGGTCCTTAACCCAGATAGAAACCGATTCAACCCCGTCCCCGCCCAAACACGCGGAAGACGGGAGTCGTACGCAGTTCATATACGCACAGTCCCCGCATACCGGCTGAGCTAGGCCTGCCGTCTTTGGGGCGAAGACATTCAACACCACCACCAACAACAGCGGTCCACGGCTAAACGTGGTAGCATTTCATGGGTTATGGGAAGGAAAACGGACTTTTTTTTTTGTTTCGTTTTTCACTATTTCTCCGAGCGGACGGTTTTTCTATATCGCTGCCGGCGTTGTTTCAACGAAAACCGATATTGATCAAGGAAAATTTAAAACCTTCCTCCCAACCGGTCACGATTCGTCTCGATGGTCGCATTGTTTCAAGCAGAGAGAAAGAGCGAGTGTACGAGAAACAGAGAGGAAGACAAAATCAAATCAGTTTATCATAAATTCTCGGGAAAATCTCTTTTCACCGATACCGATGAGTGTACGTGTGCGTATGTGTGTATAAGTGTGTGGTTGTGCTTCACAAGAAGAAAACACCTTCTAAGAAGCAGGGAAATGTGTTCTAAGCTGAGGAAAAGCGATGCACCGACCGATTTCGCAAACATATGGCAAGAATGTATCAGCAAACCATCATTGAAAACATTTCCCACAGGACATCGGGCCACTGTCGGCGTTAGTCTGCATCGTCATCAACGTTGTCACCATGGTGACACCCTTTAATTCTGAGCACGGACACGATTTTCAACACCATCGGCTAGCGTAAGAGTAATTTTCATTCATCACCGGAGTGATAGCGCAGGCCTGCCACCAGCACCATAGATCGAAGCTTTAAGTTTTAACGAACTTTTACACCGAAGCTGATATGGTCAATGGACGTGGCACGAAGCTGTGTACACTTCCGGTGGTTAACCCCCTAACCGTCACCAATAAGGTGTGCTGGGGCAGACTCGTCGTTGGGTCGTTGTGGGTGTAACACAGGGCAGCATTGAATGTCTACAGACAGGGCTAGGTTTGATAAGTGGGAGCTTTCACACTGCAGCTTGCTTGCAACCGTTTCTTGAACCAATACTTCCCTGGTGCGGCCAGGACCAAGAACACTCTCGAACGGGTTGTAAAGGAAAAACAGAAAGCTTAAATCTACTGGCTAGTGTTATTTTCTCATTTTCATTTTGATAATGTATCAATTTCACCTTAACTCGCTTACTCGCTCGCTCACTCACCTGTAGCGCGACTGGGAAATACGGCTTGTTTTATTCCATGCCCGGTATTTCGTTCCTTCTTCAACGTTTTTCTTTCCTTCTTGCAACTTTCTACGTGTGCGTATGCGTATGCAACAGTGTACGTAATGGAAAAAGGGGACTATAGGATGGGAACTGTTGGAAGGGATGTATAACGCAAACAACATCCAACCATTCCCCGACCGTTTCCATCATGTTCTCCATCCTTTGCTCGGCGTAGCTGACCGTCGCACACAAACACTCAAGGCAACAGGCACAAGCGCACACTTTCCGTGGCGTTCGGGAAATTTACCGTGAAGCTTTTCGGAAAATCCAGTGATTTCCCCTGCGGAAAACACCGAACCGATCGTATTCGTGTCATTCCGAGCGAAAACCAGTACCATACCTCGAACATCCTTACCAACTTCCCGTTGTTTTGTGGAAAAGCGAACGAAATGGAGAAGCCTGTTGCTCGGACCGGTTTCCCTATCGTTCCACTGCTATCGAAGCAGGACAGCAAAGCTTGTTGAATATCATTCAAAGGAGACGTTTTTTTGCTGTTGCGAAACGAAAGCTTTCAACAGGTTTCCCATTTCGAGAGGGGTGTAAGTTTTTCCCTACTGCACAGCTTTTTTTCTTTCTTTAATGATGTTGTTTTATTCACCAAGCATAGATTCCGACACGGTTCGCTATCGTTGTAGTAGTGGGTAGTAGAGCTGTTTACCACCTGATGGACTTGGGAAAATGGAAACTTCCGGCGAATTGGTAAGCTTTCCTCGGTGTGTTCATATTTTTTTCGTATCCCGGACTGTATCGCAAATCGCACGCAAACATGGCAAACCACCAAGCAGGACGAACGCTCGTTGAAACGTTCACCCATACAACCATACTGCTGTAAACCGGTATACGGTGTGCCTACTACGATGGCAACACGGTGCGAACGAAGCAACAGATTTCAATCGCCTGTTGCTAGACATCTCATACCACCGGAATTTGTGGATGTGTTTGGCAAAAAAGCTCCCCTTGTTCGGGCCCATCGTAAAACAAGGGAGTGGGAAAAAATGGAACACATAAACTCACACACATGACTATCCTGCGAGGCATTTGTTACCACCGAAACGTTAACCGCTCGAGCTTGAACTTGTGCCGATGTTTTGCGATGTCGCTCTAAGGCAAGTAGCTCGTATTTTCTAATGTAGCACCGCTTTCCGTCTCCTCGTCGAGCTTGTTCTCAACCTATCTCTTGTTTTACTTTTGCTTGTTTGTTTGTTTGTTTGTTTGGTTTTTTTACTTTCTTTCTCTGGCACACACACTCTGCCAGCTGTATCGGTATAGCAACTTTGCCAACATTTTATCAGTCCGTGCTTGTGGACTCATAAATTTTTCTCGACCATACACATGGTTTATAAACTTGCGATTCGCCCTTTTTTCTACTCCGCTCTTATCATCTTATCGTCTCTGCTTTTTCGTTTACCATTTCCATGTGGTTTTATGCGAGCGACCTGGCACGGTACGCTAATGTACCGGTTGCCGGGCGGTGAATATGTGATGCACGGGGGCAATGCAGTTGGTACCGTAAAACCACTATTCTTAATGGTGCTTGGAAAATTTGAATTGTTGAAAAAGTACCCTGGACAAAGCATTCATATCACAATTGTATTACTTCGCAGGCATGTATGTTGTATTCCGGGCACCGGTGACACGAACAAACGTTAACTGAATGTCTAATTGCCATTACGAGAATTTTGTACTTTACAGAATTGATTCGCTGGAAGATTTATGTATTTCTGGCTAGTGACAAGTAAACGGTTCAAAAAAACTTAATACTATAAGAAAACTAGATACTATAAGATGGAGAAACTAACTTTTTTCATTGTTTTGAAATGGCGTTATAATCCCAAAAATAATTGCAAAAGTACATACTAACATTTTATTAAATAGTCAACCTTCACGAATTTACAACGAGTTTAATCAAACTTCAAGATTAAAATAAAAGTTTAAAAAAGTTACTTTACATTACTGTCTGCAGTAGGGAGTCATTCATATGCTCCTGTTAGTTGCTCCTGTTATTGTGTTGAATTATCAATCCTATGATATTGTTGATGATGTTGATCTTTCGGTTTTTCCGCTCTGAACAGGAAAAAGGGTTTTAGAAATCCTAATGCTCTCTCAATATGAGTTACTCAATATGGGTTAAGAGAAAGTTAATGTAATTGAAGTTATTTTAACTAAATGTGACCGTAAATCTAGATTAATGATAGTAAAAATATGTCAAGGCTTTTCTACTAACACGATCAAAGCGATATATAGTCATTACAATGAGCAACGTGTAAAATAAGTTCCTGAAAAATCCACGTAATTCGGATTTCATTTAACACACTGCTAATTTAACTTTAATTTCGGGGGTTTATTTCGATAATATGAATTAAGTTTTTGAGAATATGCGAAATAATACCGATTCAAACATGAACTCCACGTACAATTTCTACGAACTGTCAAGTTGTTAACATCTGCGTGTCTCGAATCCACGTATCACGGGTATCGAGTACCTCAATAAAATACTGCCCATTTCACAGTGACTATTCAGGCTCTTGATTAAATTCTCGATCCGGCGCATCATCTGTTAAGATGTTGAATAACATGTTCGAGTACTTGTTGTTGCTTCAAGGATCTAAAATGCCCAATTCATGGTTTGAGTCACTGTATGTAATCATTATTTTGAGAATATAAACAAAATGCTACTTTTCTCTAAACATAACGAGGATGCAATATTAGAATTTCTGCATAAAAATATTCAAAGCATAAACAATAGTATTAAAAGAACTTTAAAGTTTACTACCTTTAACTCACATTCAAGTAGTTGTACAATTATTTAATGTGTTCTCAGTAGCAAAAACAAAACTATCTTTAATGTTGTGGCAATTGGAGTAGCAGAACATACCTACCATTCTCTTATCAAAATAAAAGATCACCTCATAACCGACACAACATACACTTTGGCAATAGAAAAATATTCAAGATGATAAAACAGCGCAACGATGATTCCAATGCACTTCACTAACGATGTCAAGCACAATGAGCAAAGCAGTCCGTGTTAATTAGGAACGACTCAACACAAATCCCACTTCCACCATCAACCATTGTAGCAAAATAGAAGAAATAAACCCGAACCGTGCCAATCAAAGAACGACCGAACAAACAGACGACCATTCCAAATAAACCATCGATAGAACCACCGCACTCCGGTGCATCATCATCATCATCACGTGACCAGCAGCAATAGCAACGGCACAGTTTGGTGGAAAAATATAATTGGAGCTCGCACAAGCTCAACGACACCGGAATGACTGGTTGGTGGACAGGACAACGATGACACTGCTACCAGTAGGAGCGAAACAAGCGGACGTAAAAGAACCTGACACCAAAAGACAGCGTGCGGAATAATTGTTTGAAAAACTAATACGGTGGAAAATATTGTTTATCGACGTATTTACTGTTGCGTTCGTGACGAGATTGAAATTGAGAGCGACACTGCCGGGGACACTCAATAGGGAACGATAAAAACATCCGGGCACAACATCTCCTGCTACGAACGCCTCCGAGAACGTTGCACCAACACCGCCGGAATGGCGGTACAGTAGCGATCGGTTGCACTTGCAATTGCACTGTTTGTGTTAGGATATTTCGTTATGCGATCGTGCCACCTTCCTTGTCGACCACACCACATACCAATGGGTGGTCCCACCGGGCCGTCCCGTTGCGATGGAAACGCGAAATGATGGTTTAGGTGACGAGAGATTGTGTCGAGGAATCAATTGATTGAATTGAACAGTGGAAATTGCGCGTTGGATCACCGGTGACAAAAAGTGAACGAACGCACCAAAACTAAAAAAAAAAAGCAAAACTCCCTCCGAACCTAGCTAACCGGTTAACCAGTTATTCGTTTATGGAAAAAGTGCCAACCATACCATAACACGAAAACAAAATGAGATACAAAACGAAAGCTCGCTGACAAAGGATTTACAAATACCGCTGAATGGTTCGAATGCTTGGGAAAAAGCTACCCGCAGGATACAAAATACCGATTGGGAAGCTGCTAAATTTTTATGTATGGCGTTTTCTAGTCTTTTTTGTGTGAGTTTTTTTTTCTCTGTATCATTGTTTTTGTTGTTTGTCACTTTGGTTGAAGACTCACTCGGGAATATAATTAAAATCAGTATCAATCAGCGTCCCATTCCCGTTCAGCCTAGTGCGACCCATTTCTGTGATTAATTAGATCGAAAACTACTTCGTGTTGATAATTTCTATTCAAAACGTTGCTTCATATGTGCGGTTTTCCAGATGAATAGAAATGTTGAAAGCGTGGAATTATTCTGCATCGTATGTTTCTTATGCAAGGTAGCTTGCCATTAATTATAATGTTATTGTATCAGCTTTTCTTTAATGCGAGTTCAATTTTAGGAGACATTTAAAACATTGAGTTATAGAATTGTAAATCATATGTTGCGAATCCATTATTCTTGCGCGTTAAATATGATTTTATAAACATGTTTCGGAAGATCCAATTTAAGACAAATACGAACAGTTTTATAGAATTTGTTTCCATGTTTAACATAGCTTCATTAAACGTTTCTATGTATTTATGATTATAAGTCTCACTATGTAGCCTCGTAAGTTTGAGAGGGATGGAATTACCTTAACGCTTTTTTTAAACTACAAATGTAAAGCTAAGAAAAGGCAACTCTCACGCTCGTAGTTTCATATTAACTCACTATTTCTGAAACGGGCGCGTGTTCAGTAACATTAACTCTCTAATGCCTCGTTTTGGTACTCCTTTAGGGATATCGAATATATACTGATTCACTTCCTTCTTGCACAGAATTAATCAAGATCTGACAAGTTTAAGCGAATTTCAACTCCTTTCATTTATTTGTGAAAAACTCTTATCCTATTATCTTATCCTGGAACACAACACCGCCTTTGTTTTGCAAATTTGTGCGATTTTGATACATCATTAGCTTCTAATGGTTCAGCTATTGACAGTTCAATTCTGAATTTAGTGTTTGGCCAAACGAAAGCAGCTCATAATAAACGATTCCTGGTCGGTCCCACCAAATGCGCATTAGAACATTACAGTTCATTAATCCTGTTCAGGACATCCTTTGAGCTGCTTCACCACGCTTTGATCATGATCGTTTTTGATCGCACCACAATTTACTATTGGCCCATTTCTCGTACCAAGTCACCATTCGCTTTAGGAATCCTAAAGTAATATAATCAAAGCGCACAATACACAATCCTATGGTACACTATGGTACATCTTGTAAAATTCTTCTTTCGGTGACCTTCGTTTAGTAACCTACGCTTACTTAAAATGTTTCGTTGGTATCGAATACCGAATACTGATACTGAACGGTTGAGGTGTGATTGATTTGTATAATGATTATTGAAATAACACACAAAATTGTTGTTTCTTTACACTCCAATATTATGCTTAAATTAAAAATACATAGTATTTTATATGAACATAGTGGTTCAATCTGTGCTAGACATATGTTCGTTGTTTCCATAGGTGTGCAATAATTGGCAATTTACTCTATATCATTGTAACTACAGTGCTAGGAAATGAATTGAAACCTTTTTAATTAACTAGAATCAACATCCTCCACTACCATATACACAACTGCATTCATGGTGAGATCAAAACTTTCGCAGAAACTCCATAGCCAATAGCTTCGTTTCCTCAAAAATCATAAATACAAGCATTGCGAAACCAAAACCCCCTTTGTGCAATTTCTTTTTAATGACAACAGCAGATGCATAACCAATATCGTGGTTTTCCCATTTGCCGGTGATTTGTCGAAAACATGTTATTGCCCAGCAGTGGTAAGCTCCTTTCGGAAAATCAAGGACGATGGAACGGGAAACAAAGTATGAACATCCCCGTATAGCGTATAGCGCAAACAGCTAGAAAGAAAAACAGTTACACGGCAATGAAAACGATTCGTTTGCTGCAAGCGACAACACAATTGAGCTATTGTTGTGTCGCTTTCGAGACGCTCCAAGACGTTGACGTTCAACCAAACTCACCTGTTGATGCGCTTCGAGCGCTGCACGATAGTTAGGATGACGTATTACCCACGAATCCGGAATTTCACGGTGGAACAAAAAAGGTACAATTCAATTCGTCGCCCTTGTCATAATGGCTTTCGTACCCATTACCCTTCCCTTGCGGGATTTTCCTATGGCAGGTACGTACGTACTGAGAGCTACTGGGCGTCTCCATTCGACATCGATGCCACCTGCGAAGAGTCAAGTGAGACCAATGTTGCACTGGACGACTGGAACCTTGTTGCATAGTAGCAACAGGTGAGAACAAGCCTTGATCAAGATATCTATTTGCTTTGTAAAATTCATTTCTTTCTCCATTTTCCTGTTGTATCTTTCCCACATCGCACTGAAGTGGTCAGTGAAGAAGTCTTTTGCAAACAATGACTAAACAGCTATGTGACAAATTCCTCCATCAAGTTGGATTACACAATTTTGTATCTAAATAACTAATCAAACAAGTTTCTCCTATTCTAAACTATGCAAATGAAAAACTTTCGTCTGTTTAGCGAATGAATGGTTTGTTAAAGGTTGCCCGTAATGATTTCACTACCTCTTACAACATACAAGTACCACTGGGCAGCAAAAATGGAACAATATACGGGTGCATTGACGGAAAACGAAACTTCCTCCTTCCGCTTGTCAAATGCTACTATTTTGGTTGCGTGTTCGCTTCTATATGCTTATATGGTTCCGCCAAAGCCCACAACTGCATTTGTTGTAACTTTTGAACCTGGCTGAAGCCACGGTAACCACAGCTTCATCCTTCCACACCACTTTCCTTAGCTTTCTTCCGCAAGGTTTCCTATCATTTGTGTAAAACTCACAACAATGGCTGTTTGGATCTTGATAAACTTACGTAAATACCGCTACATTGACTTGAAACGAAAATAATACATCCACCAGCACGGGCAGCGGGACTAGAGTTAGCACGAAACGAAATTCGTCATCGTAAGAAGCCTTCTCTAAGGAGTTGCTTCCCTAGGATGGGGTGTTTCGTTTTCAAATTGCTTAGAAAAGACTACCGTCAAGAAAAATAACTAGTGAAACGGAAAATAAAAGGGTGCTTTTATTTCTTCTCTAAATTGCGGTTGGGATTCTTGCCCATGGGGCATTGTAACGCGTTTAGCGGTAGGGCGCGTTACGTCGACTACCGACATGCGAGTAAACAACTATTCACCCATGCACAATACCTAATGATGTGCAAGTGCAGTTGCGTTTTGTTAATATTGGTAAGAGAAATATCATAATGGCAGCGATCGATTACAACAATTTAATGTGTGGTTAGATCAAACCAAGCACTCAACTCCAAGCTGGGATATAGTCGAGAGATAATTTGGAATGTAGGAAAGATAAAATCAAGACCACTTACGCACTTGAAAACATGTGCTGTCTAACGACAAAAGACTCAAGTTTATGACGTATCGCGGTACGAAAGAATCCTTTGATACAAGGACGTATCGCTTGATATTATATGATATTATTATCTCGCGTTTGTGTCATACAATATAACGCGACTCTCAGACATATGGTAGCGATGGGTAGATAGATCCTAATAATCTAAATGTTCTTGGTCCCTCAAGGCTAACGGTTAGATAGTCCAATATTAACCGGTAGTTAATATTTAATATTAATTGGCTGCTGATCTTGGAACGACCCGGTAGCATGATGGTAGCGGCGCCGGTCTTCACACGAAAGAATCGGTCTAAAATCCCTTCCGGACCAATCCTCCGCACTTAGGACTGACTATCCGACAAACGGTTAACTGAAGTAAAAAAATGGCAATAATGGCATGTCTAGATCTCTTGAGGTTATTGTGCAAGAATAATAGACTCATGATGTTGTACCGATGGTTATGCTTTGTTTATCTAAAATGAACTATTTACACATCAACCTAGAGTACCGCTTAGACATGTTATTATCGGATTTCTTCTTTACTTTTAGCCACCCAATTATGTATAAATTTGACAATTGTTACCTTTTTAAATACAACAATTCCATTAGTCATTAAAGCATTGTTTACGACGCAGAACAGTCTAATAAATGTCTTACTTGTTTGAAGAACGTAGACAAACAATATCAAAAATTCTACAGAATTACTGAAAAAAAATAACTGAATGAAGCAATAAAAAGTGTCTTTACACTTCAATACCATTACAATTACACTCAGACCTACTCAATGTGTTTCGATCTTTATTTATTAACGGCTCTCCGTCATATTATCAGCCGCCGTCATATGAGCTGAAGACACAGACACCTTGACAGTTTGCTCGAGGTATATCCTTCTAGCCTTTTGCATCAACCTGGGTATGCTCGGTTGTGATAGACTTTCAAATAACAATTCAAACAAATGAGCAATTAAATTCTTTTCGGACAATATGATATTACCTCTTTCTAGTTCAATTTATGATTCTGTTCACTTCTGTTCTGAAAAAAAAATCCGAATATTTACAACGTCGCTGACTTTATTATGTCAATAGTCACCAGAGAAACGATTCTTAACATTTTTCTCTGTTTGTTTAAATAACGAATGGTATTGTCTTTAACGCCAAATCTTTATTAAAATACCTCTGCCTTTATCATTTTATTTCATGGATGCAGTCTTGGTATTGTTTAGAAAGACATCAATCTGAAACCAGAATGTGTACACTGAATGTTCATCAGAACGGAATTTTCGAGTTCATTCATTTTTTCCCTTCGTTTTTTCCTCCAGCAACATTAAAAACACAACAGTTCGCATGCTGATGAAGAACAACATCAAAGTTCAATCAAATCTCAACCATCTGCGACCATCGAGCCAATCCACTTTGTCAGCTTCATCCGTAGTTTTATTTTTGCTTGCTTTCATCGCTTTCAACACAACGCACCGTAAAAGAATTTCCGCCCAATGTGGCCCAGTGGCGATGGCAACGTCACGAAGGGCTAGCGATTTCCAATCACGTGCATCACGCCCGTCCCTCTACATTCCACATGCCGGCCATCGCCGATGTAGCGAAATGGTTGCAGCCATAGTACAGTGCATACACGAGAGCAAACATACATTTGCACATCCGATCGCTTCGTCATCCCCGACCATACCGGCCAAGCGTTAATGGAACGGGCAGGAATACCGGGATTCGATTGGAAAACAGGAAATGAAGATACCGGCAGAAAGGAAGGCGTAAATTTTCACTACTCATCTCGCTGCCCGTTCCGCTCCGGCTTTTGGACAGCGAAACCCACCCGCAACGGATGTGCACTACACGACGTACCGGCAGCCATGGATGGCGAACACCACCAAGGCCATCCATGGTGACAACAATGACTATAAAGCTGGTGAGCCCGGAGGTGCGGAGGATACGTTAAAACGTGTTTTCCTCACAACACATGCCGGGCGCCAGGCGAGAGGTCACGCAGAGAATAGACCGCACACAGATGAGACTCATCCGGAACCAATGAAGTGGATTGAAAGTTTCTGGCTGCAAAGTGTGTGCGCGATTTGTCGACTATCGACCACTGCCAATCTCACGTTGCACCGGCTGGACAGTTGCAGTTTCACAACCGATCCTTCTAACCAGCCCACCCATCCGGTGTGCAGTGAACAGCATGTGACAATTTTATTCGACCAGTGCACAGTGAGCGTGTGCCTGCAGGACGGGAGGCAATTTATTGATGTGGTCAATTACGGTGCAGTTTATTGACAATTATTTGAAATATTATTTCAAATCGAGGTATCTCGTGCAACAAGCTGACACAAGTGACTAGCCAGGCGGCTGGCCAACAGGTATGACGGTGCAACTGGGACGGGGTTGACGAATAGGGACAGTTCGTTTCATTCGAAACCGACCAGCGTCTTGCAAGCAATAACAGCTTCTGGCTACTAGCATGACCATCCACCGGTGGACACCTGGGTTCAGAACGATTTAAGCGCCTCGTTGGACTAAACTTCGTGAACTCCCAGCTTCCCAGATTTAAATCATATTTGTTTTTTATGTGGTTCTGCATGATGTCGATTCTCAACGAATTAAGGGATATCACTCTGCACCAGTTCAAAACGATTATTCTTCTTTAATGACATTTTAATAATAGATAGAACTGAAATAAGCTTACTTATTTCCTTTTCACAATTGTCCCAACACTTAATCGTTACTTGAGTAATATTAGCACAACAACACACATATACATAATTACTACTCCTAAATGTTAGTTTCAAGTCTATCAACCCTAACAAAAACACCGTTAAACTAGGAGTTAGTCTGAGAGAGAAAAAACCGTCCGACTCCCATTTTATGGACCAGATAGGTAAACAGCTAATACTCATAAACTTCATCAGAAATCGTGGGCAACGAAGCGCCACCACCGGTGTCAGTCGTCCACATTGTTTCACCATAAAAACAAATCAAAATTTATCTCATTAAAAACAGATTATGACTCAAACATCCTCTCGACGGGATCAACACCGGCGCCGTTATTGTAGTCGCCGCCGCCGAGCAGCTCTTATTGCACTTCTAGTGCCGCTACGTGTGACGATAAACAGGATGCAACCCAAAACAGCTCCAGCTTTCACCGGAGATGGCTCAATAAAATGCTCTATAAAATAAAATAGAATTTCAAGTGCAATCAAACATTTTCTTCACGACCGCTACTACTTCGTTCCTGTTCCTTCTCGCTTAACAGTGCATGGTTAACGGTTTCGTCACTAGTTCGAAGATTAGCCCGTACACAGAAGACGCTTGTCTCACCGTTTGACGAAGGACAGCTTCCGTGAATCACTTCACCGGGCCCGTGCACGCGATGTCGCTCGCCAGTTTATATCAATTTTATTTCTCTTGTAGCGAAAATAGATAAACCTGCATCAAGGAATATCGGAAATTGATTTTCGATGTTCGTCACTTTGGGTCGCACTCGCACGAAAAGCGGACCCTTTGCATCCTTTTCAAAACCACCATGCGACTCACCTCTAGTCCACCTTTCACTGACGTTATACCTGTCAATGTGGTTCCGGTATTCGGTGGTTCACATTTTTCCGGCCTGAGATGAGAAGGGCACTGTGAAGGAAAATTTTTAGTTTGCACTTTGCATCTTCCTTCGCCTGTACCGAATTTAACATAACCTCAAACACCTTTGAAAAATCTGGACCATGTTCTTTCCTCCAAATTGTGAAAAACAGCCCATAGAGGTGACTACTATTGGAGGAAAGTTGTTAGCGTGCCTATGAAAAATATGTTGGTAGTTGACTGATGTTATTGATAACGATAGTCAACGACACTCATCTTAATAATCATATAATGAATACTCTTTAATATCAGGTTTTCAGCGTTCGATTGACTTTATTCAGAGTTAATACAAATAGTCGTTACATTATATGTATACCAGCGAACAAATGCCGATTTATATAGAGGGGATGCGATCACTCCTTCGAAGATGCAAAAACGTGCTGAGATACTATTACGAGTATCTTTAGTCTCTTGTATCTCTAGTTATACAAGGTACATATTGTATAGTTCTAATTCAAAGACAATGGTTTGAATTATCGTAGGCATACGACGAATTTCGACTATTAGTGTCTTAAGGTACCTTACGGTTGACCATTCGGAACTAAGTGCAAGTAATGCCTTATGCGTAAGAAGAAAAAAAAAATTTAAAAGGCTTTGTTTAATGAGTTAAACCTAATAAACAAGCCACATTTTATTTTGAAAGTGCTGCAAATTTCTGTAGGAAACATCTCGCTAATATAAAATAATTCCTATAGAACATTTTAAGAAAAAATCAAAAGAACCAAACAATCAAAGGAACTCCAAAGAGGGGTTTTGTCTGAGATGTCTGAGATGTACAGGTAAAACTTTCCTCCAATTTGACTCTTTGATTCGTCTACCTCACTATACAATCCAAATTGTCACATGCCATGAGGTTCACGATTAATTGATTGATGAATGGAAATTGTTTATTCTGGCATAAATTCAAATAACTGGCTTAAACTTTTGAACCAAGTCGTCACATTGTCTGAGAAAGACACTGCTTCTGACACAAAGCGCAAGTTTTTACTTGTTAAATTTATCAAACTACCCCCCTCGTGTATTACATTTTCGAACCATATCTCGAATATGTGATGCAACACGTTTTATTGATCGCTTTATTTCTGAACCGCAAGGAGCCAGTAAGAAATTATAACCAATCCAAGGCAGCTCTTTAGAATCGGACAAACAACGAAATCAATCTCCTTACGATCAGTTGTCCGCACCTTCGTCACCTTCGGGAGTACAAATGGATGAAAAAGCTGCTACAAAGTTTCACCTCAACAACGTGGCCAACTTGTCTCACGTGTGCTGCAGCACGTTGGGCGTAAACATTTTCCAATCAATCAAAATTGATTGACACGCCAAAGCAGCCGCAGAGCAGCACATTTGACGAAGGACAAACAGTGATGTTGTTCGCGATCTGTTTCACCGTTCGAGCTTCAAATGATCGCACAAAGAACAGTATGTAATATGGCGGGATGGAGAAATAGTTTGTCAGCTCAAAGGTACCGTATCACCCATCCCGGGGTGCTGAAGAAGAACTAGATACTTCGGAAAGGTAAGTAAGTACCCATTTTTCCCTTTCATCCACGTTCAAGACTGCGCGGTAACATCACTAGCTGTAATAATTCTTCAGGCAAACTTCAGGGAAAGGTTAGCTAGCCTAGCAACGATGGTATCGCTACAATCCTCTCGGCCGAGTGCCATGCCCGACGGGTTGGAAAGCAATTTTCCACGCGATTGAACTGTGTCACAATAATTATGTAAAGATTTCGGGACAACCCAAAGTGCGAGTGTGTTTTCGAATTCGTGAGCAAGAAAAAAGACTCAATAAATAAAACCACACAACAAACTACCAGAGGAAAGGGTTGGCATTCGATGCGGTAATAGTAATGCTGTGAAGCGATGAAAAAGCGACAAAATATAATCTCATTCAGGGAAACCATACAACCGATTCCGGTTGCTGATTACCGATAACATATAATTGTTCCATCTGGTAAAAGAACTATCCTAGGGATGGAATGTTGATGCGTACTGCCACTTGTGGACAGGCGGAAGCTTATCTGTGGTTCGAAAATTCGATATTTTATCGAAAGCCTGGCCCCAGAGCAGCTACAGGATATCGGTTAGCGACTGATGTGTACGGCTTGACCAACGATCGATTCCCGAATCGAAACGATTTCATACTGTGAAAGTCCAACGAAACCTACAGAGTGCGATGGTATAATGAATCGGAAACGAAATTAAATATTACATCATTAATTACGCTGGAGTGTTCCAGCAACAGCAGACTTACACGTTTTGCTTTACACAGTTTCGCATGTTTGACTAAAATTTCCCCAATAAAACGTGACTTGTCCCACCTCGTACGAAGCTCGAATAAATATACCTTCTCTTGGTTGTTGTTTACTCTTTGCTTTTGATGATTATAGGAGGTTTCCTGGTAACTTTTAAACAGAACTAAAATTTTCAAAATTAAATAAACTCGATGTAAGTGGAGCTAACTTATTACACGCTATCGTTATTGGACTTACGTTAATCTTACGTTGGATCGTAACGATATCGAATGAAGAAAGTGTGTAATAATCATTGCTTTGCAGTGGTTTTCCACGAATTATTTATTCAAACATTATTTAAAGGCACTCATTCAAACATCAATTTCGATACATTTGTGATGAGTATTGCGTTTTAAAAGCGGTTGGTTTCCACTAATTTTTAAATAATCAGGCATTACAGGTCTAAGTAGCGTACAAACTCTACATTTAACGACTCATGGTACAAGTGATTACTAATTGCAGTTCATGACACACTTCAAATTGGAAGATTTGTAAGCTTAGTTACAAGGTAATACAAATGAAAAAAGGTGACCGATAAATTTGCACCACCATAGTCTCAGATCTCTTTCCTGCCATAGGTAATTCCAAGGAAATTGTATCATGTGCAATGAGAAAACTGTTGGTCACTAACATAAAGAAATGTTTAGCATGCAGATGGAATTATTATAATCCATTAATATAGTGGCGGATCTTACGGTTGGCGGAGAATCGTCGTACGTGGCTCAGTAGAAAGTTTTAACCCAGGAAAGATTATGAAATTGGGATAGTAAAAGGCCCGATAAGCGATGCTTTGACCCTCTCCGCATGTTAGAGAATTATAGTAAATATTATTTACTGGTTTTATGGAATAGCTTATAGCTTTGAAATAAAACTCGTTTCTGACAGTCTTCAATGATTCCCAAATCATTTTTACTGTACAGTAAACTTTTTCGAATCTAATGAAAGGTAAATAAAAATAACAGATCCTCCGTAATTCTTGTTCATATTTGATCATTTATAATTTTCTTGTTCTTCTTTATGGGCAACAACAACTTAAAGAGATTTAGGCTAGCCATTTCTGGCTTTCTGTGACTTTATTTACCCGTAGTTGGATGGTCAGTCCTGCGTACGGGGGATTGGTCCGGATGGGAATTTGGTCCGATCCGTTCATATTAAAACCGGCGCCTCTACCATCAAGCCACCAGGCCACCCCAATTTATAATCTGTTATGTAATAAATATGTTTTATTACATTTTCAAACGGATTTTTTAACTGAACATTAACGGTTATTCGTTAAGTAAAAACATGCAAAAGTATTGAACAATAATTGAAACTTAAAGGATTCGAATCCCTTACACGAAGTGTCTACTTGCCTTAAAATTGAAGACCAATTCATAACAAAAACGTATGAATTGAATCCTTATAAAATGGTCATAAAAGGGATAAAAATGCTAATAACAAAAATTTTCTTTAGTTTTTTATAAAAATAACACAGGCTGTGTTGCCGTGACGGCCCGGTGGCATGATGGTAGCAGCGCCTGTATTCACACGAACGGACCGGACCAAAATCCCATCCGGACCAATCCCCCGCGCGCAAGACTGGCTATCTAGTCACGGGTAAATAAAGTCATAGAAAGCTAGAAATGGCAGGCCTTAGACGTTTTAAGGTTGTTGTGCCGATAAAGAAGAGAAGGTCGTGTTGCCAAATTTTATCTGAATGATAATGAATGTAATTTTAAAAAAATAGTTATACATTGTAAGAATTCATAAATGCTATTCTAAAATCAGTATTAATTTACACATGATGTAGAATTTAGTTTGTAGAATAACAATACAACAATAATCTATTTGTTCCGCAAAGATTGGTTTATTTACTATTTACTATATTTACTATATTTCAGTATTATTGTAATGATTGATTTCAACTATTTCATGCATTATAAGTAAATTTTTGTGTACCAACCAGAAATGATCTCATAACTACACTATGCCAAACAAAATATTTCATTACATTACAAACATTCATTCAGAGATTTACTCATGCAACATAATAAACGTTTAGCATTATTTCTAAGCACAAGTTATTGGGTACACAAAATGAAAATAATCTGAACTACTCACGGCTTTGTTCCACCATTCGAATTAAGCGGTGTAAACAGTACACTTCCCAAGTTCCTCCCAAAACCCATACACAGCACAAAACTTTCACAAAAACACTGCTAAACAGCTACACTACCACATTCCGCATATTCGCACCACTTTTAATGCGTTCCGATACGAAACAACCTTCCGAAACGCGCCACCCCGCCTTCCGAAACGCGAAACCGATAGACTCCCCGAGTCAACTAAGTCCTGATGGAAAGGTGCTCCAGATAGTTACGGCTGATGCAAAGGTAAAGCCCCATGCATCCACTCAATGGCAGACCAAGCTCGAAAGGGCGCCAGCATCGCTCAGCCGGACCACTTTATATGCCACTTTGCCAACCCAGCTGGCTCTAATGAAGCGTTTCCATGCTGCTCGCAATTATTCCGCGTGGTTCAAGTGTTTTTCTCATTACACACCTCCGGAATAGCCCATGCTACCGTCCGTCACGCCATGGTGGCCGTGTTTTGGAAACGGTTTTTGAGCTTTTCTGCTCATTAAAATTGTGCCCGGAAAACATGCCGCTCTCGTAGTGTGCTGCCAAGATCGCACAGTAACGTCGATCCTCCTCCTAGGCTCCAAGATAAAAAAAATGCTCACTCACCTATGATATGGCGCATTTTGGTCAGTCGAGAAAATTCGCAAGCTCAACAAATAAAACCCTACTGCTTTCGTTCTCCGTTTGAATCTACCAATTTGGGAGAATTGTTGTTAGATACAAAAAAATAACGCCCTCACCTTCAACACAATTAGTAGCGTGAATACGTGAGGATTGGGAAAGCGGGGTGGAAACGATACAGCGAAACAATGTACCCATCGATTGTTCTGCGAATTCGGACAGTTTGATACAGGCATCAAAAATACTTCATCGCGGACAGCATCCACCGGCAGCGAAACGAAAATAAGGAATCCGAGTGCTTCAAGTGCTTCTGTGCACTCCGCACCGTTTCGGACAAGGACGCCGGCCAATATGCGTAACGCTATTCGCTATCGTGCACATGTCCAATTATTTCTGTTTTTATTGGTCGGCATCAGCTTAAATGATACAACAAATGGGGATGTGCTTTTCCTAATCGAAATAAAAAAAAGGAAAAACATCGAAGGATAAGATAAAGGCGACCGGTGAGAAGCACTGCGAGTTGAAGGCCTTCCCGAATTCGGATGGGTCCTTCAGCAAAAGGTAAAGTTAATGACAGTAAACACGACCTAGCCTTCGTGTTTGCGAGTGGATTGTTATCGTTGGAAATAATACTTATTTGCTTTCATTTTATTTTCCATCCACCAACAACAACACGACACTCCATCAACGGAAAAGTACAAAATAACTTTTGCACAACAAAACATTCTACAAATCATGGCTAGTTCACAGTACAGTCATGATGATCCGTAACGCTGCTCCTCATCCTAATAAAAAGACACTTTAGTTTGTGGGCAATTATGATAAGTTGTTTAAATTATACAACCTATCGCAACAAACCAGGTATCTAGCACATTCAAATACTCTCTGTCTGCTTGGATTATCCTGGTATCAGGATAGTTTCATAAATGGCTAATTAGACCTGATCTCCGGCCTTCTAAGTGCCACGACTCTATTCGATAACAAGCCACTTTCGTGACTATACTAGATCTGGTGGGTAAATTCTCTCTCAACGCACACATTCAAACAATTCAACCACGTTTGGCATGCTTCTCCACTCACCTGACACACCCAACATCATGTTCAATTATGGTTTCGAAAGGAAGCCTCGTTTTCAGCACCCGAAGCAACGTGGTCGCAAGTGAACGGACACTGGTATCAGCATTTCGACCAACTTCGTGTATCTACACACGAACCCCAGACGAGATTGCATCGAATGGTGAAGAGCAACAGTCGGACGGCCCGGGGAAAGGGAGTTGCATCAAACAACTTTCAGAATAAATATCACTTTCCGAACTTTGGGGAACTAAAAATAAACAGCAAAAGCACATAAATATGATTCCATATTTGCATATACACCGGTGGTGGCATTATGGCATCTCATATGACCCGTTCCGACCCATTTCGATCAAGGGACCGGAAGAAATCATAGCATCAGAACGATCCACCATCACCTACCGGTGGTACTACAGACGCATTTGCAATATGGCTTATCCTTCCGGATCGCTCGTCTATATGAGCTTCTGCTCCCAAAACTCTTCAAATTACTTTCCTTGTTTGACTTCATTCTTTTGCTACAGAAGCACTTCGCAGGTGGGGAAAGGGTCCTGCAGCTGGTTATTTTATGCAGCATTCACTATACACCACCACACACAGCTCACATAAGTTGAAAATACGCTTTTGGCTTTAAATGATAAATCTTGCAAATGGTTGCCAACCATACTCGCAAGGTGCTTTTTAATCACATTATGTGGCTATAATGGGAAACACAAATAAACAGTACCATATCTCTCCTACGACGATTATGATACAAGGTTTGTTTTGTTCGGTTGACAGCGACGTGTAAATTTATCTGCGTCTACCAACTTCCGTCCAAAGGATTTTCTGGGATGCGATTTTGGAATCAGAACGTCATGATAGTAATTGTATAACATGATGCACTGAAGTCATACCGGATGGCTTTGTTTGCTATAAAAATCGTGTTTCTAATTATAACTACAATATTTATCTTTCAACTCTATATCCTAGTGCTCGGTGTGATATAATATTAATTACATTTTTAACCTTCATTCGTTTTGTTGAATAGAACAGAGTGTCTTTAATTATGATGCATAAATGATGCAGTGACCAACCAAACCCAAACATAATCAATATGAAGCTCTGAAGAACACAAAGGTGATTAAGGGGCGTTAATCATAGTAAGCATTCTTGCGTAAACTCAACGCCATCAGAGCTAAACGACAACAGCAACCAACTTTCATAATAGTTGCATTGAAAATGAAAGCAATTCAAATGAGGTCATTTCCCTAAACATAGTTTAGCAAATAGAGTAAAACCAACATTGTACAACTAAATATAAATAAAGATGCCTCAGCTAAGACGGACCAGAACCGTTTGGACCATCGAAGCTAGATACTACTCTACCAAACCTTACGTTTTAAAAGATCTTTGAGTGTCCCCTTACCCAAGGTAAAGCCTCAATGTCTCCAACGGAAGTTAGGGAAACCTCTTCCAGCAATATAGAGGTTTTGTTCCGTAGGGTTCAACATCCACACCATGAAAGTATAAATCACTAAATTTCTGTCATTTGAAACGCCAAGGGACATCAGAAATTTCGAGTGTGTAAAAAGTATTACTGGTGTTCTTTGTTTTGTACAAATTTTACATCCGTTTTTTGTTTGAATTGCCTATTCCAAAGTTCTTCGTTCTTTCGGTTCGATCTTCAGTTCTAACAGTGTGTATAAGATGATCAACTGTTATTATGCTGACGTCAAAACTGGTCGACGTTGATGCCGCACACTCTAAGTTCTATAGAATGATCGGAAACTGAAGTTTTATGAGGAAGGTGATACAGTGAAGAAATTTAAAAACAGTGTTGTATATATTTAAACAAAAAATTTGGCATGTTACATTTCATACAGTAACCACACTTTTTGGCGATAATTCAGTCGCAGCGCAACCACGGTAGAGATCAGACGCATTTCAAAATCTCTCTCTTTCATTAAACAATAGCTCAGATTTAATACCATCTCATCCAAGCCTTTTCCATGTCTCAGGATGGTGGGTAGGTTGGGTAGACCTAGAGGCAAAAGGCCATGGCCAGCAAGTGTGCAGGCCAGCAACGATTCCCTGCCAAACACACGCTACACAACACACTTCAAAATTGTAAAACAAAACAAGATCAAATAAAAACAATCTTTGAAGTAGTAGCCAAATTCTGCTATCAAAAATGAATACTCCGATACAAAGACTTAATATAGTTTACTGGAAAGCAAATGGCGTCCTAAATAAAAAACAGAAATTAATATTTTTCTAAAAACACACGAAATTCATATAATGATATTAACGAAGACTTTTCTTAAACCAGGGATAGCCTTCAAACTAAATAATTACACTATCAATAGACTAGATAGAACCCTTGGACCCAAAGGTGGTGTCGCTATTGTAGTAGGATCGGATATAGCCCATAAGCTGGAAAACAATCTATAACCAAAGTAATGGAAACATTACATATTTCAGTGAATACAAATAGTGGAAAAATATAAGAATTGTTGCTGCATTTAATCCAGGTTCCAACAAAAATATGAAACATTTTGTTTCAGATATGACAAGCTTAACTAGATATAAAACTAGCACTATTATCTGTGGTGATTTCAATGCTCGTAATAGAGTTTGGAATTGCGCTAGCACAAACTCAGCTGGAAAGACCCCTTGTGATTATATACAAAAAGGTATCTTTACTATACATCTCCCTAGTACACCCACTTTCTACTCTGCTGATTCAAGTCGAAATCCGTCAACATCGGACTTAATAATATCTAAAAATTTAAATACAATTACTGCTCCAATTACGCTAACAGATTTAGCCTCTGATCATCTACCAGTTCTATTTAAAATTATAAACTCTAAACCAATCTTAAGACCCCCAACAAAATATACAATTATGCAACAGCAAATTGGTCACTATTCAAGAAAAACATTAATAATAACTTAAATATATCTCACACAAATCATAGTACTGTACTTTGTACTGATGAAATAGATTCAATGATTTCATATTTCAATCAAGTCTTGACCACAGCCCACAATTTTGACGTTCAAACCGTTTCTCCTGGACAATTTAACCTAGCAATTTCGAAATATGTACTAGATTTAATAAAACTTCGGAACAAGTGAATGGCAAAGGCATAGACTTTGCGCGGAATATAAAAAAGCATAATTCACCCTCGGGTCTCATATTAATTATCACCTAGATTACATAAGAAACCAATCGTGGAGTAATGCACTTGTGGACATCAATATGAACAATCAAGATTGAAACAAGCTATGGAAATTTATTCGCATAATTCAGAACTAAACAAATACTATCCCTCCGTTAAAAGTAAATGATCAAACTATAATTGTGAATTCAGCAAAATGCGAAATTCTAAAGCATCAATTTGAAGGTGCTCACAAAATCACATATCTAGCAAAAAGTCCAGTAGAACGTAATATAACATCGATAAACAAAAAAAATTTCTAGGATCATCAATCACCAGACTTGAGTGAATTAAGTCTGGTTAAGCCAAAAGAAATGGGAAAAATAGTAAAAAATTTAAAACCCAAGAAAGCAGTTGGATACGATGGCATCAATAATAAATCACAAAAAGGCTTCCCAACAAAGCATTAGTATTCTTAACTATAGTTTTCAATAGTTGCTTTAAACTTGGGTATTTCGCTAATATTTGGAAAACATCCAAAATTGTAGCAATCCCTAAACAAGGCCAAGATTTGACGAACCCGGAGAGTTTAGTAAGTAATATTTTTAGTTTATTTAGCAAATAGTAAGAAAATAATTCCTCAAATATCTATTTGAGTTTCAGCCAGCACTCTCTACAACCCATCAGTTTAACACAGATTAACAAAAAATATTCTAATAAACAGAAAAACAAAAAAATCAACAGGGTTAGTTATGCTTGATGGAGAAAAGGCTTTTGATACCATGAAGGCATGAAGGATTACTATACAAACTTATATCTGGCAAATTCCCTTCATATTTGGTCAAACTGACTAAATCTTTCCTCTAAAACAGACAAAATAGCGTTTGCATTGGTCATGTAAAATCAAAAACCTATGTTCCCGTTGCTGGTGTTCCACAAAGGAGCACGTTATTCCCACTGCTATTTAACTTACATACATCGGATATCCCTACAATGCTAAACTGCGAACAATATCTATATGAGTCTATATATAATCATCATCCAAATTCCCCAAAACCATAAACAGATAACTAAATAACGCCTTGAAATCATATAGCAGATATTGTAGAAAATGGAAGTTGAAAATAAACTATGTCAAATCAGTGGCCATATTTTTTTACGAGGTACACATCAACACGCAGACTACCTCAACAAAATTTAAATATAGATTCTTCCACAATCCCCTGGAAAGACTCAGCGAAATACCTTGGTCTAACATTAGATAAAAGACTGTCGTTTTAAAAACCACATAGAAAAATCGTGCATCCAATCTGGCAATATAATAAAATCTCTGTATCTTTTCCGAAACCGGAAATCCAAACTAAATTAAATAAATAAGTTTCTCCTATACACTGCTTGTTTCAGGCCAGTGCTCACATACAACGGACAGATTTTTAAAAATTTGCTCCATAACTAATAAAAACAAACTACAAATAATGCAAAACTTTTTGTTTTTCCAATCATTTACAAAGCACTGGCATGCTGGTCCACGGCATTTCTAGGAGCAACGAAGCATCTACTTAATTAAATTCAATTCAATTTTGTTCATACACGATTTGTGTATGACTGATAAATTGTAGTATGAAATTAATAGTGTAAGTAGTATGGTTTAGTAAAGTTTTCTTCTTTTAGACCGCTACAACATGGTGCATGACTATGACCATGAAATCCTCGTAAGTTAAATTAAAAATAAATGTCTTATTTCCCATCCATTCCATTATGCGTTATCATTGTATTCCGATTCTAAAGAAAATATATTGAATGAATTTTCAAACTGTTTATCTAACTACTGGAACTATTTACACCATTACACGTTTTTGTACAACTGAACTTTGTTGAATCATATTCAAAACTTACTTCCAAAAGGAATGATTTAGTTGTATGATACATTATTCTTCCTTTAACTAAATTAAATGAAGGCATATTTAATTTTAAACGTCTTGTCTTTAAATATATTTAATTTTAAATGTCTTTATGCCTTATAAATAACTCAAAAGAAATAATTTAACCTAACAAAACAAGGTTGCAATTGAACTCAATATGCACAATTTGGTTTCAAATAACATTCTTTATTAATTTATGGTAAAAGTACATCCTGCACGAACTAACATAAAGTCTTTGACGCAAAATGAAATCAATACGATGAAATAAAAGTTTACAACGGGACGAAGCAAGGAAAAAATCCTTAACATAAATGATAGGTGATTGTTTTTCAGTTCCGGACGTTTATGCGCGCACGTTATCTTATAATTGGTGAATTTTGATATGGATTCAAACCCTTTATAAATCGATGAAAAATCATTCCATTGGTTTCATGGTTTCATGATGTACAATATATAACCGTCTTTTATTTTATTTTTATTGTAGTGCCATTCATAATGTCATGGTTTGTTGATGAATGGTAATAAATATTTTGTTATGGTTTTTGTTACAATTCACAACACAGAAAAATAAAAATAAAAATAAGAAAATTAAATTTTCCACATGATCAAATTACCTGAACAGCAGTTTTCACTCGTATCAGTTCTGTATCAGCAATCAGTCTGTCCACAGGAAAAGTTATGAAAAGTTTTGTTTACACATTCTCAATAATATGGTCCCGCAATAGGGGTTCGAATTTTCTTTCATTTTATACCTAATTAAAACTATGACTGAAAATCACGATACCTCAATGTGGTGCAGACATCAAACAAACACGGTCGAACTAACCAATCTCAACTCGATACACCGCTTTCCGAACACAAAAAGCGGATAATTTGATAAGAGATAGTACGACCGCAAATTACTGTAATTTTGTGTCATCAATAACGCTGTTTGTAAGTGTGGTTTACGAAACACCACTTTAAAGTGTCCCCTATCATGGCTCATCTCATGAATCAGGAGATGGACGTGCACGTTTGTTGACAAAAAACACTCCCTCGAAACGATTGCCAGCCACAGTTACCCACCGGGCCAGATGGTAGACGATTCGTTACTGAGGATGGGAGAACATCCTTGGCTCGGTTGTGAATTTTCACCCATCCAAACATCCAGCTTCCGGTCACCCCGGGGGAGCTACAATTTTTCGGAGTAGCAACGTGCACATTACGAAAAGTCATTGTCGAAGATAATAGGGATGATTATGATCTGTTGACGGAAACTAGTCACACATGCGCTCGGTCCTTCCTCGGTCTCCGTACCGGCTTCACCGCACCGACCGTTCTGCAGTGCAAGCGACTTCTTCAAGCGTTGTATGTTGCTACCAATGGCGAAGGAAGAGAAAAACCTTCCAAAAGCACCCACGGTGCGCGTAGTACCGATATACGGGAAGAAACCCAAACGATGACAACGTACGACGAACCGGCGAGGATGATGCTAGTTTGCTGCTCGTTATGGTCGCCGCTAGTTTCTCTATAATTTTCCTCAAACGACTCCTTTTCTTAAGCTTCTGCACAGGCAAGCACCGGGACCAATTTGGCACGGCAATCGGAGCCACTGTTGATGTAAAAGCAGTACCGCTTGTTGTTTGCGCGCTCACCAACGAACCATGCCTGCGACAGATCGGTTGCGTTGGCGTAGAATTGGGAGTAGAAAGGAGGTTTTCAACGCGCTCACAAAGGCTGCCACGTGAAGGCAGTAGCTACACAGACTTCGATGGCGACATATTGACGAGAGGTCACTATTAACAACCAAAGCCAACGATTTCGTTTCGTTCCGTTTCTGGAAAATGTATGTTTGTGCTCACTAGGCACATGTTAAACCAACGGGGTGAGTCTGCATAATAAACCGATGCGGAATATAATTTTAAACGCTGCAGACAAAGCTGTGAATATTAAAGCTTAGAATGATTATTTAGAGTATGGTAGCATTGTAGTATTGTGTTTTGACTGTAGTAAATAAGATGAATCGAAACTATGCAATATACTGCGCTTCGCGATTTTGCTATTTGTATCTACGGACTAACTTACTTATTCGTAGATTATTAGGCGATATAATCCTTTCGCTGTGTTGGTCTTCTGCAGCAGTCCTCTAAACTACTCACGGTCGAGCACCATTATCAACCAATCCATTGGACCAGTCTTTCTAATGGACGCATCAGAAAGCCTACGACGCCTCCTCTGTCCATGTAGATGATCCAAGAGGACTTTACAGGTTGTGTCGTCCGGTGTCTTCTCATGACGTGACCAACCCACCGGAGCCTGGCAACTCTAACCCCACAGAGCTCGCTCATTGTAGCGGCTCCTCCATTGTCCTTCCACACATACGGGGCCAAAGATATGTGCTTTTGGATGACTTTGAAACTGCGTTCTATCTGCACGTCACCCTTGCGTATATTAGGATTTGTTAGTAGCTGAGGGTGCCACCATCAATTTGGTTATTGCCTCGTTAATCTCCAACCCGAGATATTCCACCGCCTGCTTAATCCTTTCATAAACATTCGCTACGTAGAAGAGCCGTAAACCAATTATGTCTATGGCATTAGGGTATGCCAGGATCTGGATTGACTCATAGAAGATGGTACCCGTAAATTCCTCCTCTAAGTCGCTAGATTGAACACGGCTAGCTCATTACCTAGCGCTTGCCTGGTGCCTTAAGCCGACGGATTTCCTTTTGAATTTCGTCAACGCTAGGTGGCAGAAGCATGATATCGTCTGGTAGCAATAGAACTGATCGTTTAATAATTCATCAAAATACTAAGCCCATCGCGAGAGGACCTGGTATCTGACTCGATCTTCTTATTATTATGCATCCTTATTTCGACAATAGATAACTTTAGGTCTTATGTTGTTTCGGTGATCTGCTATCTGTAGGTAAAACTTTCTTCCATGTTTCTTTCTTTGTTTTTGTTTCTTGGTACGGTTTTTGTGTCTACTTCACAAAAATTGTATTCCTATGTGCAATCCTATAAGTTTTCTAATAACTTTCCTACAGTAAAAAATCATTAATTTTACAGAGTATTCCTAACATGTGCATGAGTTATCTCGGTTGTTCAAAGGTAGCAACCTCGGTTTTACTACTACTCAGCAAAACCTATTTTATTTATAGTCAGTAGCGTTCTACTTCATGCTTACGTGCTGTGTCAACAACTCTGAGTGTATTGCATCATTTTGGTCCTCTCATTCATCTTCGCAATCTTCGCTTTGACCCTCCTAAGCGATGACTTTTAGCAAAGTCCTAATTGCCTTGTTTTAAGTGAAGAAACCCCCGTAATTTTGTTTTATTAAGAGAAAGATCTTTATGAATGATAAGATGCACCTGTTGATGAGAAATCGTTTGGCTCAATAACATTTCAAAGAATTACATTTCCTGCGCATGAGAATTTTCATACACGAAACCAGGGGGGCATGCTTTTGTCCAAAATTATATTACCGACCAAATATGAAAAAGTAAAAACATCACCGTAATGCTAATATTATGATAGTCTTAAATCCTATTAATGATAAAAAACAGCCTTTATCACGCAGGTTAAAGAAAGGTTTGGAACAATACCACATTTCTCAAAATTAGTCAGCCTTAAATTGAAATAATGAACACATCACACAACTATAAACGTACAAACGATCAATCATTCAACCGATCTTTCCATAGCGTATCACTAGCAGGATATGCTAACGACAGCATCGATTGGAGATGATATACATTTACTTTTTTATGCTTACTATTATCACTAACATTATCGGTGGCCCTGAACGGCAGAAACACATCCAGCAGAACGCTAACAAGAGTTAATTTCAGTTTCAAATTACAGCACGCTGGGAGGATATTTTTTCAATTTAATTAGATAAATAAATATAGCCCGACAGGCGCATGTGAACCGATGACCCTCGCTCATTCCCCGTTCGGAAAAGATGCTTCTACGCTCGATAAAAAGTGCCCTGAGTGAAATTTACGCTGACCGTTGCGCTCGGGGACCGGGCGCATGTTGGGTGGGCAGGGAAGGTGCTGATTACCTACGAAAACAAACAATCCACCCTAGCGCGTTTGTGCAGCACCCTTGTATAGAGGCGGTATTAGACCAATCGAGAGTATTCGCGGAAGAAACTAGACTCCGCTGGGCACCCGCGGGCTAATGATCCGTACCGTATTGTAGTGCCGCGTACAAGCCAATCTATTCAAGCTCATCTCTCCCATCATCATTTTCCTCGCGTCCTCCCATCATCACCGATGTCACTCATTGGCCACGGTTGACTTCTTGAACCTTTGCAATCAGCGATGCGACACTGAGCGATTGTTCGATCCTGGAGACTTCTTCGGTAATTGTCCACTTTATCACTCAACCAAAATAATCTCTGCAAGCGTGCGGAAAAGTCCTTTCTGTAGCTAAGGATTTGTACCTGGTTTTTATCTCCACCCTTGTGTGCCGGTCACTTGGTTTTTCTTTTTTCACTATCCTTTCTTTCCCATGGCCATCAACATGGTCCGTAGACGCTTATTTTTTACTTGCTCGAAGGAAAATAACCTAACGAGAAAAATTAAGAGCTACTAACAGAGGAAGCAACGACCACCTCCCAATCGGACAAATTGCACAACAGAAAACAAGCACTCACCGTGCGACGACGGTGAAAAACAAAATTTCCATGCAATTAGTGGTTGCTAAGACGCGTCTTCCCGGTTGAGGCAACAGGAGCTTCTAGATAGATCGCCGAGAAGGGCTTTGGATTTCTGCCCCGTTACCGCTCACCGGGTCCAAGAACGATAGCACAACAACAGCATCCTAAATCTGGCATCTTAGCGATCCTCTCGGAACTACCCGAAACGTCCGAGCTTCCGCTTGCCCTTGTGTCCCCCAGAAGAACAGGATCGAAGATAGCTCATGAAAGAAAATAACAAATAATTATACCTCTAAGCTATTAGATCCAGCTCGGACCCTCTGGACCCCATGCGTTCCAGGCACCCACTGTCCGATAATTCCTTTCGGACGTATTTTTAATTCACCTCGCATCGGTTCAAACCCCTGGCAGTCCCCAGTTCGGGATGCGCTGCTAACAACACGCCAGCGCATAATCAGCAGAGATCCACGGTGATCCGGGCTAGCGTCGTCCTGCATTAAAATAATTAACTACTTTCTCGAACGGATGCCATTTACCCCCAGGTGGTGAGTAACTAGACATAAAAAAGCAAGAAAACATACACACAACACAGCATCAAATAAGTGCTCTACAATTGTTTTCAATTTGTTGCTTGCCTTTTCAGGATTGTTCGACATTTCCACGGCGATGGTCATTATAGAATTGTAAACAGAGACGATTGCATGAATCATGTCCTCGGGCGTGCCATTGGACGACCATTAAATGTGTTGTTGTCAATCACATTATGCATTTCTAAATCTAAACAGAGCTAATGATTTACACGTTACGTTTATAAGCGATAGTGAATCATTTTGACATTTGCTTTATAATTTTATGTGGCTGGAACTCTTTTCAAGCTCTTTCAATCCTCTTATTTTATTCTGCTAGAAGAAGAATTGTACTTTTTTTTGGCAGAATTAACTTTTATAATCAACTTACACATTTTTTTAGAATTTCTACGTCTAAGTAATAATTTTTGCTTTATCTATGCTTATCAATTTAAGTTTATCACTACATCTTAGTAGTATCTTATTTTACTGACCAAGTAAAAGATTAGATGGCTTCATTTTGTGTAAAATTTAAGCAGAAAAAAATAATAGTATTAGGACAGATGATAATAATTAATAACAGAGAAAATTAAATAAATTGAAGTGGTCAAGAACAACGAACTAACGAACGAACAACATCATATTACTTGAGGTATGTCTACGTTCAAACCACAATAATAATATTACTTGTTGGTTAACAAACAAACTAAAGAACAAATATTTCCGTTTTCATGCAGCAAGTTTTTTTTTTACTTTTAAGGCTCTTGTTGATGTTAAACTTTTAAAGTAGATAAATGAAATGTCCTAAATGTACCATTATATTTTTTTTTCGTTAGAACGGCCTGGCCGCTTCGACTTATTTTACCACGTAGCCGGATAGTCAGATTTAGTAAACTTAGTAGCCGGATTAAGTAAATTCCTTTGTGTGTAAATATCGTTAGTGTACCATTTAAGTAAAGCAAAATAATTGGATGAAAAATATTGTCTATTACTGAACTGAACACAAACAATGAATAAACCAACACATAAAGAAATTGTTCAAAGAGTGCATTTATTCCCTTATAATGTTAAAATCCCCTATAAATGTAAAATGTGCAACTCTATAAGGTTGTGTAGTCAAAGATTTTTTAACGAAGGGCCAAATAGTATTGCATTCTATTTTCGTGGAACACCTGAAAAATGTATTTTATTCTGTTGTTGTTTTTGTGTATTTTCTTATGGATACTTGAAGGTTTGTATCATACACTATTTACTTTCTCATGAATAATATTTCTTTTTAAAAGTTTCCATTATTATCTTTCGTAAACTTCAGAGCGTGTATCTATTTTTCAATAAAAATAAATTATTAAACGACTATTCAATCAATTATTTTAAATTTTAATTTTATTCTCTTGAGAATGGACGGATAGCAAGAACAGAACAAGTGAAAAATAAATAATGATAAATTTTACATATATTAAGTACATCAAACATATCGAAAACGTAAGAAAAAGTGAAAAAACTCTTCCTGCTATATCACATAATCCAAGAACTAACTACAAAGTTTTGTATTATGCTCCAAGAAAGTAAGTTGTTAAATGCGTTTACAATGACAAAGCTGCACCTTTATTAATTTATTCTAAAATATAATAAATATTGCTTTCTGTATCTATTATTTGACGCTTTTGACGAAACATTGCAAACTACAAAGCCTATAGTTCCATACAAAGCCAACCGAAATACTGCACTTGTAAAATTGGTACACTAGTACCGAAATCATTTCTGTTCACTATATCCATCAGAACAATTGACTGTTCGCTTCACACTTCAACTCATGATTTTACTTCCCTTCAACCGGTGCCAGTCATCACTTTTAATGTTGAATTCTTCCAACAGCATTTGGAACAATTACATCATGCACGCCTGATAACGAATGGTGAAATGTGCAAAATAACTTAATCCTAGTAGATAACTTTATTATGAACTTTCACGCCGCTTAAGCATTGGAAAAAATCGTACCTCAAACATGGAATTGCAAACCATAAAAGGGAACCCGGTCGTAAACGCAGTTAAAATAAAAACCAATCAAAAGCAACATTTGACAGCAATGTTTGACACACATACAGAAATACGCACACCAAACGCAAGTGCCAGGCTACCAGGCTGAAAAACTCCTTCGAGAGAAAGCATCTCGGTCAGCAGCAGCAATCAGCAACAATCAGCCGTAGCAACAGCATGCAATGCAAAGCAGTTACGGTGGTACACAAGCGCAACAGTTTCCATTATCATAATCATGTGACATGGTTAAATTAATTTTATGCCACTTGTTTTCCAAGTTTTCCAGCGGTCACACTTCATTTAACAATTGTCAAATTACATTAACATTTTCATGCAACCGTAGTGCACGGCGACAAACCTCCGTTCCCGTTGGCTCGTTGCTCTCCTGACACTCCTTGGTCCACGCCGAGGACAGTTCGCTTTTTCTCGCAGTAAGCATCGAGCCTTGTGCTAGCGGAAGGATATGAAACCGGAAGCGATCCTCTGGGCCCCGGGAGGCGGCAGTAGGAACGCATCGACCATCGATAGTTTGTTTGGGTTTGGGTAGGTGGTTCCGGCTGGAGGATGGTATGGTGGTCGATAGAGTAAATGGGGTGTGTCATGTTGACAGGGTGAAGGGTCACCAGTGACAAACAGTCGCAAGCCACCCCAGCCTCCCCGTGCAAGTTCTCCAACCCAACCTCACCATCCCTTGATGGTTGCTGCCAGCCAACAACCAGCAGGCGACAACAATGACGATGTGGCATTGCGCGAGACGTGAGCCTGATTTGCATAAGCAAATAACGCGGGTTGCGCGGACGATGGTAATGCAAGGGAGTGAGGCTACCGAGGCCGCCGTTTGTCCCGCGTTAGGTTCGGTGTATGATGGCCGACCCGCACAACGGCGATAAGCCACCCCCGGTCGGAGCCGGTACGGGAGCCCTCATCAGCACGCAAAAGTCGACGTTCATCATACGGCGCATTGTTCAGTTCACTCATTTATTTGCCATCCATAATCATGCTGCCACCGCATCGGGGCTCCAGTTCCCCATTTCTTCAGTTCGGACAGCTGCTACCGGGCTCCTTGCGCTGAACGCCGCACCAACTTTCATCCCATCACCCCGCTGTACGCTAGTAGTGTGTAGCACGTCATAAATAACAACAGCAGCCAAAACGAACGAAGCAGACAACACCTCCACGTAGAATAACACTTGACAGCTTTCCTCGGGCATCGAGAAAATCGAACAAGTGCTGGAAGTTGTCCATTTGCGGAAGAAGTGCCACGAAACTGTATGAAAAGTAAGAGAAAGAGAGAGACAGTGTGATGTTGTTTGTCCACTAAAGCATCCCAGAAGGGACGCCACAATCCATATATAGCGAAAAAAAAGCACATACACACACTGTCGAAAGGCAACCGTCAGCTATGGTTGCTTGGATTTCGGGGCTGGTGGCTGATAAATATGAAAATAATTGTCTCGCTATATCCAACACTGGCAAATGGCAACACATTCATCGCAGTGTCCTTACAAAGGATGACCAGCATTTTCCCCAACCCACAGCATGATTGAGTTGGCGTGAACCTGATTGACACATCGAATTGGAAAGCAACAACAGCGAGCTCCAAAACCACAAAAATGCCACTACCGTGCACGGGAACCACACGAACCTCGGCAGCATCTTGCAAGTCAAGGGAAGCAATATTGGCCAAGAATGGGATGTTTTTTCACACCGATGCCACCCTGTTCGGGTTTCCCGCTACTTCCCTTCCGTGGTGGTGTGTTGCTGTTTGAAGCATTTTTGTCACGGACCCTGTCAAACCGGTTTGGTGTAGATTAAATTGAGCGCTTATCAGGAACTTATTTTCTTTTGCCATTTTGTTTTTAAAGATTGTTTTCCTGGTAGCCATTTTTTACCAATATGCTACGTAAAATGCGGTCAAATGGACTATGTTCACTCCATGCACCATTTGTGTCCCGTGGTGGAACAAATTCATACGAACACGCTTCTTCCGATTTGCAACACTCAGACTGCTTCAAAACTTTATCATCTCATTGACATGCCGTAACGAAAGGAGCGCGTGCGTATTTGCATAAATTGTTCATTGTTATAAACAACATTTGAAAATGTATGTAAATTTAATGTACACCAACCGGGTCAAATTGTCGGAGTGATGTTGGGCGAATCGCTTAAAGCATCATTTTACAGTAGTTTGCTCTGCTCGTTTCATTTAATGAGGGTGAGAATATACTTTACAACTATTAATGTAAATACGGATTTCGGGGAGACATGCTGAAACTATACGGATAATCGGAGTGCAGGAAAAGGGGGGGGGGGGGGGGGGGGAGTTTTCAAAATGGGAAGTAATTGAGTAGATTGACTCTGTAAACTGCAGTAAGAAACACTAGCTCAAGTTTTATTTGTATTTGAAGCAAAGATCGTTTGGAAAGACTTCAACGACATCACTATCAGGAGCGACAAAATTTTCTTTCTATCAATCAACTTCTTTTTTTCTTTCTATCAAATCACGAAATTCTCGTCGAACTTGTTCTATTTCTTTTGAAGAAATCCAACAAACAAACCATTTTCCGTTTATCTCATATAATATGCGCTCACAATAGTTTACATTGCTCTTTTCCCTCCAGTTCGTTGTCTTATGACCTTTCTATACGAACACAACTGGCATCATCATGGATAGTCTATATACTATCTTTCACCAAGAGAAACGTAATTGCACAAATTTATCAGTTGCTGAAAAGCATGAATACGATATATGGTTCGTTTTAAAATCAGAAAGTAAAACGTCCCATAGATAACTCCAAATTGCTGAAATCAAATCAAAACATTAGTCATGCACTTAAATGTACTCCTGTGCGTCGCTTCTTCGCGATATATTTAACCATAAAATATGAGTAATAATATGTACATGAATCACTAGTGTAAGCGATTTGGAGTCGACATGTTTATAATATCCCGATTTCGTCCAGCTTAACGTTTATTAGACACGAAATCACTCACATTATGACGTCCAGCAGCCTATGCTTCAAAAGTGTTAGTAGCTCGCAAGTGACATTCGATATTCTTCAAACGTACTACGAAACCTTAATAATAATTTATGCTATGATTGATGATATAATTTTTATGATGAAGGAAAAAATCGAACGTCAATTTCTCTCAGCTCTCTCGATTCATAAACCGATATTGCTGAATTGTTCACATCATACAACATGCAACAAAGTTATACAAGAGAATTTGAATTGAGCATGAGTAAAACAAGTGATCGTAAATAACTGAAGTTTAAAATTTTAAAAAGTATTCTGAAGAAAACAATAACGTCATTATAACAATAGATTTTTAAATACCAAGCGACGACAATTTTTCACACCACACGGAGATCCGTTTATCCCCACTTGTACCGCACTCTGTTGAATAGTTAAAGTTATGGAAATTCGGAGTAACAGGGTCCAAGACCTTTTCAATGAGATTCCCAGAAAAAAACTTCATTAAAGGTAAAATTTTCCAATGATTGAATCATAATTTTCATGTGCATTTACTGTATGTACTTTTAGATTATTAAACAATGCGTTCTTATTATGCGTTATTTGCTTGAGTTTGCTATTCCTGCTGATTATTTTCATATTGAACAGAAAAACTTTGTTATGATTAAACAACTTTAATTTCATCAACTTACGTTACGATCAGTTTACACAACGATAGCCCCAAAACAAGGAAATGGTTCAAACCTTTCAAAACCTTTTTTTGCGTAATATGGAAAAAAGAAAACGATAGTAAAGAGTCGCTCAAATTAAATACATTTCGAATTGATTAAATAAATAGCCAGCGCTACCCCGATCGACGTTTACGGTCCATTTTCACTCAACGCTGGTTCTGGGAATAATTTTTATTTATATTCCATACGGCTCACCCCTTTACGAAAGTCGCAAATTAAATGAAAAACAAGCCTTCTCTCACACACCTTGCAACAAAACTAAACGAAAATGGTTCGGCCTCCTCTGCACATGCAAGACACTTACCTTCCAAAAATGAGCAAACGAATAGAGGAAAATCATGTCCCATTGGCCACACCACACGCATGCGAAACCAAACGAACGTCAGGGTTTCATGCGTCGGATCCAATTCTCAAATGGAAACCCGACACTTCTATGCAAATTTCAAAATACACTGGAATACTTCTTCTACCGAGCCAAAGTGTCCGCGGTACACCCCTACAGAGGATTTGGTCCGATTGACCGACTGACTTGTGGATTGGTGAATCGAATCGCTCCAGCGAGAACCGAACATCCTCGGTTGTAATCTAAAACCCGTTCCGGTTCATTAGCTGTCTTAGGAATGTGTGATGATCGGGGTTAGCGTACGAAACACCACAGAACTATCCCATGTCAATGCGTTGCGGTACATTCTTCTAGCCAGCCCGCCAAGGACCACTTGTACCGGGGGGTTTCCAGATTTTGGTTGCGATAGTGATTTGCACTACATCTCCTGCGACGGAGACCACCCTTTTTCGCTCCGGGGTGGGGTTTTTGTTATCATCATCATCCCCTCCCGATCCTGACGCTGACCTCAAACTGTCCAATCCACTCTAAATTTCAAATCGATTTCCCCGGAGGAATATCTCATTCCCATTCATTCCCGGCCAACCAGTTGACGAACGTGAAACTGGATGCTGTTCGTCCATCCCTCCGGCGGACCTTCGACCCTCTCGCTTGGCACCTTTCTCATCATCATCATCGCCATCACCACCAACCATATCCCGGTCAAGACGATACCCGCCGACAGTGTGACGAACCTTTCTGCCGATTTTCCACTTGCCAGGTCTGCGGCCTGAAGATGAAATTGATACGTTTGCACCAGGTTCCGGTGGCGACCGGTGGCGCAATTTATTGGATGTCATTTCCATCTCTTCACCAGTTTTGCTACTATTGCAGCTTGGCAATCGCGTTCCTTTTTTTTTTACTTGCTCGGGTTGTCTTTTCCGCTTTGGTTTTGCTTGCCCCGTCGATAAGCAACACCGCCCAATGTAGTCATCCTGTAATGTTGTGCACCTTCTCGTTGGTATTGTTCCTCTTTTTTGTTTGCCTTTTATTCTCCATTTTAGTACCTTCCTATTTTGTTTCTTTCGCCCTCCTTGCATTATTTTCCCACAGCATCCCACTAAACGGTTACTTACCTTTTCGCCACGGGAAGCAGCAATTGCGTATTGAGTATTAGGGGGCTACAGGTTGCTTCGTCGCACGTTCTGGCAATGTGCCAGTCCTTCTAGTGCTCCACCGTAAACCGGTGGTAATATGTCAAAAGCATAAGCATAATTATCGATATGTTTTGCAGCCGGTGACAGCCAATGAAACTGATCACTTGACATGGGTGCACTACGCACGCAAAACCGTGCCCTGTCTGCTGTCAGCTGACGTGGAAGAAGAGATTTGGGCATAAAACTTTTGCGTAACGCTAACGGTGTGTAGGTAAAGGTTCACGGTTTACGGTGGGCCCTGTACCAGCGCCTGAATCTAGCAGGCTAGCAGAATTTAACGCTATCAATATTTCACGATACGAGGATTTGACACTTTGATAGTACACGAAATGCAGATAAGATATCGGGAGCAGTGGAACGGTTGAAGCATAAATGGCCATACAAAGAACGGTCGTATGTAATTATTTACACAAAGCATGTATGTAATACACGGTATATAAAGACATCTACTTACATACGTTAAAAGAAAACGACTCAACATCAATCACAATCGAGATAAATTTCTCCCATTGAAGGATCGTCTATTCCATTTTCGCTTAGGAGCAAAACAACACTGTCATGTAAATATAAGTCAACGTCTTACCTTTTTTAATTCATTCAGAACAGTCAGACCGTGATACTATCTTCCTTTTCTTATCAATGCTTAATTTGATATTTATAATACATTTTCGATATTTAGAATTTTATGTGTAGATTATATGATTCTTACATAAAAACACTTAAGCATACTGTGATTGGAATACAGGTGTAATGTACAGTTAAACAAAACGGATCGCATGATGCCATGAATTGCATACAAAACAAAAGATTAGGTAATAGAAATAGATTTATAATTTAGTTAATAGGTACGTCATTCCACCAGGATACGGCAGACGTATGGCTTGGACGGCCTAACATTTATACATCGCCACACGTCCATGTTCCATGCTTAATGTTAAAACGCGTTTTTCTCAATGCCAAAAAAAAAGTACCCAACCTTTATCGGTGTCCTGTAAACAGTTTGGCTTAATTTTTTTACCAGACTATCTTTATCACCTTGTTTTATTGGCAAAATATTGCTCTCATTTATTTGAATTGCCTCAAGGAATTTCTTCGTTGTCTATTGCCTAATCCCGGACATGCTCGGTTGTGAATGTATGTTGGTGCAAAATAGTGCTTTTAAGTAGCGCTTTATTTAGTTTAAACGTTCAGCATTTTATCCATCATTTAAAATTTTGAATTACCTTGTACAGAATATTTGTTTAATGGATGGAGTGATGGCGTCCGCCATATAGGCCGTAATAATGCATTGGCACACAATGGTACTCGACTCGGCCAAAACCGCGAAACAGTTTAAGCGCCTGATAAGTAAGCAAGTAATAGGGTTCTAAAATTGAAGATCACAGTAACCATTTCTTTTTCCGGCTATAAGTTACTTGTTGTTACAAAGAAATCCTCCGATAATATTTACCTTATAGTGAGGTTTACAATAATCAAATTTGATTGAGCATCCCAACAAAGTGCGGGAGATTAAAAAGTCAAGAATTACTCCAAAGCATACAGCAAAATACAAACTGTGCTTATAAATATTGTTCAAAGCGTACATTAATTTTTGGTTTGGTTTTTACAATTATTTGTTTTGTCTCGATGTACAACCAACCATTCAAACGAAAATAAAATAATATATTTCCAATTTTAAGTTTTATTGCCTGTGTGAATTCATTAAAACATTGGCATACCCAATATAATCCAATCCACACATTTATGCTTACATTTGGAAGTATACGTAACTCTTTTGATTTCAACCAAAATCGTTTATCAAATACATTCTGCAAGCGATTGCAACCAAAACGTTTTTATGTTGGAGCGGACATTGCTTTCAGCACAAAAACAACACATCACTATGCCAAGGGAGAATTCTAGCATACGCTTCAAAATGAATCTCTGTACTCTGTTCCGGTAGTTGTTTCCCACTGCCGTAACTTTTTTCCTTCGTTTTGCTTTGGAAAAACTCCTTCGATTCACTTACTTCGTGTGCTCCTGTACGCATTTTTTACTCCCATTCTTTCCCACCAGCACAACAGTGGACGATGAAAGGAAAAACTACTTCCATCAACCGCAACCACCGGCCAAGAAACAAAGAGACCGTCATCCGTACTAATAAAACAACCCTGTTCTTCCCTTCGCTGGACGCACTTGCTTTCTGTCTCAAAGTAATGCTGGCAGAAGGACTTTGCTACCCTACCGATAGCCCCATCCTGAGGCCACTTCTTCTGGCACAACTTGCGGCAAGCCCTTCTCGGCGAGCGTAACGATTTCCTTCATAATTGAAATGCCAAAGCGGAAATCGTGTGCTGTAGGTGTGAAACTATTGTAACTTTTCCTTCCGGGAAATGAACCATACTTCTGGGCCACCCTTTGTACCCCTTCCCATCCTCCGTATCATCTTCCGTTGCGCATCCGGAGCATCCGGACAATGTGCTCGAAACGTAAGCAGCGTAACGTGAGAAAAGGATTGCGTCTGTTTCAATGCAGCTCTGTTGCCGTTTGATTCTTCGTCGAGTGCCGTTAAGTTGTCACCGTGCTGCGGCGTCTGCTTTACCACGGTACCAATACAGCAATCGCAATCGTTCCAAGACGTTGACGACAAAGTTGGTAATTTCCTATTTTGCTAGTTTCATAAACAATCATAATTAAAATTAATATCGGGAACGGAATGGCGGTAGGGCGCTGTGTCCGATAGGAGGTAGAACAATGAAGACACTGGAAAAGAAATTGAGAAATTGAGCATTCCCGATGCGGTTTGCAGAAAGTACAAATACGGCGTCCAAAACAAGTTACGTTAATGGTAAAAGCCAACACACTAATGTAGCAATCACACATGGAAGTTCAGAAAGTACGGAACAACGACCTTAGGACAATCAGCATTCAATAGAGTTCAATAGCTGGTGTTAACAACACGCAAAGCAAAACGTATTAAACGTAAAGAGTTTTTAAATTGGGACATGGACATTGTGAAATCGAACTGGTATGAACATTGATTCAATTGCCTAATCATTGCTTTGAGCGAAGCGTTAGTACCGTACACAGTATTGGAGTGAGTTTCGTAAAGAATTTGACGACGTCTAGATATTGTAGGTGGAACAGTAAAAAGAAAGCTTCCTTACAAGCGACAAATCATCGATGCTAGAATGATAAGGTTTCTAGGCCCAGAATGTTTAAGATGCTATTAACATAAGCAGAAGCTTTGATAGTGGATAATGAACCATGTATTATAATTTAACATCTTAAAGATAATTTTGTCTCTCTCCTGTGTCCTATGTTGAGATACGAGACGGGACTTAACATAATAAAGAGTGTTCTTCAAAGAACAATAGAACCTAAGTCAAAATACAGAACGCTTGTAGCAATTAAACATGTTACAGGACGACAATTCGAAATTGTGTGCAAGCTTTAAAAAAAAAAAATTAAAAAAACAAAAAAAAATAAATTTAAAATCCGCGCATTCCCGAATCCGCGTAAGTCGAGAACCGCGTAACTCGGATATTGACTGTATTGGCATTGACATTTTTCCAGTATGAACGTGAATCAATAGAACATAGATCAGAAGTTCTGATTCTGATAAAATGCTTAAGAAAGTATTTTACACGGTGAACTTACAATTCTTAGAGTACCTACCGTGATAAACCAATTTATTACTGGGAATATACTCGCAATACAACGCACAGAAGTCAGAAGAAACGTCCGTCAGAATCTTGCAATAAACAGATAATACGCATACAATATCAAAATAATACGATAAAATGTTTAGTTTAACATCAAAACCTCTCTAACCTTATCACTATCAACAAACCATTGATTTTTTAACAAACAATCCAACTCAAATCGGAAGTTAACGACGACCTCAACGACGGTAGCGACATCTGCATGCAAAAAAACGAACTTTTTACATCGCTACCTAGGTGTCGCTACAAAGCGTTCGTCCAAATCTGTATGCAATAGAAGCATGGTAAATCCCACTGGTATGCAAGTTTCTCCTACGCGCCTAAATGTATGCAATTGAAAAGGAAATCACATATTCCTAATCTGACTTTTTCTCTTGGCCGTTGAATTGATAATCAAAAACTAAATCAAACATGCTACCAAAACTTTAAAACATACCACATTTATTCACACGACTTGAACATTGCGTATTCTATTACTGTGCTGTTTTATCTATTGACTTTTTTAACAAAAGTTTCTTTTTTCGACCCAAACACAATGGCTTCTCTCTATGCATTCAGCAAACATGGACATTTTTACAATCCTTTTTTGCAGTATTAATTAGGCGTGGCTCTTTGGTGTATTGGTAGTGGAGCCCGTCGTCACACGTCAGATCCGGTACAAAATCCCATCTAGACTGAACCTCCGTACGCAGGACTGACTATCCGGATACGGGTAACTAAGGTAAAAGAATACCAGAAATGGCATGCCTACACCGCTTGAGATTGATGTGCCGTTAAAAAAAAGAAGAATTAGTTTCTCAACAATTAAGCTTCAAAACATATTGCAAACATATTTTCAGAAAACAGTCAAACAATAAACTGTTCAGGAGATGTTGGTCAGTCATTTTAACCTTCCTTAACACAGAGAGTTCCGTCCTATGTACTATGTACACAAACTCTGGATGGGATTTGATACCGATTCTGTTGTGTAAAAGTTCGGCATCACTTCCACAATATCCCCAGTTCTTGCGATATTGCCTAATGTTTCATTCAGGAATATTTTAAAATCAGAAATCTTTTACATTCCATGTTTTACATGAAGGCAATTTTTCTTATAATTTCATATATATATAATAATTATAATTTCATTATTATCGCAAAAAATTATTTCAAAATTATTCCAATATGTCAAACAATCGGTTCCCACGCATATCCCACTATGCATTCCTTCAACATTGTTCTCTCTCTTTCGTACGCAAACGCGGCACCGTTCAGATTTGGGGTGGATAAGTTTTCCGGCGAGGAAAATTGTAAACAGCTAAATTTGCCTCCATACCTACACGCATGCGAGCCCCCGACACAGGCGTGTACGTTGTTCTTCATTTCAATTCGTTCGCATTTGTTACTTTCTCGGTGTGCGGTGTTTCATTGTTTTCGATTGCATTTTCCTGCTGGCAGTGCCGGGAACAATCGCAATTGATCCAAACCCAATTCCGTTCGCTGGATTCGTTTTCTGTGTGTGTTTTGTGATCGACAGCCACAGCTACAGGGTGGCAGCCGCTACCGGTGAGTTTTAGCAGTGTCGCGCAATGTGAGGTGAAAATTGTAGCGAACAAAGCCGATTCCTTTACGGGCAGAGTTACCTGCGTGAAAATACCTGCATTTGCGTGTGTTCCCGGTGTGAGTGTTATTTCGCGTGAAAATGCAAACAGGATAACTGCTACTCACTCTCACGGTTTCTTGAGACGCGCAATGATTCGCGTAGCATAAGACAGAGTGCAGGAAGGAACCATCTCTGTGTCCTGTTTTCTACCACTGGCGTTCGAAGGAATTTATCGATCCGAGTCGCGCAGGTACGTGAAAGTAACCAAAAATAGTATGGTTCTTTGCTTCTGGTAGCAATCCGATATAAATCACTTCCAAGTGCTTTCAAAACACCATAAAAACGTTACAGTCACATCAATTGCTTTACATTTTTATAGTTTTTCGACAAATATAAAGTATCACGAAAGTAAGGGAAAAAACTTGCCATTTTAACTAAAAATATTCTATTTTCTTCAACACAAGCCCACAAGATTTACAGGACATGAATATCGTACCCTTCAGGGCACGAAACCTCCACAGCAATGGCCTATTGCAAACGGCACGCCTTGCCAAACAATCTTTTTGCTTCATTTTTTTTAATGGTTCGTGTTTGGAAACCCAAAATAAACCATAAAAATACATCATAATACAGCCATGATAGCACAATCTGCCCGGTATGCCTTCCGGCGAAGCTTCACACCACCCAAAAACCGTACACATCCGCCCCCGCTTGCGATCGAATCGAAAAAACAATTTTATTTCTTTCTCTTATGGTTTGTCACCACATCGCACAAAGATTGCTCCACGGCCACACCATGCTCCGTACTCATAAAACCATGCTTTTTACGACAAAATTATGAAACGCACACGCACACCGTGGCAAAACCCACTACTACCGGTACTACCGGTTCCCGCGACCGAAGAAGTATGACTCGATTAATTACTACATTTTCCCAGCACGTGACAAACGGCATCGTGGCTCCGTCGGTTGCTTACTTGCCCAAAGCCCAACACCGTTCCCCCGATGGTGTTTGGAGAGCAAAAACCCCGGGAACAATGTTGTAAAGGCCGATGGTAACGTTCATCGATAATACTTCATCTAGGCCTGTTGAGGTCGCAATTGTGTTGCCGGGAGAAGCGGAGAACCAGATTTCATCCCACTATCGTTGGATGTTTTAATTTACCTCCCGCCTTCAAACGACGGCCCGGGCTCAGCTAAACTAACCCGGCTCTTAAGGGTCAATTTAATTTCATCTCATCTCACGAAGCTCATTACAGCTTAATTACTATCTGCGGTTTGCATCTTATCAGCCATCACCACAGGCATCGATAGGCCATCGATTGGTTTGATTAAAATCGTACCGGCTTGCTGCCAGATCTGCCACACCATCACACACACACTCTCAGCCTGATCGCAACCAAATGTGCTCACTTTGTCAACGTTCGCCTCCATTACAATAAGGTGCCGCTTTCGGATGCATTTGTTTTTCCTTCAGTCCCACACACGCATAAACTCGCATTCACGCACGCACGTCGCTTTGTGGCACGTGAAAGACATTACGATGTATGTATATTTTAATGTTCTATATAACGGAGTTCCGAATAGCTGCATTGGCACGTGCCCCCACCGGTACAAAAATGGGGTGTGGGGGTGTTTCTTTTCTTTGCTTTTCGTTTTTTTTATCACGGCTCCATGGGCGCTGCGGTAATCATGGGGGTTTCTTTTCTTTTTATAATCGATCGGATGTTTACTCGGTGACCCTCACCATGAAAAATGGAGAATGTTTATTTCAGCGCATTACAGTTGTTTTTAGGGAACAATTTAGCAAGCAAGATTGCGTTTGTTCGTCGTGTTTTACATAAGGGAATCAGTATTAGAGAAAAAAACAACAATTACACCGATGTGGTAAGATTGTGTCGACACAGCTTTATTTAGTGACCCGGTCTTTATACGTTTCGTGGCCAGATACTTAAAGCAATCCTGTTTGGGATGGGCGCAATGGGTTGTAAATCCATTGTGGGTGTAAAGCAATATTCAACTACAAATATGACAACACCCGTTGGACGTAACTTTATATGCCAGTTTCAATTTCGTTGGGAATTTGTTCAACAATTTGATAACGATCTATTTGGACAAGAAAAAAAAACAAAAGGCTCGATGTATGAAATAATCATTAGCTCGAAACCAGGTAGTGTTAAACCAACACGAGCGAGTTGGAGATGTTTTTCGGTTAGGTAAATATGATTTTAAAATTAAAGTTGTATGTGGATGACTCATGTCATTAACATTTTTTTATTCGTTCAAATACATTGAAATAAAGGAGAATAATTCAATAATTTCAATCAATTGTCTATAAACATTATTGTTTATGTTCGGGATTTGAGGGTAGAATGGAGTCTTCTGGAGAATTTCAGATAATCTTTATACTTCAAGTTTGTTGTTGAATTCGTACATCATTGTATCGTATGCAACTAAACATTGCTCCTTAACTAAGACTTAAGCTTAACTTAAGACTAAGCTTTAACTTTCCACATGGTAGCAAATGACACCCATTTTGATTTTGTATTTAATTTGTTGAGTGATCATATTAACAAAAGTCCCAAAAAAACGAAATCTCAATATTAAGGATGAAAATTACATCCTCAATTTCCATCATCCAGTTATTGTACGCAATACAAAACCAGTTTCTAATATATTGTAAAATCGACCTCACCGGTAAATAAACCGAAAGTAGAAATAGAATAATAGAATGATATAAAAAAAGTTTTAATATGCTATTAAAATATGAATAATTATAATTGACATCAAATTTGCTAATTAGAAAACAATAAAGTATGTTTAAGAGAGCGTCATATTTATGAATATACTACGTATTTGATATTGGTGTCGGTCCCACACGAACGGACCGGTCCAAAGGATTCCAGGATTGACTTATAGAAGACGGTCCCCGTAATTTACACTTCCGAGATGTAAAGTTTTACCCTGGCTTACCTAATATGCGTCCTTGAAGATGTTCCGCAATCTATGCCATGGCGAAGTTTCGATCAGTTGTTGATCTTCCGGTTTGAAATCCTCTCAGCTAGTTTACAGCCTGTGAATATTTAGTCTTAAGAAGAATGTCCTCTAGGTGGTATCAAACACACTAATACTTCTGCCGTCCTTTAGATTATATCCCTTCCTTTGTTTGGAGTAGATGATACCAAGATTCCAATCACAAGGTGATTAACTATACCATGCCTCTATAATTACTCGATAATTTTCATGTTCTAGTACTGCATTTCTAATCAGTTCGGCTGACTAGTCCCCCGCAGACTATGTATGATGCTTGGTTTTGTTATTGCAAGGTGTAAATAACAAGATCTCTCATCTACTAATATATCCAGTTAAACTGATCGTTTAAGACTTCATCACAATACTGTGCAGATCTCGGGATAACCTCCAACTGATAGCTTATCTACAGATCTTAATCCTTATTTGGAAAGTTGATCGTCCTTAAATATAATGTTGTTTTGGGTGTGCTACCATCTTTTCTAGATCCGTTACGCACTCGGATTTCTTGAAGTTCACGCACCCGTTCCAATGTTGGTTCTTGATGAGGTGAACTTCCTCAAGTTCAAAGTGTACAATTAAGCGTTTTTCTGTACTCTTTTCAAGTTGAGCTAAAATATCCTGTGACGGTTGTAGAACTTTAACCAATTTTTAAGAAGCCAACTTCTGAATTCTATTCCAAATTAATTGTTTTACCGAATCACCCGCAACATATGCCCTGCTGCATGTCCCTGTTCAACTTACAAAGAATTTTTTAAACGGCTCTAAAGTTACCTCTTCAACTCACAAATCCTGTAACTTTGTGGTTTTATAGGTTACGATTTTGTTCGTTTAATGTCTCATTTGGTTACAATTGTCGTAAAATAATAGAGAATTATATTTCCAATACCATCACTATCGTGTTGTTGATCGATCATTTTATGCCTTCATCCAAATAGTGCAACAGAAGTTATTCAACTTATGCTTAATATTCGCAATATTCAAACGTGATGATTGAAACATCGTGCAACACAACCAATCTGCTTTGCCATATCACACGAATGGGAATTATATAAAATCGCCTCCAAAAAGGGGTCCCATTTATCTATTCAAGCGGAGCATTAATCTTTCTAAACAAAAGTAATGTTTCATCGCATACGCAATGTCGGGTGGCAAGCACCCACATTTGCCTTCACTTTGCAGCTGTTTCTGTGGTGCTGCAAATATTTACAACTTTTCGTATAAACCATCGTGCCCGCTTCCTGCTCGTAAACTATCGCCACTGCACTACCGATTTGGCATACGATCTGCTTTAAATTGGCTTAATTCAGTGCACTTCCGTCCTGGCCACTGAAACCGTTAGCCTGCAGCCACAGTCACCCTATCACCCGCATCTAATCGCATTTTCAAACGACGCAGATCTGGCACAGCTCGAACGCCTTACACGGTCTACCCCATTCATCAACTACCGACTGGTTCCCGGTGATGCTGGTGGAGAAGCGAGAAATTTTGCATAGGCTGTGCAACTTGCGCTGGAATGCACCGGCCTAGATTACTGGCCGGGGCTGCAGTAACCAGCGCCAGAAGACGCAAAAGCCGTCCGCTTTTTGCAGATTTTACTGCCCATAAAACATATCGAACGTACAAACAATGACGCTTATTTCTAGGATCAAACCATCGGAGTTGTTAGGACACGAATTCCTCCAAGCCGGAGAAGGGAAGATGTGGAAGAGGGCACAGCATGAATGACATGCATTTTTATGGGGTGAGATAGTTGGCCTGCTTTTTCCACGTTAAAATAAAATCATCTCCGACAGTGGTATAGAGACGTTTCGGCACTGTCTTCACAGCAGGAAGTCCAAAACACCAACGAAACCAAACCGACGGACAGATGTGTTCAGATGTGATGCACTTCTTTCTAACCTGCTCGGACAGTTCCTGGTGTGCTCGGCTTCAAGACCGGTATATCACGTTCCCTGTGGTGCGACTGAAAACCCCCAATTTCCGATGACCTACATAAAATTCCCAATACTTTCCAAGTGTGAGGTGATCCCTGTCGATCGGCTTTCGTCTCCATTTGAAGCTAGACGAGCCCGGGGAAACCCCATAAAAATTTGCTTTCAATCTCAGTATAGCGATGGTGGCCAGAACGTCTGTGCTGGGATGTTGTTCTAGTGAGTTACCAAAACATAATTGGAAAAAATGGAGTAAAATATTTACTATCTCTTACAAAACTTCCGCTAGCCTGGCAGTTCATCTTGCTAGAAAGAAAATGTTTAGGCAAAATAGGTGATCGTTTACACAAATCAAGGAAGAGGGAGATTTTCTCTTAATCTTGTTAAAATCACACAATGTGCAAAGGATCAAACATGGAGTTGTTTATATTTCGTTAGCTTCCTAACCCATTTGGGCAAACAATTCGCTCTCGGCGGAACTATGTGAAGTAACTTATCCCATTCTTACCAAACGGCAGCAGCACCAAAATGGAAACGCATTCGGGAACTGCACGGATGCACCTGAACCCGTGTTTTGGATAATTCTATCCTGTTTACTTTCCGTACCGCATCGCTAATGCTGGCAATAAATGGTACCGCGCCAAAGCACAAACCCTTCCGAGCATCCGGGAAAGACGTTCACCAACGTGCGTCGGAAAGGACCAACGGCGGTAACGGTTATGATTGTTCCATAACCGTGCAAGATGCTATCCAATTGCACCCGTGTGCAGTTTCCTGCGCTTGAACACTGCCATTGAAGTTGATGCTAATGGAAGGTTGTTTACGATTCCACTGCCAAAGGTGCAAAATGGAAGCAGCAAAACGCAATCACAACTGAGATGCATATGCAAATGTTGTGTGCGGGTGTACTAACGATTCTAATGTTACATTTGCTTTTACGAGATGGGAGTTGTGCAGTTCGAGGCATAATATTTGCTAACTGTTGCGTTTGTTGGTTTTGCAAAAGTTAAACTTTACTTTTATCTCTGTATCATCACTCAGTGGATGGTTTCCTGAAACTGTGATGGAAACCTTACCAGCAAATTATTTTCCCTATTTTTTCCCTAACAACCTAGAAGGCGGAGTTCTCCTTATTAGTAGCCCATAAATCGATCATCTCTCTATCCGCACGCTGTCGCTCCTGTTGTCAGGATTCTGCAAATTTCAAACGGAAAAACGGAAATCTACTTCACCAAAGAACGAACCTAACCAGATGTTGAGGTTCCGAGCACGGCAAGTACTCATAAATTAGAACACTACTGAAATTAACTCCTGTTAATTTTCCACTGCAGTGCCATAAATCGTACCGAAACCCTTCGCAAAGTGGCAACCGAGAAGCCGATGGCACTTTACCGGTTGTGGAAAACTCGATACGCCCGGTATGGGGTCGGGCAAGAACAAACTTGTATCGAACTAAAAAAAATCTATCTCCCAAAGCTTTCTCCATTGTCTAGCATCGTTTGCTGAGTTGTGCATTTCGGCTGTAGCCTATCGTCCGTTGGTTCCGCTTTGGTCCTCCTAATACCCTTTCCGTATGTCACCTATTGCAACTATTCGATCGGTATCGGTATGACTGGATTCGATGAAAGTGTCAGAGGTGGAAAAAAAGATCAGATTTTATTTTTCATCCTTTTGAGAAGGATCGGTACTGTTCGAAACGGGTGGTAATTTGATACATTTATGGTGATTTTATTACGGTTTGTCTCTTCATGGTACCATAGTTCTTTTCACAACGTACCTATAACGTAACCTAAACAATTGCTTCTACAAGTTTTAACTTTTCTTTTCCTTCTTAATGCTTTGTTTATTTTTCCAACAATTATTTATTTGCTGTTATAAACTTTACTATACTTTTCGAAACTTTCATCGTTAACAAGCTTATTTTTGAAATAATATTTTCTTTTGAGGAAAGTTTTCCTTTTTAATCGTTTCGTATCAATACTCCGGCACTATCCTCATGATATTCAAACCTTCAAAATGTATCCTTCCATAAATTCTTTCCCTGCTATTCAAGATTATTTTCCTATAACACATACACAATCGAGTGATCATTTCTGTCTCCGTTCATGCTGTTTCTCAACGCTTCCGAGCATCCTCTTCAACCAATGCGGTCCTCCACTATTGCAGGCTGCTTGCGTTGCCTTTGATATCTTTCCCGATGACAGAAGCTCTAAGCACAGCCAAAACAGCAACCACTGTGAGAGAGTAAAATGAAAAAAAACACCACTCTAAAACCCGAAACATGAAATCAACGTTTTAAAAATAATAAAAAATAACAGAATCCCACCACGACGAGGTAAACTTGTCCTGTGCAAATGGCGCTTTGCTCATGCGGAAGGCGCATACAGGACACACCGGCAAGCAAACAGGTAGAAAGGCAAGCCAAATAACGGCATCCGTTCCTATAATGATACCTTCCACCAAAAAGGTGCATGTTTGAGGGGTTTCTGATTTTCCCTCACGAATTCCCTACCTGACGATTCACCGGAATCGATTCACGGCTCGTCCCTTCAGCTGCACGGCTAATCGAGATGCGTGTACGTGTGTCTCTGTGTGGAAAGGAGAGCCCTGGTCCCGGCCACGGATCATCAGGGGATGATTTGGAATGGTTTCTGTGTTTCCTTTGAACGGCCATCGGGACCTGAGCCGTACTATGGTGGGTACGGTGCGAGCGCATCCCATCACAACGATCCGAACCGAAAACCCGTTTGTGTTTGTGTGCGGCTAAATGAAAAGCATGGCAACACGGAACTGGCCAAAAGCGTAAGGGCTCCAGGGGTGATAAGCACACATTGTTTGCATTTGCTATCTGTTTACGCTTTCGCCTAGTCAAAGGTTAACGACAGGTTGACCATACGGTGAGACCGATATCCGGTATACGGCCGAAACCCCCTTGGAAGATCCGTTTAGAAATGGGTCTAAAAAGTTTGCTTCTGTTTGCTTCTCTGCCTGAACGAAGGATCGATCGTTTTGCATGAATGAATATTTAGCAAATGAAGTCCCTTTTTCTACGCTACCTCAAACATTACCCAGGAAGACACAAATGTATGATTTAAATAATCAACATGCTATATTCGGAATTCTATCTATATACCATCGTCATGGCATTTAATTCTCCTGATAAGTTTGAAACATTAGTTTCACAGTTTTGCACCTCGTTTTTGCAGACCATACTTCATAATCAGCTCATTTATCCGGTCGTAAATAAAATCACCCTTCGATGATGCTCGAGATTAAGCTATTTCAACCACACCACCAATAACTAGAAGCAGCAACACCGCTGCAACGATGCAACGAGTGGAAAAGGGAGTTAAATCAGCTGGCAACAGTTACCATTTATCAGCCACCCTTCGCTACCACCGCATGTCGCAGCTGAATGAGAGCTGCGTTTCCAGCGCTTTTTTTTTTGTTCCTTCCAGTCTCATCTCCCAAGCGAAGATCGATCGACCCGCATAGCAGTTCGGTTTTATCGCCGCTCCGGGCCAGCTCCGGGCCAGCTCCTCGTGGGCATTCCTTATCGACCGTCTGCATCTCGGCGATGCTAGTAGCGTATGCACCGGCATAGAAAGTTTTCCACAGGCCCGATGCGAGAATCGGTTAAATCACTCTTTAACATTTCCATTTACCGGGGTCAGAAATTTTAATATCCGACAAATAGATGGCGGTACCGTCGATTGGTTTCACATTAATTTTCATCTTCACACTAGAACGGACGATGCGTTCGCCATCCTTTCCGGTTGGGTTTAAAAGCAAGCATTTCTTAATTCAAACCAAAGCCATGGTGGACATGGTTTTATGCTGATGCGGTAACTTATCTTCACTCCCCCAGGAATACAATAAACATTCTTCATTCCATCTTCACCATAACGTACTTACCTTGTCTCCTCGCGCCGTATTTCGATACCTTTGCCGTATCTCCCAGCACGTGCCCTCTTATTGCGCAGCTTGCACTCTAATGTCAGTCAAGAATTCACAAATCTCCACGCTGCTACGGCAAACACTGCCGGTAGATGCAGCAAGTCATCGCTAACGGCTAACGAATATTATGCAATAAGTCAGCTGTCGGGTTCGGAAAGGAACCGCGAATGCCTACTGACGCAACTGTGCCAACTTGGATGGAGGTGTTTATTTTGGAAATGAATATGTACCGCTTGTTTGATTATTTGTTCGATAATTTTTTTCCGCGTGGTACATGCGTGTGTGTGTATGTTTTTTTTTATCATTCTCCACTGCCACAACATCTCGTGGTCTCGAGCGTTTCGTGCACGGGCATTTTAAAACAAATATGTTGCACGAGAAGCAGGCATCAAACGGAACCGACCGGTGAAAGGTTTTTCCACTCGCCCGAGAAGAGAGATGTGGGTGTTTAGATCTGAGCTCATCTCGTTGCCTAATATTTCGGCGTTCTACGTAATGTTCTGTGCCAGGCAAACATATTTAAATCAGTGCTTCCCAAATGTACGTGGTGAGAAAAAGGTGTGTAAACCAACGAATTGATTTTCGATTTCTTCACCCACCAACGCTCTCACAGGAAGAGATCAATCGACGGTTGATGCGCACGATGCTTGACTTTTAGAAAACTTCTGCACTTGCTCAACTTATCCGGTTCAGTGGTTTCGATTCCGTTCCTCAGACACGGAGACGTTGACATTTTCTTCCGGAACTTCCTGTCACTGGATATGGGCGGAGCGGTGTTCGTTTACTGGTCTTCTCGTATTCTAGGATTTCTATATCTGTCTTCCAGCAGACATGACCTTCAATTTTTAATCATTTTTTTAACAAATCATTCCCAAGATCCCGCCGTAATATTGTTTCCCAATGTATTTTGGGCGAAATAGCCACGGGTAGTATGCGTTTTGCCTTCACCAACCTTGCTATAATTAACAAGGGTGAAATGCATGGGAAACCGTTGAAAGCGAATATTTTCCTTCCCGACCTTGAGGCCACGTTGGATGGAGATGGTAGAAAAAGGGTTGCGTTATTTTTTGCTAACGATCCGTTAAAAAGCTTATTTTACCGTCATTAATAACCCTATTTGAAAGGTACAATAATTTGTACGGCTAATGGTTCCATCGCGGCTGACTACCATTGCACGCGCTAATGTTGTTCATTAAACAACGAATGTTATGCGCGAAGGTTTTAATTTCAATTGTATTTAGTTCACCTCTAGCAAAGCAATTCAGGAGCGGTATCTAAAATTGTTATATGTACATTAAATCATTGAAATATATGAACTATGACATAGAATTTAGTAGAGGTTTTTTGATACAGTGTGGTTGAAAACAATAGTTACGCGCTAAAAAACTAGTTCATCTCTTTCAAAGAAGTTTATTAAACTTTCACCAAATTTAAAAAAATAATTCGAATATAATTTGTTTTTGCCAGAAGAACAACCGTATATCTTATTTAAAAAACGTACAAAAACTAGATAAAGTATTTTTTTAACATTACAACTTTGTAATTGTGTATAAATCGATTGACTGTCTTGAGTGTATCCATACTCCAACTTTGATGTTGAGCGATTCCTGCACAAAACCATACATCTGGGTAAATGTGCAGTTCTTATTCGAACTATCTACTGATGGCTCTAAATTTAATGCGATTCGTGTCATAACTATCTTTACCAGCTGTGCCTTTCCATCTGTGTAATCAGCAATTAGTCAATCATTTATATTTATTTGTTGAACTTATTATGTTTGATAAAATATTTGATTTGTTAAAATAATTAAACACAGTATTTTTCAACCAATTTACCAAAGCGTAGTATTTATTGAACGCAAGATAAAAGCACTTTTTAAGGAACTTTCATAGTCATGAATATAGCACGGTACACATGCTGAATTCTTAGAAGATATTGGATAGATGGATACAAGAATGTTTATGGAGAAAAGGCACAACCAACCTTATTAATCGATAAAACTATGTTTTGGATGTTTTGATATATTTAGTGAAGAATTCTCCAGAAACACAGGATTTCCAAGATTTAGAGATAATTTTAGGATTTAGAATTTTTCTTTTCTTGGAGGGAAAACCAACCTAGTACCTCAGTGGAATGAACTTAACTATAGAAATATAAATTCGATTTTGCTCCAACATAGTTAGAAGATATTCGTAAGACTCAAGGGTTAAATTTCATTACTTTTTGTGACACTAAAATAAACAAAAAATTGACATCATATTTCGGCAATTCAGTTCACTCGTTAGGTCAAAATTAGTGTTAATGCGGTTAATGAAAAAAGGGAACAGATACAAAAGCGTCGTTTCTTCTATCTAGATTTGCTGTTTAGTAAGATCCTGATGGTTATATCACTTTATCTACTTCTATATACACAATGAAAATTATAATCTACATCAACATCTTCATAGTATATCACCTATCTCCCACCATCATCTACTTGCGTAAAGAACCAAAGGTACATAAAAAGGACAAAACGAGGTAAGGAATGCGCATAACATACGCCTCAACAAAATCCGATTTCCAATTGATTTCCTTCTGTGGTTTCTGCAAATGTCTACAACCATCGACTACATTTGCCTTTTACGTGAGGTTAATATGCACTATACATTCGACGCTACTGTACAATAATGCAGAAATCTAAATATTTACGACACTGTTGTCTGTTGGGAAAGACAACGGCAACATCTGCAACATCACACGCTGCTGGAGGTGTTTGTGTGTGTATGTGTTTAGCTTGGGGACAGACACATTAACCAATGTCGATCGATACACAACACACATCACAACAGCAAACCTACCGAGCCTAGAGGAACGCTTGTTTCGTAAATGACCTCACGCTGACTTATTCTATCTCCGCTTATGGTGGAGTCTGTTGTCATAACAATAACCCGCACAGGGAAGCGAATGAAGTAGCATTTGCATCACATAACTTATAGCCCGACATGCTCGCTCACGATGCGTTATATTTACTGGCTTTGTCAGACAATTTCTATCGCCCTAGGTACCATCGAGTGGTGCTCTGTTTTGCTATACAAAACAGAACACTAGGAATAAAAAAAAAAACAGATTCACATTCAGGCAAGTGAAGCTGCGTAAAAATCTCCACACGCGATGCCATCACACGCTACCAACGGTAAAGCGTAATGGTTTGATTCAGTCCTCCACTGTCTAAAATATGCGAAGTACGAAACACCGTGCTGGTGAATATTTCTTACTCGGTACAGCGTACAGCATGTACATTGCGCCTCACTACGGGAAGAGTTGATGGTGGAAAAATTGGCCACATTGCTGACTCTAAGCTGCTTAGCGCCCTGATCTGCTTAGCAAAGGAGAAAAGCGACCTTATCGACTGTTGGGTCGACTTTATGTCGGTAGTTGGTAGCATGGTCGCCATTTTTGTTTCCAAACATCCATCCCACTCACATATAACTTCCGGATGTGTTTCGGCATGTGCACGGCATCACCACTGCTCTGAGACCACTGCCACTCGCAAAACAATCATCCTGGAATAAATGTCCACACATCCTTGGCATTGATGAAACTCCATCAACATATCACCGAATGTTTGTCTCGTTCGATTTGTTCTATCTCCTGCAGGACGTAAAGTCCGATGTTCATATCATCTCAGTTTTTTTTGTTTTGTTTTTTCGACAACAAAACGTACCCATCTTTCACTCAGCACTCATATATGTTAAGCTCATTTGGGAAGGTTTTTACACCATCAATAGCATCATTAGAGCTGGTCGTGGTTGTGGTGGGATATTTAATGGGTTCACCAATGACAAAAGGTGATATAGATTTTCGTGGAACCAGCTATTCATGAATGGTTGTCGGGTGGTTCAAACAGGCCATGCCGCTCATTATGAGCAGCTTATTTAGGATATGCTTTGCAGATGGGAGTGTTATTATGTGACATTATTAAATATTTTATTCCACATGTAAATAAAGGTTTAGTTAGGGAAAAATTGAACGGTACATTTCTATTTCTTTCTTTTATATCCTGAAGCGAACTGATGTTCATTATAAATTATATTAAACGCTTACTTTATTAAAACAATAGTTTACAACCGTTCTGAGTTCGGTCCATGATTTGTATGTGTTTTTTTTTTCTTTTCTATAACGAGTGCTACCCGAATGTCAAGCAATGCTAACAAACTACATTTCAGTTGCGCTTCTTTTTTACGTCTTTTACCAACGATTTTCCATTTGCAACGGTTTTACCCACACCGGACACATTTTTCAATTTTCGCTGGTGTGTTTTTCGCAGAATGATCTGAATCAGCGTGGCGAACAATCCCACCGGAATCATGGTGATTAGCACCAGTATGGTGGCAACGTCCACAACGTGTCGGGGCCAAAACGATAGATACAGTGCTCCACTGCGCATGTAATCGATGCCACTGTCCTTCTTTAGCACGTAGTCAACATAATAAAGGACTTTGTGCATAGGTTCTAGCGGTTGTTCACGAAACTGTCGGGATGCTTTCATTGCTGCGTTGCGGAAGCTGAGAAAAAATAATGCATGCATATAACCTTGAAAATTTTTATAAATTAGCGGTTAGAAGATTGTTACTTACTCTGGTTCGTTGAGAATTTGATTAATCGCAACCAGTACACCTTCTTCGGTAATATTTTGATAATCAAGCTTTATGCCATAACCGGCCTCTACCGCACGGTTCACAAGGATCTCTTGATCTCCTACCAAGGGTAAACCCAAGATCGGTTTACCGTAGTGCACTGTCTCCATCATGCTAAGCAATCCACCGTGCGTAATGTGCAGTCGGACATTTGGATGGGCGAGCAGTTGTTGTTGCGGCATCCACGGTCCAATGATCACATTGTCCGACTGATTCGGTAGCGTTGCATTCTCCCACTTCCAGATAATCAGCACCTGGCTAAGCTTGCTGAATGCGCCCACGAACGCTTCCCGCAAGCTGTCGGGAAAATCGGCCGATCGAATGTTGGTGCCCATGCTGAAGTAGACGACACCGTTCCTGGCCTTTTCTACCCAATTGATCACATCCTGCGAGAAGCCCGTATCCTCGAGCTGTCTGATGTGTGCTCCACCGATTTCGATCATGTTCGGTACGAACGGACGGGCAAAGTTAATCACCGGATGACTGTTGACCATCACCAAGCTTACGTTGTGGATGAGATCTAGCAGTGGTGGTTGATTCCGTCGCGAAAAATACCGTTGGTAGACGGCTTCTTGTGAGGGTAAATACAGATACCGGTAGTTAAACTGCTCACAGATGGAGACGAATGTATTCCACACTCGCTGCACCAAATGCATTCGATCGGAGTACCCCAGCGAGGGGATGGGATTGTAGGCTGGATTGTGCGGATTCCCCACCATCTCGTTGGTGTACTTATTGGAGGCAGCCGCGCTGTACACAATCGCCGGCACACCGTAATGATAAGCCAGCCTGGAGGGAACATAGACGCTTTCTGATAAGATTGTACACGGTAGGACGTGGGGGTACGATTGTCACCCTATCGATGGCGTCTTGGTTTGATCTGGAAACGAATTCTACCGTACCAGTTCCTTTACTCACCCGAGTAAACTTTCACACAACACCTGATCCAGGATTACCAGGTCAAAGGTCTCATTTGGGTTCTTCAGCAGCTCTTGCAGCTTCGGATGGCCGAGCGTATAGTCGGCCATTGCTGCGGTACCGTAGATGAGATTGGTATTGCCATAGAAGCTTGATTTATCTCGCTTGGTAAACACGTTGGCATGCAGTCCATAATCTATCCAGAAATAACCAGATTGTATAGTCAGTAGCTAGTGATAAGCCGGTTATATGATTGGCAGTTCACTTACCCTCAATATGGCTAAACAGTCCAGTTATCCTCAGCTGTCGAATGTTCTCGTACGCATACTGGATCTCAAAAGGACTTACAATAGTTAGCTGCAAAATGGATCACAAACTCAATTTATTGGTTCACACACTACACGATTATTTCACAATTATAAACACACGCTCTCACATACATTGTGGCCTCTTGCAGCGAGTGCCTCGAACAGCACCTGGCCGAAGATATAATTTGTCTTGCTGATACTTGGAAACACGGCAAGAATTTTGGCGGCATCTGAGGTGTCTAACGTGCCAGTTAGTACAATCACCGCCAATGCAACGCATGTCACCAGAGATCTACTTCCGACGACCATCCTACACTCACAGTATTACTCACGGTAAGGCCCGATGTCTGACAGTCAAACAACTGATGTCGAAGCGCGTAGCCATACTGACGTAGTTTACTTCCACTCTCTTCCGATAATGTGACGAAGAGTCGCACGCGTTCTGCTGATAGCAGAAGTCTCGATAAGGCGACCGAAAAACATCGAATTCAAACGCTCCACGTAACTCCACCAGTTCACCGCGTTTGGAAGCAATCTCGATCTGTTTTCATTAGCCACCATTCAAATTGTCCCTCGTACGAGGAAGTACACGTTGGCAACCTCGGCACATTAGATTTAGACCAAATTAGCTCTACCGGATGCTGAGGGTGCAATTTTCATCGAATTTCCGTCCACCCCAAAAGGCATGTTCGAGTCGACCTTGAAACAGGGATGCTGAGTGTCCCTGGAAGGCAAAATGGTTCCCTTGGGCATTTTGGTCGAACTAAGGGATCTAGCATGAACTGGGAAGAGAAAATCGATATTTTTCGTTCATTATGGCGAAATGCGACGGTACTCTGGCGGGTGTTCATTGCAGCCAGAGTTTCCAATTCTCGTGGCCAACGTTTAAACAATCACGCTTCTTCGTCTCTCTAGCGTGCAGCATTTCACCCGTGTATAGGGAACATGTCTGTTGCCATGGTAACATCGTATCCTGCGAGTCCACATCACCATCATGTCTGTCTGGCTGCGTTCGGGTGTACTTTCTATCCCGGCACACAGAAAGCAAACAGTAACACCCTCATGGACATACACCCACACACGGACACACGATTTACCCTCCCATCATAAACGTAATAAAGAAGTGGAAAGCGTTTTGCAATCGCTTTTTCTGCAGCCGGATGGCGTAGTTTTGATGCGCGCTGCCCCCTTTGGAAAGTGGCAATTTCGCTGAAGGGCAAACCTGCCGGTAAACGAATCGAATTTTGACGCAATCATCGTGAACAATATGTAGCAGAAATGTGGATGCTGTGTATTTTAACCTGTGCGGAACAGGACATTACGCGATGAGTTTGTTTTTTTTTATTATCGCACGCCTGCCGTTCTAGAATGCTAGAATTAATATTAAAAGGGATAAAAATGAAATACATGCGCACGTTTTGCAGCGTTCTAGCCGCCCCTGAAGGTCGCAAAAAGCGCACAAAAGCGCGAAGTTACATTTGCATGTCATTGAGTCCTTTTTTTGTTCATTTGTTTATCAGCCTATTGGTAGGTTTTATTTGTCACTAGAGATTAATTTCAATGATTTTACAATTAAAATCATATATGATTCAAGTTTCTATTACGAAACATTATTAAAAATAAGATATATGTTTGTAGAACTCTATCTGTATTGTATATCTTTTTTAAAATGTTAGCCATAATAGTTACACGATTTTTTTACCTTCGTGATCCGATAAGCCGGCCACTTTGACTAAGAGTTCTTGTCAGGGAGGATCGGTACGGATGAGATTTATGAAATACAAATACAAATACAATACACCACAAAGCCGCGTCTTTAAGAAGAAGCGCATTTATGTAAGAAAAAGAAGGGAATTTATAATGAAAAGATAAGTTTGAATATAATGAAAGGATCTAAGAAAAATATAATTTTTACAATTTTACAAAAAAATATAATTCATACTATTTTTGAAATCATTAAAAGTTTTCTTTCAATGTTTATGTATTTGAACTATGAACTGTAGTAAATCATTTACTTTATGGTAACTCACATGTAAATTAGTAACCAACTTAAGAAATTTCTTTAAATTTTCACCCTATCAACCACATAAGTAAAAATATAGATTTTTAATAATTTGTTTTCCGTATTCTACATTCATCATAAATGTAACGAAGTAACCAAGGAAATGCTTTCGTGCGTATTGTCCATATACTATAAATACAATGGTCACTCATATTACGTATTATTTACGTCAAGTAGGGCGTAATCCTTGCTGTCTCTGATGTTATCATGTTCATTTTTATAAATGGCACAATTTCTCAACATATCTTTCGAGCACCGTTTTGTAGTATGGGTCACAACAAAATCCCTTCCTCCATCATCATAAGCTCTTGACAAATGCATGAATGTTTCACTTAAGTATCGTGTTGCATTATACCCGTGCCATACCTTTACAAGCCAGGTGTAACATACCAGTTCCGAAACAATTCCTCAACCGAAAAAAGTCCACCAACACTCGTCAGATGCTTATTTGCGCCATGAGACCTCGAAAATCCCTACCGGGTTTGTTTCACCAACCTTAAACCACCAGTCGGTGCAGTGTTCACCACAGTGAGCCACCGTGAGGTCCCGAAATGCATCAGCTGTTGCATCCTGGCCGGATCTCATTTTACGGTTTTCGTGCCACCATTTACACTCGTACCATCTGCCATCCTACGCATTCATCCATTCATACCACGCATTGTTTCCTGTGCTCGCTCGTGCGTTTTACACCGGGGAAACCTTTAACCTTACGCTAGGTCTTTGCCCACCTGGTCAGTAAATTCTCTCTGTGGCCAGCATTACAATTACAACTGCGGACAAACGCTGCCCATCCGTCAGGGTATATTTGCGCTCTAAGCATCATCGCAAACACTGCTCTTTGACGTCTATTTGTCCTGGTCCGTCGGTCTTTCTCTCGATTCCGCTTGGGGTGATAATTACACACACAATAGGTTATACCGAATCGGGTATCCGATTTTTTATGTTTCGGATAAACGTTTTCAATTGCATTTCACGCCTATTTATGTTCTTTATCTTCAATCGAGTTAAGAAGAATTCTACCACGTGTTTTGAAGAAATTAACAAGTTTTTTTAGGATTAATCTTTTGATAGATGTGGTTTAATTTATTTGCACCATTCTACCCTTCATCAATTCAGCTTAAAAAATTGCAACCGGCAATTTCTATTCTCCAAACATATTTCATCTTCATCCTTCCTTCCTAGGTTTAAATTTTTTAACCGTATGAAGAATAACTTTATAGATCAAACCAACCCTACCCGTTGCCGATTGTCGTGTAAAGTCATTCCAGCTGGGCGATGTGGCTTTGCTACAGGAAACAGGAAAGAAGTCATTCTAGCCAACTAAGTCTTATGTGCCCGATTAGTGTTGAACCATAACCTCTAACAGGGCTCAGACCAACAACTTTCTCTACCTTACATTACACTGGCACACACACGCGTTCTCTATCGAATGCAACCAATATAGGTCCAACTTTTCCTAAGCAGCTTTCCTTCTGCACGGCATTCTAGGGCTCATCCGCACATCGGCACAAGAAATAAATCTTTTATCCATCAACTTACCCCGTCCAGCAGGAAGAAGTTTAGCTTTACATTCTCCCAGGAGAACACTTCATCAGTGTTTTTGTTGTATTTTTCTTCGTACCAGCTTTGTACTCTGTTAATATCGAAAGTTTACGGATTGATGTTAGGCTTTCTTTGACGAAGAACATTGATGTGCATTGTTGAAGCCCATACAGCTGGTACAAAATACTTATTTGATGATTTGGACCGCAACGTAATACAACGATTCCTAAATTAAATGAAACATCTATAGCAACAGTCAACCGTGAATGTCTCGATGCATGTTAAATTGCAATAAACCAAGTTCACACTTAAAATCAATGACTTCTTCGGCATGAGCAGTCAACAACGGTTATGTGCTTTATCCTCCGTACTAACCAAACCGGCCTGAACTTATGCATCGTTTTCACTGATTGATTCGAACCTATTTTTCCATCGTGCCGCACAACCGTTCTTTCAACAACGGTGCTACCTGCTCGATGGACCAACCTTACATCCGTGTAGTACATCCGAAACATAATAAATCTCTTGCCAGCAATTCCAGCTGACAAGAAAGTGGGATTTATTATGTACATACACAAACCGTACTAGGTAAAAAGCCGTCTCCATGAAAATGCTTCCCTCAAGACCTTCAGAAACCGTTCGGGGACTAGACCGACACTCATTACATTCCGCGAGCTAGCGCAACAGCAACGCCGCGCCAGCGAGAAGTGTATGTGAAAATGTGAAAAATCGCATCGGAAAACCCAACCGCTTCGCTAGTCCGTGGCCGTTGTTGTTTTACAAGAGTAAAAACATACGGGTACATAAGGCTATGCTGAAGGTTGTATCAGCAAGCACCATATTTGGATGGTGAAATGTTTGTGTATTGCGTCCGTTGGGAATGTGTTCGAGCACAGACTGTTATTAAGCCATTAAAGTAATGGAGTTGTCATTTTCGATTTTGTTTGCTCTTCTTCTACTACCTAAAGTGGGGAGCAGCATCAGACAAAACTAGGTGTTCAATTTTATTAGTTTCAAGAACGTACAGTGGTTTTTGGACATGAACATGTCGTGTTATTGCATTTTTCTCTCTAACATTGCTGTATACTTTCATACATGTCTGAACTTTATTGAATTGAAAATTTGCGACTTGTTTGTTAAAAAACATATTAATTCCTACCGTTTTCGCGTATCCTTTCCTAAAATTATGTACGGCCATCCTAAAATTAATGCCTTTTCTGATAGAACTAGTTCATTCAAAAGTTTCCTATCATGAAGTTAAGTGTTACTTCGGTTTATCCCATAATTACAATCGGTAATATTGAAAGTTTATCCCTAACCCCAATTTGAACATCCAGCATCAAGGCAAAACTCACTATTGTCACATTCTCATTATGAAAAGAAATATTAGAAATCATGTGACAAACACAGATGCTTCCCGTGCATGGAATGGTTTTCGTTCTGTGTTCTCACCATCTAACGGTTCCAAGCGTTTGTTACGCTCATGCACAGCACCAGCTACAGATGCTATTAATGTTCATTTTATTGGTGGTCCTTAGGTACTTAACCATACACCGCTGCCAAGCACCATATCATAACCGTGCTGTTCATGCATAGAAAACCCGTTCGTTCAGGACCCATTTAAACCCATCCCCCTACTGATGAGGATTTCCAGCCCCACCAGCACGAAAAGTGTACCGGAAAAGTGGGCCATAAAATTTTCACTTTCTCAATTTTCTTTAACATTTTCCTTCATGCACGTAACCGGCGTAAACGTGGTACTTTGCAACCCGGCAATGCAATACCAATGCACCACGCCACAGAGAAGTGCATTGTGCCCCGTACGGTTTGCTAGCCATTGCCTACGATGGGTAGAATGGTCGACCGAAGATTTACGATGTTTTTCAATCACCCAAAAGCCACATACCGAAATCAACGACCAACGGGGCTTCTTCACACGGATTTGTGGATGGGTTTAAGGTTTCCAATTTTCCATGGCCGAAAAGTGCAATTTGTCACGGACTTGTTGCCGTACCGATTTTCATGACGGCTGTAGTGCTAGCTTTTTAATGCCATTTTCGAAACTCGAGGAAAATCACAACTTCACCCAATCAGTGTCGACCGTAATGTGCAATAAGCTAATTGTCCTGTGGAACGTTGGCAGCCACAACACTGCATCCATCAACTTGGACAATCCAAATGTGTTGCTGCATACTGATTAATACGACTGTTGTGACGAGGCGTAATCGTAAATGTTGCTGCAAGATATAGATTTTTCTATTTACAAATAAGAAACCATACTGTAATTGTTTGGAGCAAAACTCCTCCTATTGTAACAACGTGCTAAACTGTCACTCGACTCCCTGTAGGTCGCCATTGTTGGAACATTTTCCGACGCATTCATCATTAATTGAAGTGCTGCTTCGGGTTACCACCAGGAAATGCAACAAACGCGACTCATCGCGCATCTATCAACACGTCGGCATTCGGTACGATGCGTGCGGCGTTACTGTTTATTTACTTACACGACTGTCACTGTATGATTTATTAATAGAGAGCAAACGATTTCCTGGTTCGACTGCACTTTTCATTATCGCTTGCCACCCATCATAACATTAGCTCCGATGACTAAAATACTGCTTCAAACAAACGAGGAAAATGCTGTTTGTGTAGTGCATTGTCTTAAATGTTTTTCTATGCAAGTGTCGAACATTGAGCTGTTATTTCCTGTATCGAGCACTTGATGAGCGTATTTCGTTGATAATTTGTATTTGTTCAACACATGGCAATACACACAGTTTCAATACAAACAGATAAAAGTAGTTCATACTAAGAATAATTGGCTAATCTCTGAATGTAAATGAATATTCATAGAACCTCAGTATAAAAGTAATTCAATAACCACTACACTGCGCAAATGTTTTTCTATTCATGATCTCAATTCTTTTTTTTTACCGAAAGAATAACCAGGCCGTTTATCTTGGATGATCGAGATCCTTAATAAAAGCTAAAGGAAAATACGAGTCAAAAAATAACTTCATTTATTTTCTTTGTTGTGTTTTTTCCTAATCATCACTACGGTTGTCATTCCATGGAAGATGATTAATTCCTGCCGAGTGAAGATAATCAAGTGAAAAGATAGAATTGATTTAGATGATAGTGAGAATGGCAAGCTGCCATAAGGAATTGGCTACATGATATCTAGACGAATTGATCATTTTGTTAATTAATTTGAATTGTATTCCACTAATATAACAGTTTTAAATAGCAAAAAAAAAACATTACAAACCTTCTATAAAACATATAAAAGTAATTGTTTTACACAGATCCATGGAACTACTAATGATACACTATTTACTATAAAATATATTAACAACGTAATGAGCAATTCTCTGCATAAGACATGTTATTTCAGCATTGATTCTCTAACGTAGAGTATTAAGTGGGACTAAAACTCGTCATGTTTTTGCCTTTAATCGTGTATTACTGAATAATCGAAATAAATTCTACATATGAGAACTAACGAACTGCCTATCTATTGTCCGCTACGTTTATACACAATTTCATATTTACTACATGTTTTATGAAACATTCGTAGCAAAGTGTTTCAATTCTAAATTTCAACTAATTAATATAAAACTTATAGTTGTAATTTTGTTGTTGTTGTTGTTGTTGTAATTAAACGTTTAACGGTTATGGCAGTTAAGCAACATAAACACATTCTATATACACTAAGCCGATTTCAAAATCATTTAACTGCCAAAGAGCCGTTGGGAGTACACTACCTTACTTTGCATTTAACCTGTAAGCGTGGTACAGTGAAATTTTGGGAAAAATGATCACCAAGATCGTTTGTCTCACCAATCCCAATCTATACGACAGCACAACCTCACTACAGTAGCACATCAATCCACCAATGCGGTGCCACTAGAGAGACGTGAGCCATCTCATTTGGGAGGACGCAAATGCAGGTCAATAGCATTTGCTGAGGACGTAGCTTGCCTCGCAGATGCATCACGGCGGAGACAAACAAACGGTCGAATTGTTGCTACAGGCCAGATACAAACTGTTCCTTTTTCTGACAGTTCCCAGCTTATTCCGTGCAACGTCCGCACTTGGTGTGCGTGCGCCGTTCAAGGGTACATATTTAAATTGGAGAAAGAACGCACGTTCACCGTAAATCCAAACAGTGGCCCTTATTTGTTGTCAGCGTAGCTGCCGTCTGTTTGAAGAAGCATCTTAGCAGTGACCCACAGATCCGGGCGGAAGATTACGATCGAGCGCTGTCACATGTTTAGCCTACCGTCTTGGTTACGGATTCGGCCAGACATACCAGCGTCATTGAAACGTCGCTTGCCGACTGATGGGACATATCAATATGAAACAATCTACCGAACTATGAAACGATCTTCATCTTTACCGAAAAAGTGATGCTTCCTGATGGTTCTACAAGTTCTCTCAAATGATGAATAATTCTTGGATCACGACCAAACAACCTCGTACTTTTGTAATTATTAACAGTCGTTTGCCGCATCGATAGTTCCGTTGGCAAAGGTCCGAGTTAAAACATAGTTGACGAACCGATCATCCCAATGAACCTTAATGGATGTGACTTATCTTTCAAGTAGAGGAATGGACTTTAGTGAATTTTGGAACTTTGTCAAAAATTTTGTTTAAAATGTCAAAAATCTTCGATCAAGCTGTTATACACTTGATCAAACAGCACAACTTTTTTTTGCACAAGAGAGTTGGTTTTTGTATGATTTCGGTTTTTTTTACTACTCATGTCGTGTAATCCGTACCATAGCAAGCATTTCGTACTTTCTCAATTCTAAACGATGACTCATCATCCACACGCATGTTTCCGTGGGGGATAGTTGAATCTTTCTTGTCAAACACCCATCCCAAACTTTCGATGTACCATGAGGTTGTGAAAAATAGTTTCGATATTATTTATGCAGCATCTATAAATAAACTTCCCGGACGAAGCGACTAGAATCTTTCAAACTCCCTTGTGGCAAAGCAGGCAGTACGGTTTTCGACAGTGTGACAGCAGGACAAGATATTGCACGATGGACGTTTGTGGCTTGCCATGTTGCCATGATGCAAAGCTGCTATGCATAAACATTGAGAGTGGAAGCTGATGCAGTATAACGATTGCATCATTGATCATAAACATAATAGCTCTCATGAACGTTGGATGAAACCAAATCAATAATAACATCGAGACATTTCTCGTTATTGGTTGGAGCATGACACGCTTACGTCAGAAGGGAAGTATAGTCTTTAAAAATAAACGAACATGATTCACTTGCAGACTAAATGGACTAAATGAGTCAAACTCGCACAGTTGAAGTCACGTGGGGAAATCTTTGTGAGTGTCCCTCGACCTCCACCATAATGTAACATAATGTCACATGCATGAACACAGCTGACAGTGAAGCTACAGTTCCTATATGGCTTTTTTAAACTTTGCCAGCGCATGACCGACCCAACCTAGCAAACCGCTGGACCACCAAATGGATGGTCCAATAAAATTCGAATCAAACAATTAACCACCACCGAAGAAGTTCATAGGGTCGCGATAGTGGAAACCATAGTGGTAGTAACAGTAGGTCACCCGGTTGTTGATCTTTGTCAAAATGGATTCCAACCAAAGATAGGCTTCAATTGACTACAGATCGTGTTGACCCTTTCCATTTCAAATAAAAACAATAAGAAAAATACCTTCGTTTGTGCTTTGCCGACAGCTGGAATGGCTTCAAAGCGTCATCAATTATACCGATCGGGTTCAATCGTGCTAATCGAAGCATTGGTAAGATGGAACCCATTTTGTGACCAACCCTTCCAGTGCATCAAAACCGATTGATCTGGATGCCTCACTGAAAATAAATATGTTTTCAGGTGTTGGCATGTAATTCATTTTCAACGAAAAAAAAAATCTATTACAAGTCAAAGTTGTATTGTAACCCGGAGAAGAATCACCAGCAGTACCTGGAAAAAAAGGAAAAGGTCTGTAAAACAAACAGCACATCTTTGAAACGAAAAGCCCTAGCCATAAAGCTGAGATTAGCTGAAGGATTTGCACCTCTTTGCGATTACAATGGCTCAAGACGCCAGGTAGCATGAATGTATGAAGTTCTCACTTAACTTGAATTTGAATTATCTACCAACAGCGAGTATAAAAACTTTAAAGCCCTTCTCATGTAACAATGAGGCTTTACGGCTTTTCTAATCCTCGCCAAACCAATCAGAGCTTGTGGTCAAGGAAAATAGAAGCCATCAGTGTTCCATTTTCAGATGAAAAATAAAAATAAAAAGTTTAAATAGCTCTTGAGTGAAGTGTGAACACGTTTCACGTTTTCTTCTTTGACGCTAAGCCCTTTTTCAGAAGAGCACGTCTAAGATCTTTATCATTAGCTCTCGCCTAGGATTAGGATGATACTGAGAGTCTTTTTTTAGGGATCCGTTTATCGTGTGTCATAACATTATGAAGTTTATATTACGTTCGTAATTCTTCAAACAAATCGAATAATTTATAAGATATAAACACCAGTTCATGGAGTAACTTTTCCGTTTATTCTAATTCATTTTTTTGTATATTATCCCTAAGTTTATAACTCAGTTAAATGTCTTCTTCCTAAACACTGCAATGTTTAAATTTGACAAATTTGCGTTAATTAATTACATTTTTTTTCCTTTTTGATTTTGTGCTATCTAAACCGTTTACTGATTCTGCAAGAGATCTTTACCACATTTTCCCTAACAATATGTTCATATTTTATTCAATTGCAGCTTTTACTTATATTTCTTTACCTGCAAACCGACTCACTCGAACGCAATCGATCGTACGAACTGTAGAACCCTGGAAGACAACAAAACGTCAAAAGAATATTGCTCAATCCATAAAAAGGTACGTATTGCACGGTAAGCACTAAGATGCCACATTCAAGGTTTAGCTCATTTAATTACCAGCTGATTAGGTTTTAAATTAAAAATGCACTCCGACGCTTCTGGGAGCTACCAAGAAACGCCAACTGTGCAGCAAATCGTGACACTCCTTATGATATTGTGTCTTGTGCGCGAGCTACCCTAAGTATGACTTCTTTGTCAGTGCGGTGGATCATTTCGAATTCTACACCTACCCTAATCACATTACGTTTCATGATCCTTCTGCATGGAATACCTGTTTCATTTGCAAAGCTCGCACTTTTAACGCCCTTTTTAAAAGTGAACATTCTTGGACGAACTTGTTTTACGATTCTAACCAATAATTGATCGTACATTTTTGGATGGCACAGAGCTGCTTAAAAATAAATTCTTTTTCTACGCTTTTGCGGCACTTCTTGGGATGGTTTGAATGGACGAAACACACTCATTGTTCATTCTGTTGTCACATACGTTTGATGGGTGATCTTATTGTTATAGCCAATTAGAAGCACTAAGGTGGCATCGACGCAAGGTCATTCAGAATATTCTTTTACCTTTTCAAAACATGATTAGTTACTTGATTGATCATCTTGTAAACGATATCATTATATTTACTTTGAAAAAAGAAGTAAATTTTCATGCCATTTTTATGAAATGTAGTTAAAATTACTTCCATTAAATCCACATAAAAATAGCCAATCAACCGTTTGAAAAGAAAATTCCTTAAAGGAAAATGGAGCGCAAGCACCAGTAAAAAAAATCGGTCAGTTACGCAAAACGGTCACGTTTCCGACGGCGTAAGTAAAGATGCTGCCCAAAAGTCAACAGTTCACCCGTGTTGGTATATTTTGTACAAGCGCTAACCGGAATCATCTTCTGGTATTTGCACGTCAGTCCATTCAAAATGGTTCGCACCGTCCAACCGTGCGTGCGGTGCGGAACCGGGTAAGAATAGAATCTCGTACCACCATCCGAATTGCACAAACTAGAGAGAACGAAATGAAATGTCAGTGTAAAACACCCGACTACGTTGTACGAATAGTGGTTGTTAAGCGTGTTTTTGTTTGACCAAAGCAAGCGCTAGCCGGAAATTAATTTTCCCCTTTTTGTGCGGGTTTGTGTATGTATTCATAATTTTCATCATTTTCATTCAGCAACCAGTGTTGTACGGTAGGTGGACGTCATGGGGTAGTTCTTGGTTCATGGGGGACGCAGTAGAGAGAGAGAGAGAGAGAGAGAGAGAAACGGTGGCAATTCATGAATGCATATTTTATGGCTGCTGATTACTTACCCTCAGAACTCGGACTCAAACAGAAGCACGGTCCACCGGTGGAACTCCCTACATGGAACCTCACACGGTAGGCGACATCTTGCAGACATTACATTACCGCACGTATCCAGGTGCTAGACTGTTATGCTTTCCAAAAACCCTCTGCTCAAAGTTCCACATCCATCCACCATGACAATTGCTGATTGTTTTCGTATGCGTACGTACCTTGATGGTTTATGATTTTTTTCCCGTCTTCCCTTTGGCTACACTATCGACACTGCATAACGTTACGAACCAAACCATATCTAACCATGCGTTAAATTATATTAACAAATTTATTCACAACATATTCTTTCACAAAAAGTGCATTGTTATGAGCGATGAAATGCAACGGTTCGTTGTGTTTGCTGGGGCACCCAGCAACCCAGCCTAGTCGTTCTGCCGAACGGTTTAAAACCGCCCAATCCTAGCCGGTAGTCGTTTTGGATCACAGCCGTGGTCTACGGCGGATTTCAAAGTTGACAGTCATCGCCGGGATGACAAACGCCACCATCCCGACAGATGACGCCATGGGGCTAAATGCGACATTTTTAGCCTTTTCGTTTTTTTTCTGTGGATATCTCCTTTACGAATTCACAGGAACATGTCCGAAAGATTTCTACCAAACATTTGTCCCCCGCTTCTCATGTCTGGTCTGGCGTTCCGGTCCTTTGTTTGGCAAAACCGTTTGGTGAAACGTTAACGAAATGAAATTAATATTCTACTGCCTTCCAGCAAAGCGGCATGTGTTGGGCCCAATTGCACATGTTTGCCATTTATGGGTGGAGTTTTTCATAGCTCACATGCAGAGAAGAAAATTTACTGATCATGTGTGACACTTGCTGTCATCTTGATGATGTATACGTTTGGAAGAGAACTAGAGAGGACTAGGAAAATATATAGTATAATCTTCTAAATTTGGTAGTACAAATCTAACAAATTTTATTCAACAAATCTGAAACATGAATTAAAACAGAACAACAATGGAATTCACTAAAATTCTTTTTATACAACATTAATCTCATTTTTAGCAAATAAAAAACAATGTTTGGATTCATGTGCCAAACAGCAAAGCAGCTGCGAACTAACCAAATCGTACCCAACATTCGTCAACTGGTGTTATTGACCATTCTTTTCTCTTTCGCCAATACGGGAGAACGCATGGATTAAACCCATCTGTCAACTACACTGCATCGAAATAACAAACATACCGTCTTGCAAAACACTGGTGTTTGGTTTTCAAGCATTAAAAGTGAAATGCATTATAGAACAAAAGCGAGAGACAACTGATGTACCACCGCTTCTCTCGATTTCCGCGCCTATTGCCTCGATGAAACCAAATTCTAAACATAACTCCCCATATTGCACGGCACACACATGTACTATTCGTTTCGACATATGACATGGTGTATAATTTTTGCTCAATTCAGCAGTGTAATTCTTTGGATGTAAATCGTCTACTTAAAAATATCTACAATCTTCTGATTAAAACTTCATAGCAGACGGGTATAGCAACTATGTAAACTCGGTGTTTACTTTCAATCTGCATCAAAAATTCAAAGGATAAGCTTAATATGACTTAGCTTTTCAGTACTACGGTACGCTATCTTGTAGGAATTGAACGTAATATCTCTTTCAAGCTCTTTACATTTCTTTGATACATACCGCGCGCTTCATCAAACTATGGACTGCTTCAAACTCCGAACATTATTTACATATTAGCATTTTTTTATATAAAAAAGAAGGCAATCGCGTACAATTAATAGACGGTGTGGTAATAGTCTAGGTATTAACATAAAAAAACTGCTAAAATGTGAAGAATGTTCGTAATTCCATGCAGAACGGATATCATGTTCCGAAATCGAGTTATCATTTTATCTTCCTTTCTTCTCCTGAGACGAGATGAACTATATGAGATGCTTATGTAAGCCATACAGTAAAAATCATGTAAAATGACATGCTAAAGCTTATGATGCAGCTGTGCTTAATGAGTTTCATTAAAGTAAAGGCTAAATAATAGTATCGTAAATTTAGGACAAGGTAGATTTTTAATGCCGGTAATAGATTTTTTGTCATGAGTTATGCGCAATTTTTATAATTAATATTTGGATTTAAAACTTTTCAATAAGCTAATGATCTATACCTGTACCGCGTTCTTAGAAATAGCGTCCAAGTCAGAAAGGTTCGTTTCAATTGTTAAATCAACTTCAACATACGAAACTCTTCAAATCGTACAATAAATCTTACGCACACAATTCACTCACAATAATCCATTCAAGCACATACTAATCATTGTTATTAATAGCAATGGACTGTTCTCCAAGTAACAGCACAGGCGAACAAGAAGCACAAAAAGTCATAACCATCGCGAAGACCCTTACGCAAAGAGACCTTAAGCCGCCTGACGTGACCGGAAATGCATTCTCTCCCGGAGCGGGGGCCGGTGCCACTCACCTGCACACCGACCACAGACGGATGCGTGATGAGTAAAAACGATTAGTAATTCTCAGCGAGCCCTTGGACACGACGCAAACGCGAATCCCGTGCGATGTCGACGATGTTATCATATTTATTTGCGCAATCACGCGCATGGCACCGTTTCGCGAGAAAAACAGTGAGCGAATGAAGCTAGTCAGCGCCACCACACACCATCAGCTCACGCTTACTAACTCGCTTTCGCAATATTTTAATCGTGTGTTTTATAAACTGCGTTTGTTTATAATTTGTTGATTGTTTTTTTTTCCTCCACCCGTGCTTGCATTTGCTGCCCGCTCTTTCACAAACATTTATCAACTCGAAACGGGGTGGTGTTCAGTGGTTCCACCGCCCACGTAAGCTAACTAGCCCGCGCTACCGTTATTAACCGGACAGGAAATCGCATCCGGACGTCCGATAGTCGAATGGAAAATTAACGGGAAAAGATTAATGGCGGCATGGTCGTGCTTTTGGAAGGATTCGCAAATCTTTGCCCACGTGCCGGTTAGCGTGTGCATTTGTGTCAGTATGGTTGCGGGTGTTGGGGCGGGTGAGTGTAATGGGGTATGATCATAAAACAATCATACAGCTTACACCTTTTGGGGCTTCATTCTGACACGTCGATTAGCTGTACGCACCCGTTGCCATCACGCTTATTCGTGAAGAGGTAGCTGTCCATTCAATGTGACTAATATCCTCACAGTGGAATTGACATTCGATAAATTGCTCGTCAAACACCAAACGCAAGCATGCTTTTTAAAAGCGATAGCTTACCGGGTTCGCTTAAGCCGCTTCTACAGAGCGTTGGATTACAGGGTGCGGTGTTGCCAGTAAGCATTGCAATCACTTTACAAAACACGCCATTCACACACACACACGTACACACAAACCACCAACACACCAATCCTGTTGGTGCTCTAACGTACAACTCTGGCAAAAATGATGCAAGCGAAGCGGAATGGAAATGCTTTCTGCCGTTTGCATTCTGAGCTACTCCACAGTGGACCTATAAGAAGCTTAAACCTGGGTTTAGGTTTTCCCTTTTTTTCTATTTTCCATCTCGCTTCCTAAAACCACCACGCAAAGCCACAAAATAACGAATGAATCGATCCGCCGCAGTCTCGATGACACTGTGCGAAAAAAAAACATCAAGCAAAGGAAAAGGCAACCGATAGTAAAACTGCAAACCATTCCTGACCGAACTCAGCAGCTGCTTGAAGCCCTTTGAAATTAAAAAGCAAAAAAAGCGTGTTCCGATTTCACCACGTTTTCAATAGCAAATGTAATCCTTCCGAAAGCGGTGCGCTTCTTCAAAGCGTTAGAATCACAGATTTCACTTCATTTGCTTCAGTTTGCAGATTTTTTCCTGTCAAGTTCGGGGGTGGTTTTTCTTAATAGTTAAAACCCCTCAAAGCTTTGTGGAGTACTCCATTTCCCTTTTTTTTTTAGATACAGCACGGATTTTGGCTTTTCGCTTCCCTTCTGGGTAAGAAATTGCTGGTTCGATTAGCTAGCTAGGGTTGTGCGATGGTCAAATGTTTTTTTTTCATCGGATTTTCGGAGCGCCGGTGTGCGATTTCCCAGAGTCGTATTTTTTATATTCTCATGAAAGCAATAGCCCAACGTGCTTGATTATTTGCGCTCTGGCGCAAGATAAAAACGGTTTTTTATGGGTTCTACAGTTTAATTCAGTGGTTAAATTTGCCTTAAATATAGCAAAAAAAATAGAACGACGAATAGAATTACGAACTGTATTTCTCCCATACGTTTGAAAAGGGAAAAGACAATCAATGACAAACTTTATACATTCTTACTATAATCAATCGAAGAGGCGAAGAATTACTGTGTCTATTACGCAGGACGAAATTGAACGTTATTCCATTAATCATCAATTTTTGCTAATTCGTATTAAATTGTTTGCTCTACAACGAGTAATAGTTTAAACCTTCTCGACCTCCGCTTTGCGGCTAAAACGCTTATAAATATGCACAAATATCCAGCATATTATGCTTTCACTATCCAGCATCCAACAGAAACTTATGGAGCAACTGCTTCCATTTCCCTCCGGACAATTCACGGTGAAATAAGTTTAACAAAACTCTTTTTTGAAGAGATCCAGGTGAAAAAACACACTGGAGATAACAGCAAAAACCAAACCCATCTACCAACCATCCAATGGTATGGTTACAGAGCTAGTACAGCCCACATCGCCAACGTACAGCAAAGGCCAACAGATCTGTTCCATTAAATATTTATGAGCAAAGTTGAAGTACATAAATTAAGCGTCAATGTAAGATTGCACTCGAACAGGATGCTTCATTTTATACTCCATTTTCGTTTGCTTACCCGTTTCTATTAGCCCACCGGTGGACTTTCCGTTTGTCTGATTTGCCCAGTATCGGTTGTTTCAAACCATTAAGGGAACATTAAAAGCCAGTAATGAAAACACACACATAGACACGCACAAAACTCCTCTCGAAAACCGACTATCTCGATTCGAGCAGTTGGATAGCATCCTTTAAACGAATAAAATCCTTTACGTCAGTTTGTGAAACCACACTAAATACGCAGAGCATGAATGAAGTAAGCGTTAACGTTCCAAGGTTCAACCGGGAGAACCATTTAATGAGACAAGTTTTTGAATATGGTGCAACGACCATAAATGTCCATTTGTTTACACTTCGCATTTCAGAATTGCACTTGCTTTTGAATCGTTGCTCCTGCTGGACGTTGGTTTTTATTTTTGCATCTCCATGAATTGCCTTGAGTTGAATGATAAACCCACCCGTTCATATCCCGGTCAGTAGGTTAAGGTTAGCTAGTTACCTCCTTATTCTCTTTCGCTGTAATATCACCTCAAAACGTCCGACGTGCGATAGGAGATAATTATGTTCCTGTACAGTGAACCATACGAGAAAGTACATTATTTTGAGCTCGAGTTCTTTGTTGGTGCAGCTGTTAAATTAGCTCGTCCTGCTTAGAAGGGAAGATGCACAACTTTTGTTTCACTTAAGGTAAAACAATGTTCAGAAACTTCCTGAATGATTTATGATGTTATCAGAGGGTTGAGTTTTCAAAGTTGCTTCTAAGCAAGAGATGACAACCCGATGACTCGTGATGTACGTCATGGGAGATTACTGCCAGCGCCTCAACGATGAAAAACAACGCTGAAGTATGGACGGTCGGAACGTTGAATTGTGCAAAACGTCTGCCGAACGGAAGGTATAATTATGCTGTTCACGCAAAATGTTGCTTACACGTATACAACACAGCTTGGTTCGCTTGAATCGAGGAGTGGTTCCACAGTTGGAATGTAATATTTTGGTATTATTCTTTAAAAAATCATAAACAATATTGTGTTTTCACAGAAAACTGATGACGCGTAATAAAAATACCTCAAATTGTGCGAAATTCACACGAAGTCTCCAATTACGAGGTGTAATATTACCAATCAGCGTATAAATGATCAAATTCATAAAACCCGATTCAAGCTCCCCAACAAGCTCGCAACATAAGATTGAATAATGCACTTTTAAACGCTTGCAGGGGATTGATTTAATCCCCCCATTTCCATCGGTGCTAGTGCAACGCGATTTTACCTTCACACTACCAAACGTCGCCTCGCTGAACCGGTCAGAGGTTTACAACGAAACTGCATCCACATTCACCGTGCGCACTAGGCGGATGAGTAATGCCACCGAAGATCGCGATCACGATCACGATCGACGGCACCAACACGAAGCCCCACGCGAGACCGTGGCCACTTGCACAGGGCGCTATGTGAGAGGTTACTGCACTTTTATGCTTTGGATGCCGTTTCGCTACGTCTGGATGGTCCATGCTCGTCTTCCTACCGGGTGAAACGCAATGCAAGATGAAGGAGAAAGGGGAAGGGGGGGGAAGGGGGCAGTGTAGCGAGACTTTTAACGAACTCAATGGAAGGTTTGGCCGATCCGTTCCCATTCTTCGATGCTACAAAAGCAATGCTAATGATTCGTTTACTGGTGGAAGAAAAATAAAACCTATCCTGACGATCGCCAACCCGATCCGGTCGTCTGGTGGGGTGGAATGATGAATTTGCATTTTACTATCCGGGTCGTCGGTAGGTACGATCGATTTTATCGCCCAAGTGCAAGAATTCCGTAATGGATATCTCACTTTCTTAACGCTTCAGATACTTGTGCAAAGTTAACATGACAAATTAATTAATTGTGAGGAATATCGAAGACATCTACCATAATATATATTTAGTTTATTCTTACTTTGACAATTAGTTTTTCAAAGTTTTCGTTTCGTGTTTCGATGCAAATATATCCAACCGTCATCAGTTCGTATCAGTTCGTATCGTATTCGTTCTCTCTACAGTCGGTCTTACCGCGACATGGTTAGCATAAGTAAATCGACTCCGATAGCGTCCCTACACATTCCACCGACCATCGCCACAGCCCCAGCAATGTGTGTCTAAGCATGAGTCTGCTCGCACCCTGCATAGTGATGAACAATTGCATATCCATGTGTTTCAATGACCTCTTCGTTGGGAGCAAACAGCGAAGCATAAAATGCTATTTTAACCGCATAAAGAAATTCCACAGCAGTAGCAGAAACAAAACTCTGCCCAGCTCTAGCTCTTCACAAGCGATTCCTAAGCGTTCTTAGTTATGCATCTGTCTCGCTGTTAGCATCGTCCGTTCCGCAAACCCATCAGCAACATATTAGAACGAAAGCGAACTCAGCTCGCACTCGATCAAAGCATTTTATGCTACCTAATCCGCTCCGTTCAATCCTCTTCCATCCATCGTGCTCACTCGCTCTCTCCGATCGATTCGGTTCCTTTTCCAACGCTCTCTTGGAAAGAATTCTATTGCTGACTGCTTGAGAATGACTCGTTTTATTTCCTGGATTGCTGCAGCGGCACAAGTTAGCCATTAAAACACAGCTTCGAACCGACCGAGCAAAACCTTCCCAACATCGCCAACGGGGATGAATGAGATGCAGAAGGAAGCACGAATTTGGTACAAACAAAACACACGAAAACACACGAAAGAGTCTGCCGAAAATAAGCAAGATGCTAGCTTTGGAAAAAGAATTCAAATCAAAAGGGTATGCTGCACTCGATCGAAAAACGAAAGATCAAATTAAAGGCAGGAATGATTGCTATTGCAAGAGGGAGAGAGAAAGAGAGAGAGAGAGAGAGAGAGAGAGAGAGAAAGAAAGAAAGAAAGAATTAGTGTAAAGAATAAAGCAAGAAAGAATGAGGTGCAGCATAGAAAAACGCCACGCAATGGGGTGATGGGTGGTGGACAAGCGGCCCTACACAAAAACACACGCATACTTTCATTCATCCCGTCGCTGTACGAGCTCTTTTCTCGCTCTGCCGCGAAACATAATTATGCTCTCGGTTTATTTGCTCTCCGGGAGTGAAGTTACCGGTGAAAAACACATTATCATCGCACCTATTCATAGCATGGCATGGTGTGTTCGATGTTCAGCGCAGAAGAAATCGTGAGAAGTTGATCACGAAAGCAGAGAGCTGATCTGCGTGCTCGTGAATGAGAAGTTTGCCTCGCAAACGCCGGCTTTCGAGGATGTACTCTACTGTGGGGTTTATTACAAATTATTTTTTATTACCATGCCACCAAACGTAAATGTCCCAGAATTATTCATTCAAATTTTGTACTGTCATGAATTTTTAACATAAGAGTCATGAAAATCGTGAACAATTGTTAAGTGCTTTAAAAAGTTAATTTACTGAGTTGATTCGACTCATTTTTAGATTATTTCCTTCTAATCAATTGATTTTTGATCGGTCTGAAAGTTTACTAAGCAAGGAAAAGGTTGGCAAAGACCGTAAGGTATGCCGTAATGCAGGCCGATGTGAATTAATCGAACCCAAAATTCTACTGAAATATCGTTTCTACCCATTTCGTTAGCGTTGCAAATAATCTCTACCAACCCATTAGAGAATTTGTTTTTATTAGTTGCCATAAAAAGCACGAGAAATATTTCCATCCTATCAAAAATAGGGAAGAATGGAACTTGGAATGATAAAATTAATGAAATAAAAATAAAGTAACACTTCCGTTCTACTAATCATACATACAAAAGGAGGAGGTACCGTGAAATCCCGATTCGGGACTCGTAGGTTGTCGGATAATCGTAAAACGTGGATAACCTTTTTATGATAAAAATCAGCGTATAGTGTAGTATTGGTAAGGTGTTTAAAATGTTTAATTTATTTTTGCTGTATATTTTATTGGTGCAAAACAAATTATTAGTTTTTCTTTTCGAATTTGAGCTCATTTTATCTTATAAAATGTGGCCTTTTCTTCCGTCTAAAATGTTGCAGAGAATATGTCAAATTTCCTTTCGAACTGCCATTACAAAGTTGCACGAATAATCTGTCACTCGGTTACATGGAACCCGGAAAATCGGGGCTCCACTGTGAGTACCATCATCATTCTCGGGAAATTAACACTATTAATACCTTGCCGCATACCTTTATCAGTAAGGTCCTTATCAGTTATTTATTATAATAATTATAATTATAATTAAAATTATAATTATCTTATACATTTACGTAATTATTTTTACCTATTTATCATTCCATTAGGATGAAATTTGCCTTAATAACGAAATATTTGTTATCACCTTCATAAATTATTCATATTCCCTCTTTCTCAGATGTTTACACAATAACTATTACTGTTACACAATAACTATTATTTATGATAAAAAAACGTCAAAAATAATAATAACCAAACACACGGGCTACCGTGTAGAATACACCCTAGCAACGCTCATCTCCGTATACTCCGGGCCACGGCGTGAGAGCGCTCGTTCGAAATGCGCTCAGTTTCTTCGCAATCCTTACGCAGTACGGTTCGTTCGGAGAGTTGTCCGTACGCAGTTGAACATTCCGTGTCTAATTTGCGTACACAAATCAAACAACCAAAAACGCACCGGCACGGTGGTCGCCGGTCGCATTTATTCATCCCGTCTTGGTGGTGCTAAAGGTTGCATTCACTGCCTTTGCACAACCGTTAAAACCCGTGCCGATTTGCATCGTCCGTGATTTTGGCCGTGTAGTCAACGTGTTCCCGTTTCCGGTACCAAGCAGGTAGGGCTTGAGCAGCTCGTGCGTGTACGCAACGACGGCCGTCTTTGGTTGAGCAAATTCACTAGTGCGTGTTGCAGTGTACGGATGTGTATACGAACGAGTGTATGTGTGTGTGTGTGTTTGAGTGGTTTTAATGTTCTGTTTACCACCGTGTTCACGTAGTCGCGTAGCATATCCATCCCGTGCAAGCATAAGCGACCGATTTGCCCCGCGTGTCTGTTCTAGCGCGCCGAGAATGATAATTGTACATTAAGTTCATTACGAAGCATCCAACCGATTCGCACAAATTTTTGTCCACGACGACGTTCGCGATACCGGTAAATACGCTGGAAAACAAAAACGAACCGGTAGGAGAGCCATTTTTCATCTCGCCGGGATTCTGTTGGAACCGGGAGAAATATGAAACCATCCCCTTGAAAGGGCCCGTTAAACCGTGTGCGTGTATGTGTGTATGTCTGAATGTGTGTGCTACCTGTGTATAAGGCTCACCTGCCCACCGTACGAATAATTACCACACACCGGGTGCGTCTCCGCAAGTTCCGTTTCAGAAGGTGCGGTTTAAAGCGTGTCTCTATGTGACCGTGTGTGAGCGAGCTTGAAGTTTTGTGAAGGCGTATTAGACGCAACCAGTCAGTTTCCTAAAGACGGCTGTTTTAAAAAAGCAACGCTGCGGCCAAAGCTTCCTAGTGAATGGATCTAGTGATCATAGATCATACCCGTAAAGATAACAACAACCGGTAAACCGCATGATGCAACTCGCAGCTCCACGGATGCAGCCGGTGTTTCGTTAAACATCCGCGAGAATCAGTGTTACCGCTCCGATGCCGCGTGTTGAAAGTTTAAGCGAAAGAATATTGCATCGAGTGAGCTGTTTGTGTTTTATGGTTGTTGTTGTTTTCTTTTTCTTCCCTTCCCCGCATTAGTTCCAGCAAAACCGCGACGGTGTCGAGCGTGGTGACGCAAACAAAACGCTCCTGTGGTAGTCGGCTTAAGTGATAGTGAAAATACACTTCCCCGTTCGTTGGGGAACCGAAGAACCAAATATTCCCATTTGCCGTAAAACAATCTTGCTTTTCAGCCCGCCTGTTCTCCAACCGAGTCACGAGACGACCAACTTGCTGATCTCACACGGGTAAGTTTGCGAATGCCGGCCTAGCAGGGCGTATTCTTCAAACTCGTCCAGTCCCCGAATGTGTGAAACTCATTAATTTTGCAAAGACATTGCGTCTGTTGCAAAGCGAAGAACGCGCAACCACACGCGGCAACAACGCATCCTATGCAAAGAACGGACAGGACCGGTGTCTGTCACGTGTAGGATGGGACATTTCGAAGAATGGGTCACGTCCTACACCGCGCCAGCTCTAAACTCTTGCATAATCACCGAATCTTTACAACGTGCCCAGCACCCTTCGAGCAAATGAATGAAACCAGCGGCATGTTCCAAATTGTGGACGCAAAAGTGTTGAAACCAGGGCCAGCGCTACGAATGAACGGGACTCTACCAGTGTGGGGGGTGAAATGATGCTAGAAATGAAACTTTAAACAGCTGCAGATTAAGTTTGGTCGTAACGTTTGCCAATGTGCGTCTCGCTCTCTCTCTGACTTAGTTTGGAGTGAACCATCGCCACGTGAATACAAATTTCTTCTATCCGCTACAACACACCTGTAAACACGCAAAACAGAAAGCAAATCTTCTTATAGCAAACATCGGAACGACGCACCCGAATCTCGGAATCATCTTTCCTCTGGTGACGGATAAGTGGCACAAACGAGTCACGAAACACACTCACCCGTGCGGTTGCAGACTCATGAAAATTGTAGTTTTGTAATTTATACAGCACTTGAAGGGCGCTTCAGGCAACGGGAATTCGCATCCTTGAAACGATCTCCGACCAACGGACCGAATGAAGGACAGATAGAACCTATCAACTCCACTTTCCACACACATCCCGTCTACAAAATTTAATACCCATAACTTCAGCACTTTATCAGCCATCTTTATCGCTGCTTTTTGGAGTAAAGTGGGGAACTTCCAACTAAGGGGAAATCGAAATGTGAACGCTTCGTTTTAGGTTTTTTGGGCCATGCAGAGTAGTCGCCCGATCCGCCGAAAGTTATCGTTGCAATTTTGAAGGCGGTTGCGCCTGACCGCCAGATTCGTAAAGGCTCCCAGACAAAACATTTCAATTAAAACTCGTTCGTCTGTCTGGCCGGTTCGACTGACTTGGGCAGATTTCAATTAAGCACCAGTTGCACGTTTTCTTTTCCTTTTTTTCATCTTCAACACACAACTCGTCGTTCCACTCAATATCGTCGGAGCTCGGTACCAAATCCGCCAACCTTCAAATGGTTCGCTTGTCAGAAACGTTCGGCGCGATTTTCACCATCCCCGTGTACCGCCAGTGCCAACCCTTAAAGTGGCTCCCTATTGAGTTGGTTTTGCGAATGAGGCTTGATTTGCATGCAGCTTCATCAACTGTACTCCCTCTTGGTTATAAGACTCTAGACCAGCGCAAACTGACGAGTGCAATGGTTTTGATCGCTCGGGAACAAGGCTGGAAACATTTTAACCCTTTCGCTTCATGTGGCCATGTGAACACACACACAAACTGCGTTTACCCTTATTGCACAACGTCCAAACAGGAATCCTCGACGCAATTCGAGCGGGATTGATTTATTTTACTCCCCATCTGTTCGCTTGTTCAGACATCCTTGCTGCGAAACGGTAAGAGGATTTGCTTCTACCCACTTGGCATAAAATTGGCAACCCTCCCCGGGCTGGTGGGTTAGTAGCGTGCACATACTGCCCCGTCACTCTCGGCGATGAGACACAGCGATTGGCTGGGAAAATTTGTACCACGTTCATATTTCGATCGTGCAGCGGATTAACGCAGATGACATCCGTTCCATATGCAGGCGAGTAATTGCTTGCCCACGAAAGAAGGCAATACTTGTAACATCAGAGCAAGAATGTAGTGGAAGAGGAAAAATAAGTCGTAATCCTAAATTCCTCTAGCGTACGACGCTGTGCCAGGACTGAGCAGCAATGCCTAATGTTATCCCACCGCGGGCTCGAATCAATACGAAGCCATTGTCCTGCCAGCGATTCCGATGGAGTCGTTACGGGCGGGAAGTTTGTCTGTAAAATAAAAAGGAAAAAAAGCATCGAGATAAACCACTCGATCGGTGGAAACGACTTCGGGATCCGAGTGCAGCATCAAGTGGCTTAAAACCAGCGGTACGCATACAAGGGGCAGTTGGTTTTTTGGTCCTATCGTACCATAACTTGTTGCCAGGTTTCTGCCTTGTTCCTCAAGATCGACAAACTAAGCGATAACTCGCGCAGGGCACTTTTCGTTGATCTGGTCTTGCTCATGAGTGGGATTATACTTTTTTTTTCTTGGTTAAGATGACGAGATGAGTTTTCGACCTTTTTCGGTTCATTTCCTCGTGCAGGACCACTTAATCGCTGCCAGAGATCATTGAACCGCACGATATGCTCGTTTGTACGCAATGTTTTATGGAACACGACAAAATATTTCACGTACGACATTTATAAATTGGTTGTGTCACTTCCTTTAGAACATTTCATTAATTCAATGTTCCATTCCTTTTATTCATTATCTAATAACGCACAAATAAAACCAAAGGGTGTACACCAAATGATCGAACCGACTACGCCCGTCCAGCTGCAATAAATGCTAATAAAAATCCATACTCAACTCTCCTCCGGCAACCCGAGCCGGGCCTCAAGTCACACTCCGAACAGCTGCCTGGTTCGATCGCAGTTCATTTACCGTGCCCAGCGTCGCACGTTCTGCTAGCGAGAAGGAACCCCATAACCCCAAACTGCGCGCACGGGCGCACACACAAACTGTGTATGTGTGGACATTAATTAAAATGCGCGCGTACCAATAGCGCACTCCACACATGACACGCTCGCTGCGTTGCGCATTAGTTGCGATACGCGTCAAAGGCGCGCCCCGGAGTGAATGTCCTCGCTTCGTCCACCATCATCACGGTCTAGTGCGGGCACACCACATGAAGCACAATTCGCTGACTAATATTTTTGGCCCTCAGTTGAGGTTGTGTTGGAAGTTTGCTGATCAGAGGCAATTTTTGCATTACAGAATGGTTCTCCGCGTGCAGTTACGGTAAAGTTTCCAACCAAGCTTCGGATCTATTGTACGGTCGAGGTTTTGTTGAGTCGCGGTGGAGCGCCATTTTTCTTTCAGCCAGATGCTTCGACGCAATCTTCCTTCCACGCAAAGGAATGCAATTTATTTTTAGATACCGTGGATGAGCAAAAACCGGCCAATACCTTCTCGTCTTGTCGGTTTCGGTATGGTCCTCTATGGCTCTGCAGTGCGGTGGACTCCGTTGCGCTGACGGCTCAAACCCATGGACATAAAATTGTGGCAGTTTGCGCAGTTTACTTCCCGCATAATGTACGCCATCACCATCGGAGGAGCATAAATCATGGTTCGGTAGACGCGGGTGACATTTGGGCTTGAGGAGCGGGCATGCCGTGTATATGTGTGTGTGTGTGTGTGGGTAAGTTTTTGACTAACCGCCGTGCCAGCAGATCATTTCGGCGGGTCAAAATGGTCGGCGTTAAAGTTCGAAACCTTTTAGCATATTTCTTTGGAAGCGTTTGGGTTTTTTTACGACCAACAGTCGGCTTATTTTAATAACTTTCTGTGCGATCTATGTCCGTCAATGGTTTCGCTTATCATTCAGCCATGACCACTGCAGAAGGGGAAGAAAAAAACCCGCCTGCCTCCGTGCACTGAGCCCTTTTTCCGCTGAACTATTACCGTATATGTTAGATCTTATCGGCAACGGTCGTTTTGAGTCACGAGATTGGTAAACCGTGTGGTCCGTTATCAGTGGACCAAAAGGATGTCATGCAAAGATAAGACACGCTCCAATCAAAATGATACCGTCACATCGTGTAGAAATTCAGTTGGAACGGAGAAAGGAAGATCGTGGACAGTGACAGTGAGAGTACTTTGTATCGTACGGTGCAATGCTCTTTATGCTGTCTACATGGGCTGTCACACACCCCAAAGGAAGCAAGTCAAAATAATGGTTTTAACAATTCAAACTGTAATGACTGTACCCTTAAATTTTAACAATTCCAAAAACCTAAATTAAAAAAAAATGACGTATATCTGTGTGCAATAGCAATTTTAACAGATTGAGTAACAAAAAAAGTTCTAATAATTATGTTTATTTTAATTCATTGCCGATAAGTGTGTAATTAACCTCTACTCAGCGAAAGTAAAAGTTCTTCAAACTTATAACACTTGACAGTAAAGACTAATTTTTCCAATTTCAATTACTCAACATTTCGCCAACACGTTCACCAGTACTTAGCGTTCAAGTACAACTGATAAAAGAGGTAACGAACGAAGAAAACCCCCACAAAACGGTACGCTTACTTAATTTCCGCCGGTTTGGCAACAAACATTTCCTTTCAAACCGCTGGCGAAACATGATACATCGCTCAAAACCGCACAAAGGCCACATCGTCCTATGTTGTGGCGCGTTCTTGACCAGGTCAGCAGGTTCATGTGGTACTTTTTTTTGTTTTTTCGCCGTTGTCCGAGACAATCGAAACCACCCTACGCTACCTGTCAGCACAAAATGTTTTGCTTACTGTTGGTTCTGTTTTTCGTTTTGATTTGTTTTTTGGTATTTGCGTGGAAGGTGTTTGTTTTCCGCTTGACAGACTTGCTTCAACCTTTAGCCGCCTTGTCAACAACTTCAAGGCGCCCGGCCCGGGAGTTCACACCACATTTGCCGTATGTCTCAGCAGTTCTGTTTCCACGCGAATGTGACGTCTCAGCTGTGGTAGACGATGGGCGCAACATTTGCGTGCACGATCACAGTTAGCACAATCACTGCAGCAGTAAACTCCGATTATGTGGTTCATTGTGCTTGGAAAATAAAAAAAAATGTTGTTTTATTTTGCACTGTAGATACGTTTATTCGCCTTGGACAACATTGTGCAAGATAAAGTAACCCACCAATTAGCACACGAGACCCCGTTGGGAAATTGTTTCTCAAATGCTTTTTTTCTCTCTGGTTTTCGCGTAAGTAGTAGAGATCAACGAACTTCTGTTTCGAATGAAACACTGAACAACGCCGAAACGAAACATTAACATTCTTCCACACATGCAGCTTTAGGATGACAATGTTTTCGATTATTAATATTTCCATACATCTCCCGCAAGGGACCATTTTTCCGATCCGTTCCGGGCGAAAAGCAAAACACAACGCGCTTATGCATCACCAGAAACTAGCAGAACAGTGGTCGTAAAATGTGTTGGCCCAACGAAATTTCTTTCATTTCTTTTCCCACTCGTTACGAAATCAGTCACTTGCCAGCACACAAACCGACCACGGTTGAAGCATAAAATAAGCAATTTTTGATGCATGATTATGTGATTCTTTCATGCTTGTGCCCTCCCTCGCCGATGAGCAGAAAAAAGTTAATCCATGGAAGTTACAACGATCGAACAGAGAAAGTTTTGTTTTGTCTTTTTTTTTTGGGTGGAAAAGTGATTCATATCCTAATATAGAGCCCTCTTAACATCAGTCTGACACGAGTCAAAGTGGATTGACTGCAACATTATGTGGCAAGGGCCACTCGCTAGGAAATCACTTTTCCGTAGAACAAGAATGCCACAGAGCGGGAGTTCAGCCATACATTGCCCTTCTTTTTGATGGTTGTGATGTGGAAACGAAACATCCATTCGTTCATCATGTTCTCGGAACATATAGTGACTGCAATTATGTACGCTTAGGCGGCTGGTGCAGTCGATCGAGGGCCGATGTTGTCATCGTCATCATCACGTGTATGCATTCATGCGTATGCGTGTGCTTGTTCCGAATCATTTTTCTACCCCACATAGTAGCTAAGCAAAGTGACCCCAGTGTACAGCATCATTTCCACTACGCAAGCGTCGACAAAGTCTTCCAATTTCGAATCCAGTTTCGGGTCAGATGTTTCGTATCATGGCTTGTAGGTTAGGTTTTACGGATCGATAGAAGGATTTTGTGTTTGGTGGTTATTTTGTATGCCGTTTTGGGGTAGAACCGCTCATCGATATCGGTTACAAGATGAATCGATACACCCGTGCCGCAGCTGCTCGATACGATGAATATCAATCAACAACGCTCAAGAGGTCACGCACCGCGTTCTGTTCTATCGATCGAACGATACCCACTTCAAACTTTATGGGTGTGAAGTGGAGGATAGAAATTTATGTCTACCACCAAGAATGCGAACGGCAATTCAAACTTCTAAACATGAGTTCTGCTTGCTGAGGTAGGCAATTCATCATAATTGAAGAGAACTTTGGAACACTTTTTAGTGGAAATCCTTTGGAGAAATTCTGCAAAAGTTTTTTGGAAAATGATCAACGATAAATCTGTGCAAAGTTCGTCTTATTTAGAGGCAGTAAATTTATGTTCTAAGTTGGTAAGTTCTAAGGTTGATCATCTTATTTTTCACTTAAGATTTTTTTCTCAGTGTTTCACGGGTAAAAACGGGGAAGAAAAAATATTAGACAACATAAAACAGAAACATCAACCGCATGTTTAACCCACACCACACACATAAAGCACAAAAACAAGCACAATCTGAAAATCACAAACACTCACTAAACATGTTTAGCACCACAATCTAGATACACCCACTTTAGATCTCACAACCATGCCAAAAGTGCCCTCGCATTGTACTTTGGCAGTTTCTCGAACCCACCGAAAAGGACATACGAAACCGGAAGAAGCCATTCAACCGCCAGCACGTTCCCGGTTAGCGCTTGGACAAAAATTGCGGCAGCTACCGCTCAACCGCTCACTGTCTCAATGCTTTCTTCGCCTCAATTAAAGCTGATGTGGCGGCAAAATTTTCCTCCTTCGAAACTTCCCAACCGTGATGCGTAACGGATTGAAACGGTGCGGGATAGGCGATACGGTAGATCTTATGATTCGCGGTAGCTTTTCCTTCCACGAAATGAGTTATGCTTTGGGTTTGGACAAAAATGAGGCAATTCCGCTCATGTTCGGTGAAAGAAAAGGTAAACCTGCAAGAAAAGAAACACGAAATAATAACAAGCCACTCACCAAACAACGTCTTCTAATCATCTAGATTAAGCGCTGCGTGTGATGTGGGCCTTTTGAAAAGAAAAGGCTAGAAGGATAACGATAATCATTAAGGGCAATCTCAGGGGAGCGCCGGCACTCACCAACAGTGGACCAACAAGCAAAAAAAATCAAACCTAGCTCGTTTTCTTTTCCTGCCACGGATAATTCGGATAAAATTGTAAATATAAATTTATACGATGCTTTGAAAGCTAACTCACCTAACTCAGTCAAAAAAGGCTAAAAGCATATCATAAAGAAATGGTTTCGGATGTTAAATCACAGCATATTCTCCAAAGACAGGGTATATACGGCCATGCCGCAACCGAAGCACCACAGCCAGCAGTAGGATGATCAATCTTTTTGGGTCGACTTTGAGACAAAGTAAAACG